>NW_009952796.1:1279216-1316525 GCF_000747805.2 Chaetura pelagica | reverse complement strand
AAGGACATCAGCGTTCCTGCAATGTACTGTTAATCTACAACTTTGAGCATTCAAAATTAGCTAGGACAGCAAACCAGATTTTACACCAATTACAAAGTAAACCTTGGCCAAACAGGGAAAATGAAGAAGAAACCCAGGGAATGCATCTTCTGGTGACATAACACAGTATCACTATGGCAACGATCAGGTTAACATGCTAAGAACAATATCAAAGCACCAAAGAAGGCATTTTTACAGGGATTTTCACAATCAGATTAAAAAAAAACAGATACAAGTGTCCTTTCATTCATTTTGGGTAGTTGATGCTGACAAAAAGCATCCTGTGTGATCCTCCTCCTAGAAATTCTGATGAGACATTTTTATCTTTCCTATTGATTTACAGACAGGCTGGAAATTAAATTTTTCATACAGCTTTCAAAACCCTACGTGGGTTGTGACCTGAAGTCTCATCAGTTTGCAATAGGTTGTTGAATATTAAGTCCCATTTTCAAGTGATTTAGGTATTCATCTAAGTACCTTAAGATCTCTTGAAAATCTTAACCTATATTAGCTCATACTCCAAAAAGATAAGATTAGCTAATACTACAATACATATTAGTTACTGGAAAGTAAGAGGCATTGCAGTCTTTCAAAAGGCAAAATCTGAAGGCTTTTAAAATACAAACAAGGCCAAGTTGGAAAATATGTAATCACTAAAGCTCTAATCCTTGCTTTTAATGATGATATTTACTTCATTATAACATAGTTGTTTAAATTTGTCTGGTTAAGATTAGACAGCTTTCTAAAGATAGATGTTTTTTCCACACTCTTCTCCAAGTGGGACACTTTTCAAGGCAGCAGATTAAAATAGAAAAACAACGACTGGGATAAATAAAACACACCAGTTTTGTCTGGCTTTTTTTTCTATTGTCCCCTACCAATGTGTTTTCACACCCGTACTTCTGCAAGACAGTTGTGTTTTTTTTTAATTACTACAATTCTGCACATGAACTCTAAATAATTTAAAGACACAAAACCTTATCTGAAGTAATTTAGCTTCTGTGAGCAGCTTTGTTGGCATACTGACTGAAGATGAGGTGATCAAAATGCATCCTTTCAAAAGAGCCTCTTTCAGTTTCCCTGGAAGATGCCTCTAGGCATCGTGCCACAAGGTTTGTTTTAATTTCCTAACACTTACCAAACAACTAGAGATGTTTCAGAAAAAGTCACATTATCTACTGATCTAACCCCAACCATAAGTGTATCCAGTTACTGAAGGATAGCTTGCATATAAGGTTGTCTGGGTTTTTTTAACTATATGGTTTATTTTGGTTTGTATTATTCTTAGATTTATTTGAGATAAATGCTGAATTTCTTTAAAGGTCTTCCAGTTAGACTGGTGAGTAGATTATTTATTCTAATGGACAATGCTGGTAGGCCAGTCAAAATAATGGCGTGTATGTACATATAAATAGAGAAATACACTCTGCTTTGAGTGTTTAAAACTAACTCAACTTCAAGCAGATTCTTAGCTTTGTGTCATTAAAGAAGTCCTTGTTATACTTTGGAAGTTCAACATGGACAAAATGTATTATCTTTTATTTTAAGTAAAGGAACCTTCTTAAAGGAGTGGAAAACATTATTACTGACTTCTGTTGAAAGAAGAAACGTCTTTCTGATAGAAGAACAACATGAAAACACCTCTCTGCTGTGCAACTCGGAGTCTCAAGACACCAGTGCTCACATACAGGAGCTTGATTTTCCTAATGCCTTGCCTACATAGGCAAGCTTAAGGAATATGAATTATTGGAAAGTAATTCCTGTTCAGTTGGATAATGACTGATTTAGTTCATGCCTCAGAAGTGCTCTGTGCTACTGAGCAAGGCCAATTAAACCTTTGAAATCAACAAGTAGAAGCTTGTTAGAATGAGTTTATTTAATCCTAAATTCAAATGCACTATCATGAACTAGATGCAGTTATTTTCTTATACTGATGATACCAGAATCTTAAATGTTATTAATTCTATTTCCAGGTGAGTTACCACCTTTTGGGATCACAGCTTACATCTGATTTTTGTATGTGGTTTTGTGCTTAAAAATGAAGTCACTGCTTCATTTTGAACCATCCAATAGTTTGCCTCATTTTTCCCAGAACCTAGTATTTTTAAAGACACTTAGGTGAGTTTAGTTTCCATTTGTAAATCAACCTGTGGCACACAGAAAAATGGCAACAAGAACAACTACATGGCAACACATAGCCCACTTTTTCCATGGCCTAATTTTTTAACAGATGTATGAAGAATTATTTACAAAAAATTCTACAAAACATCAATTACATCAATTCTTTCATTATAGTTCCACAAGTTTGAGTGACTATTGGTACTAGTAAAGATTCAAGAACAAGCTCTGCAGGACCCATATATTGTTAATCATTGGATAAGGGAAAACAGTGCCCTCCAAATAGTTCTGATATTTATTTCACAAACTGCTTTTTGATCATCAGATATTCTAAGTTTTTATTAGGTCCACACAGCTTTACTGGACCTTACAATTTTCTTTTTGCTCATCTTCCTGCTCAGGTAGTCCTTGTTCATGTAGATAATTTTTGGCTTTGTGCACCATTTGACTCTCCCCAGGATTATCAGGGAGAGTTTTTGTGGATTGCTTGTACAGGCGAAGTGGTGACCTTGAAGGAGATTTCATTAGTGGAAAAGCTGATCCTGCTTGAGACTGCTGTTCATCATTTACCTGTAACACGAAGAAAAATATCCTGTTTTACTGGTAATGGAAAGCCATATTAGCTTTCTGCAGTGAAAAGACAAAATCTTGGGAATTTGCAAAAAACCATAAACCTACATATTGAAAACGTAAAAACATTAAAAAAAAAATAATTTGAAGACCTTTATGGCTTTGAATATACAATACAGTGAGTCTTGCTATCAGTCATTTTGGTGTAGTATAAAATGGAATATCTGTATCCTGGATTAAGCTGCCAAGCTATTTGCTAGAAGCAGAAAAAAGCTAAACCAGGAACATACAGTACTCTTAATCTGTTTACTAAGGTACCAGATATTGTTTACTGAGAACTGTATTTCATTTTTCCTTTACATATTTTGCAAACATAAAACATAGTTGTCACTTTTTGCTGACATCTGGGCAGAAACCACTGCTTTCACATTTTAACTGATGTGCAGTCAAAGCACTCAATTTAAATTCTACATTAAATTCACATAGGAAAGTGAATACATTTGCATATGAAAATGACAGGGTACGTTTAAAACACCTTGAGAAATTTACAACAGTTGAAACTGGGTGTCTGAAATGAAGCACATATTTATGATCCTGTCAAAGAGAGGGCAAGAAGGCTTATTTCACTTTTAAAATAGAACACACCATTTACTGTATTAATATAAAGCATGAAATAACACGTTTTGATGGTTTCAGCAAATGATGAAACAATATTATGAACAATTCCTCCAGAAATTCCCAGATACACCTCATCGTGAAACAAAACCCACATATCCAGCAACCGCCAAGGGAGAAGAGCACAAACTCCTGGAACTGATGAGTTCTGCATCTTTATACTTGGGGAAAAAAACAACTCTGAATTTTGAACTTCTCCTATATTGTTGAAAGTAAAGAGTAGTTGTCCTTCAACCTAGACAATACAAGCTTATACAAAGAGAAGGACTGTTTGGGAAATCCCTCCCGCAGTTAAACTGAAAACAATTTATAGCAGATTACATGTTATTTGCTGTAACCTTGACTATGGTCAGCAAGAGCCTACAACAACTTTAGACTATACTGGCAGGTCAGTACTACACCACTTTCTGCTGCCAGGGCTTCTTTTTTTCTTTGTACTACTGAGTTTCTTTACAAGCAACATCCTCCATTTGTTTCTAATGTTACAGGAAAACATACATAAATGAATGTAAATAAAACTTATTGGCATCACTTAATGAAACAGTAATAAAACACAAACCTCCAGGCTGTAAGAAGCAGCACATTTTCACAAGTAGGGTAACTAACCCCTCAAACAACACTTTAAAATACAGATTTCTGATTTCTACACCTCAATACAAATTATGGCTCTGATCTGACTTACCTTCCCAATGGTACTTTCTGGCCTCAAAACCAACACATCCTCTAAATGGTGTGGCTCTTACCTTTACATACTTTTGCTGTCTTGCCAACATACCTGATGTGCTAACATAAAATACCTATATTTTTAAAACAAACCAACCACCAACTAAAAGTTGTTCTCTTGCCTTATGGCTTCACTTTTGGCTGGGGGCAGGCTCCCTGATTGCCAGGAGTGTGCTTTTGTGTAACCTGGCAAATTGGAAGAATTTTATCTAGTGGTATATTTCTGTGTAGCCTTCATGTAAAGAAGTATCAATATATAGTATGTATTGCTCAGCTTGACATAGCACGGTTAAAAATGCAGGAGATTTCAGACAACTATATGTTTATTTCTGTTCTAGAGCTGGAACATTTTTTATCAACTCCAAAGTTGCATCAGCTTAGAAAGAATGTCATATTCTGATGTACTGTGAAACATTCAGCAGTGTGTCATACAACTGAAAACACAAAGTTAATGTAAACTTCAGTTACTAAATTTTTTAAATAAAAGCCAGCTTTCAAAACCTAACTCTGTTCCCTATGTACATGTTTAACAGCCTCTCAAGTATCTGTAGTTATTTTATAGCATATTGAATCTGTAATTCCAAGAAAATTTGTTAGCAGAAAACCTTAAGTGTCAACTCAGACCCTCAGAGGTTAATTCTTTTGTTGTTTTCTTTTTCTGAAACCTAAGAAACTCCAGCATAAGGAGTATCAGGTCTTTAGTATCCATTGTAAGAAAGTGAAAATATACCCGTATTTAATTTACATTTCTCAGTGGGTTTTGCTATGAAGTCACAAATTGCATCACAGGAACAATTAGCAGATTGCTAGCATGGTCAAGACCTCTGTCATGTTTTAGTGATTCAGCATTTACGTTCTTATCTTCACTGTATTGCTGAGAAATGTAAAAGAATGATGATATGTCCTCAGATTGACTTGGCAAGATGAATACATTTGCTGAGTGTAGCAGTTTTCCCCATGGCTTTCATAACCAGATTGTTTTTTTAAACTCACCTTTTGTGGTTTGCTGCCACCAGCTGTTGAACAGGATCGCTCACCAAGATTATCTGGTCCGCATTTTTGTACCTCTTGTGCAGGCAAAAGCAATTTCTCACTTGGGAAAATTAGGTGAGGATTTCTTAGATTTATGGCTGTTCTACATAAAATGTAAGGGCTCGCTTTTCCAGTGGGGATATCAGCAAACCCTGAAAAATAAACAGCTTCTATTAAAACCAGCTAAACAAGTTACACTTCCTGAAACGAATCTTGTCTTGTTTTTCATAGCAGGGATAAGAATAGTTGATTAAAAGAAATAATTTGTTCTACTGAGGAAAATTAATCAAAAGGAGTGGTGAACAGATCTTCTGTATTCTAGAATTCATATTCAAGCCCTGGAGGCTGTAGAAAAGGTGCAACAGCAATTTTATATCAAAGATTTTCAAACAAATGTTTGCTCTATTTCTTACAGGTACGTTATTATCTGGAGAATTATTTCAGTCTGAAAACATATACTGGTTTTACGAGAATTCAATGGGAACACATCACTGTGGCATGATATTCCTGATATTTCATATTTTTCTCTGCTTAGAACACTAGAGTTATAGATTGTCTATTATCTCTCTATTTAGCCTAAATTTCAAACATTAACTGGCACATATGTCATCAGAACAGCTGTATTTCCAGAAACATAATAATACTTGTAAGAAAATGAAAGGCAAGTGACATGCAGACTTAGAAATCTTTCCTTCTGGGAGTGATCACTGAAGTTGAGGCAATTCAGCATATCTATGCTGTGTCCTTTAATAATTGCAATTGTTTTTCTTACAAAGGGGTACTCAATATGTAGTTGAAGGTAACATATTTTTCAAGCTCTGATTTGTGAAGTCTTTCCAGTTACTTTCTACTACAGTAAACCCTTATGTGGAAGATCTGGTTCATTTCATTGCATTCATAGCAGAATGAAACTGAACACTCACAAAGATGTTAATATGTTACTGCTGCGGGCAAGACAGTTTTGACTCAGATAATTTTGATTGATGCAATGTATTACCAATTAACACACTTTTAAATACTGATTCTGGTATTGAAAGAAATAAAAACACATAAATAAGCAAGCAGTTGGGGAAAACACCTCCGCTTCCCTACAGATCCCTCTCCTGCCCAGTTTCTGGTCTCTAATTGCCTTGCTGCTTGCTAGACTTTCAGAGTTGATGGAAGCACAGAAGATGGGGGTCAGATCCTGCTCCTTGTTTTTAATTCAATGGCTCAATCAAGGAGGAACCCAGTGGCTGTAGTCCCTCTAGGGTTGTACCTCCTCCTCCATCTCCTCTCAGCTCTCCTTGGGCTGCCTGCCAGCTCCTGCCCATGCTCAGGCGGCCACCACAGCCCCTCAGCCTCATGCCCTGCTCAGTATGATACTTAGCTTCAGCATTATTCCTGTCCCTCCAGACCTAGTATTGTTTTTCCTTTAGCTCAGTGTTTACCACTCTTTCTTACTCATACTGGAAGAATAGGATGCCATCCAGAGGGACTTTGACAGGCTTGAGAAGTGGGCCCAAGCCAACCAATGAAGTTCAACAAAGCCAGGTACAAGGTCCTGCACATGAACCAGGGCAATCCCAAGCACAGTCACAGGCTGGCCAGAGAATGGATTGAGAATAGCCATGAGGAAAAGAACTTGGGGGTGTTGGTTGATGAGAAGCTCAACATGAACTGGCCGTGTGCACTTTAGAGCCAACTATAACCAATGGCTGCACCAAAATAAGCATGGTCAAGGGAGGTGATTCTCCCCCTCTACATGACTCTTGTGTGACCCCACCTGAAGTATGATGTCCAGTTCTGGAGCCCCCAACAAAAGAAGGACGTGGAGCTCTTGGATTGAGTCCAGAGGGCCACAAGAATTCTCAGAGGGCTAGAGGACTTCTCCTACAAGGATAGGCTGAGAAAGTTGAGGCTGTTCAGCCCATAAAAGAGAAGGCCCAGGGAAAACTTACAGCAGCCTTCCAGTACCTGAAGTGGGCCTACAAGAAAGCTGGGATGGGACTTTTTACACCACAGCTCCACAAACAGTAACTTGATACTAACTGGCATATCTCCCATTGAGTACTTTCAGCTTTCATTGTCACCAAAAATGTTTGCATAATCACTTACTAACCCCGAGTAAAACTACTTCAGCAAGAGAAAAAAAACCCCACCCTGTTACGAACACAGAATGTTTGTCTTTATAGAACACTATAAATACCTTTTTTCACTTTGTCTGGAAGCCCATCTGGCTCATAGTCTGTGTCCTCCTGATCCAGCAGATTTTGACAGAAATTATCCTTCCTTTTTTTTTTGGATGAAACCTCTGGCATAGGGGATCTTGGTTCTCCTTTATCTTTCCTGTTGTCCTCGTATCTCTGTCTTTTACCTGAAAGCTTAGTAGTATCTTCACCTGACCTCATCTCTTTGACAGACTGATTGCTCCCTGCTGATGAATCATCCAAATTCAGCAAAGGATTGCTGACAGCATCACTTGTTTGCTGTTTCAGCTGAGCACCCAACAAACTGACTTGTGTTTTTAGCATCTCGTTTGCTTCCTCTAGTTTATCATACTTAACAATTAGAGAGCAGTATTTCTCCAAGGTCTCATTTACTTCTCTGGTTTTAACTTCTACAGATTCCTGTAATTCTTTCAGTTTTAACTTCAGTTCTTCTATAATAGCATTCTCATCAGCACCTTTCAAAGCAAAATACCATTATTCATATGAGTGACAAAATGATGCATATTTAAGAATTTATAATGCAATGCTCAGACATCTTCTCATTAATTATATATGTTCTATCACTGTGGAACTATAAAAAAGTGACTGTGTAACAATGAGTAATATGTTAGACATGACAATGTATTTACTAAATAGAGAACAAACATACAAAATTTAAAGACTCCTTGACCAGTGCATGGACAAACATTTCTCCTGTCATTTTGCAACTTCTGAACACACAAGTTTGTACCCTGAACTTTCCTTAAGTGTTATTCACAGTGCATCTCATGAGATGAACCAAAAGAAGAGTAAAGCATGAGAAGCAGAGGGCAAAGCTTGCTGGAAAATGATAAAAGAACTTGTAGACAAACTTCAGTTATTAAGAAAAACACTCCCCTTCTTCCCTAAGTCACTTTTAACCACAAAAAAATGTAGTATTTAAAATGTATATTCACAATCCAGACTTGCCTCTTATACTTTCAGAGAACAAGAATGAACTAGATTTTTAAAACATTTGACACATTTACTTTTGTTCACAAACTTGTTTATACTAGAGCTAGGAATCATGCTCTGTATAAGAGCATTTGAAAATTGGCATTTTAGGGAAAAAAAAAAAGTTTTACAGAATAATGATCTTCCAAGAAAGCATTAAGGTTGAATCTAGATTCAGTTACCTTCTTCCTTATACTTTGACACAGATAGATTTTTCTTCTTTAATAGTTCGTCACGTTCAACTATTTGTTTCTGCAACATTTCCTTTTCCTTTTCCATTTGCTTACAGGATTTCATCCACAGCTGCACTTTACTGTGGGCAAATTCATTTTCCTCCTTCAGCTGAACTACAATGTTAGTATTATCAGCCTACGAAATAAGAACTGCAGTTATTACACCAGAAACATAATTCTTCCATTTAAACACCACAATGTCAAATGGAAGCTCAACTATTCCTCGATATTAGCTGTAGAGCAGGGTTGTAATGTATACTTCTTTACTTGTTTTCATACAACTTTGTTATAGCAGCTCCTTTACTTCAGGAATATGAAATTCCTCTTACTAGATGGGTGCATGCAGGTGATTAACTCAGCAAAAAACCCAATAATTCAAATGCCAGTAAGGGAGACTTTCTGCCTTCAGATATACCAACGAATATACAAATGTCTAGGTTACTGATGTCAAGCCTAGCATCCTACCTATGAGAAAGCTGTATGAACTCTGAGGCACTAGTCCTTTTTTCACCTGTTATCACTTCATCAACATCACCTAAGAAAGTGCTGCTTTCCAGGTAACAGATTTCAAACCAACACTCTAGATTTTAAAGTGCTTTCTTCTAGTCTGAGCCTCCTTTATTCTTCTCTCCATCTCTAATTACTCTCATTACTACAGAGGCAAGGTAACACAGGCCTACTTTGCACTCTTAAATTACAGCTCAAAAATGCCACTCTGAGTGGCATTGGATCATTGATTTCCACCCAGTTCCACTATCCTGGGCTGGTCCCTGCTCATCTGGTCTGGTGCCAACCTGTGTGCAAACATCACACAGCGAGCACAGCTGGAAACCTTGTATGCTACATTTTCACTACCACAGGCACTGTCTCCTGTCACTGGCACAAATTCTGTGTTGTTGGAATGCTGGTATTAAACAAATTAACACCACAGTGGTGGGCCCTACAGAATAAAGAACTGTTGAGCAAGACGAGTATATTGCAATTCAATGTTTAGTTGCAAGTAAACAGAATTGACTATGTTTCTTCAAGAGTGCATTTAAAGAGATACAGAAATACTCATTCTCAAAGTGGGAGTACACAGCTGGAGCCAGCATTCAATCACAGATAGAACCAGAAAAAAAAAAAAGGTTAAACTTCACCTTTGCTACTAGAAAGCAAAGCAAACATCTAGAACTGTTTCCAGCTATCAGTTGTTCACAGTATGTGGAGCTCATATTCTATCATCAACGAGAACAGTTTTGTCATTTGGAGAATTACCATTTCCCATGACTAGCTAATGAGAATTCTATATAAAAGGAATTGAATCAAGAGCAACGCATCAAGATTAATGCTTGACAGAACATGGTATCTTTTATCACCAAAGGAATTCACAAACAGAAAACAGAGGCACTGCAAAGTCTCTGCGTGTATTCCAACCACATTATAAACCCAGGTGTAATGTACAATGTAGGCAACAGACAGCTGTGTTTAGTATCACACGAACCAATTCTGGCATACCTAACAATTTTTCCAATGCAGATGAATAGTAAAAATAGTTTCATCCATGCTCTGTATTCTCATTAGTGAAAAAAAGGTTGTATTAAAGTCGAGCTAAAACTCTGGAGCACTATTTCCCAATCCTGCGTGTACTTTACTACACGTGCCTTGGGTATCATGTAACTGGTAATGCTTGCATTTTATTTTTTTTCTTACCTTAAGTTTTAGGAGTTCTTCTGAGGCATGGTTAGCTTCTTTAAGGCAATTATTTAGTTTTTCTTCATTCAACTTCAAACGCTCAATTTCCAATTTTTGTGAGGTAATAAAGTGCTCCAGTGAATTAATCTTATCTTGACAGGCCTTAACTTCAACTTCATTCTAGATAAAGAAAACTTGCCTAATTACTGTGATACTAAAAAGGACATAGAGTTGTATTTTAAAGATGTATATAAGAACATATCACAGCCCATTGGAATTCCACAAATTTGTTTCCTATGTTTCAAGAAGTTTTAAACCAAAAGAGCAATTTGTCTCAAGTATACATTTTGAACACCAGAATCTTACCTCTAAGAAGTCTGCTATTAGAAAGTCCTTATATTTTACTATAAAATACTCTTAAATTTATTTTGTATTCTTAAGAATGAAAATTATCAATAAATAATAACAGTAAATTGCATCCCTGTGTCCTACTGGCTTCAAGAACATATTCATAGACAGAATTTTCTGCAGATAAGATGATGGCTATTTCTGTACAGCATGATACACTTCCAACAAACTCGTCCTTACATTCTAAAGTGATTGATCTTTCTTCCCCCTTCCTACCAAAATAACCATTTCCTAGACTAGAACATTCTGTTCCTTTCCCTTTTTCAAATAGTCCCAGATACATTACAAATACACTTAACTCTGAGGTAAATTCACCTTCCACAGCTTGATATACAGAAAAAGTTAATCAAACACAGAGTTCCAAGGTAAGTTTTATAGAATTTGGAAATGCTGTTAGTAAAGACAATTTCTGTTGCAATAGGATCAGCAAAATTTCATAAAATGCATACAAGTTATTAAAACTACACAGCTCCATTCTTCCCATTTTCTGATTTACCTTTTGGGTCAGAGCATCCTGATGCTCTTTCTCTGCTTGAAGTAGTCTGTTTTGGTATTCTGATATTTCTCTTTGCATTTCACTTTCTTTTTTTTGTCGTTCCTTCTTGATAATCTCCAAACTCTTAATCAGTTCATTGTTTTTTGTTACAGTTAGTTGCAGCTGAATCTGTAAACAGTAATAATACATTATTTGGTATTTAGAATTTTCTCAATGGAGGCAGTTGACCTATTAAACTATCTGACTTCACACTTGAGACTTCTTTGAATTTCCTACACACTCTAATTAAAAAATAGAACATCTGATCACAAAAGGCAGGATAGGAGGTAAAGGAGGGTCATCTAAAAAGAAACATTATGATTTGGGGGGTATGCTTAGTGCAAGTTTGCCAACACTGTTAAATCTAGCAGCACTGTCAAAATCAAAGATTAACCTCTCCAGATGTTGTTCCCTCTGAGAGTGACCTGAGAAGTTAAGGGTCTCTTTACTCATCCTCTTTAAGATGACAACACTTTCTAAGCATTTTCATTTTGATTCACTTTTATAAATACTTTTTGGGCAGCTGGCCTGTATTTCCATACAAGATTTCTGAAAGTTGCAGAAATCTCATTCCCCAATGCCACAACAGAAAAAAAGGCCCTGGTCACAAAATTTTGTAAATAATGTTAGTAAGTCAGAGGACCACTTAAGAGGATCTAAACATACAATACTGTTCACTAATAAGACCTACAGTTGCCTAGATGGTAAAATAGTCTTTAAGAATTAAATATGCAAAAATTAAAAACAAAGAATAATATTGTTTCTTCCATGACTTTGTCCTGAAAGCACCTTAACACTACTGAAACACTGAAAGTAGTTTAGTTTCAAAATAAACGTGAGAGCTGTTACACTTTTTATGTAGCATCCTCAGACTGATGATTCAAAACCTGTAGTAGATACAATTTCTTGGCATTGAAAGATTTCTAGATATCCACCTGTGGCCTTTACACCAAAAAAATATACTTTAGAAAAAAGGAAGAGGGGAAAGCTATTAACTAGAAATTCTATCTCTGAAAGGAACATTAAATTTTTTGAAATTTGGAAGCAAGAGCCTCTGGTACTGCACATTAGCACAGCTCTCTTGACCAGCCTCCACACGTTTACTCTACTTGAACATCTGGCTTTGAACACAGAAATATTAGACATAGAGTAACTAACTTTGTCCCTTTTGGACTGTACTTGAATAAGTTGCATTTCTTCAACAAGCTTGTTTCTTTCTGTAGTAAATTCTTCCTGTAATTTGGAAATCTTCTGGTCAGTATCAGTTAGCTTGCCTTGCAGCTCAGTAAGACTTTCAGTCAGTTCATCTACCTGTAATTAAATTTTCCAAAATTATTTTTAATACAAGTGTCATGACTTCCACAGAGGTTTTACCCACAACAAGTAGTTTTTAAGATGGATTATTTTATTCCCATAGCTGGTCCAACTCCTAGCAAGAGTCACAACAGGCTAGTGCTGTTTTCACATGACAGGTGTCCTATTGTTTCATTTTCTTTTGAGCTCCCCAAGTACTTATTCTTGATATAAAAACTCACCCAATACTAATTTGTTTTTCCTCTTTTTCTTCTACAGAAAAGAGGAAATTATCCTGCATTATTTGATTACTTAAACTTCTATGCCTACTTTCAAGCAACCTTCTCATTCATCCTACACTAAAAAGGTCCTATTTCCAGCTCAGTAACTTCAACGCAAACTTATGATTGCATTGAAAACATAATTTAAAAAATAGGAGGCTTACAGTAGAAGTTTGATATTGAAGTTATTTTAAAATATAATTTATTAAGGAAGTGGAAAGCCCAGAGGATATTTTATGTTCACTCCTAAAGAGGGAAATTTACTCTAACGGAAATGGTATTACCTCTTTACGTAAAATGTTCTTTTCACAAAGTGTAAATTCCAGCTCCTTCTCAAGGTCCATATAAGACACTTTAAAAATGTTCAGGATATCTGTGAAGGTTTCATTATCAGACAAATGTTGCTCCTTCAGCTTCAACTCAGCAATCAAATTCTGCAGCCTTTCTTTTTCTTGTTTGTGCTCATGTTGCACATGTGTGAGCTGTAAAGACAGCTCCTCTGTTTCTTTCACCTGATTCTGAAAAGCACTGTTTTCTTGCACCTTTTCATTGAGTTTTTGTTTATAATCCATCAGTTCTTGAACAAGTGCTTCCCTTGTTTGATCCAGTTTGATATTTTCATTTTTTATTTCCTGACATTCCTGTAATAGTATTGTTTTATCTTGCTCAAGACCAGCCACCTGATTAATCAAGAATTGCTCTTTTGCTCTAGCATCTGCTTCCTCCTTGCAAGAAAACTCTAATTTCTCACTTAAATCTTTTAGCTCAGATTTCAGCAAGACCACAGTATTTTCAAACTCATTCTTGATTTGTGTAATTTCTTTCTCCTTTTCTTCTAACAGTTTTGCTGTAGTCGAGTTCAAAGACTCTAGTTCAAGGATTCTGTCTTGTTTTTCTTTTGAATCTTTAGCCAAACACTCTTTTTCTGAGGTGAGGTCATCAATTTGTGAGTTAAAACATCTCAGCTTTTCAGCCATCTCTTCCATCTCCATTGTTAATGTCTCTGCCTCTGCTTTAGCAGTTTCCGACTGAACAACTGCATCTTCTAGATTTTTTTCTGACATCTCCAATTCTCTTTCAAGCCTCTCTATTTTATCCAGAAGAGAGTCAGCTTTCCGTTCACTCTCTTTCAGTTTTTCAGCAATGTGGTGCTTTTTCTTCTCATCCGATTCAATCTTTACTTTCAGCTTCTCAATTCCGTATCGCATTTCATCTACTTCATTCTGTGCTGAGTTAAGTCTAGCAGCAAGTTCACCTTTTTCCATTAACAAGCTTTCCAAAGATCTAGAAAGCTTTGAATTTTCCATTTCTGATGAACTTAATTTACTCTGCATCATTTCTGACTCTCTTACAAGCCGCTCTTTCTCCTCGTTCAAACGTGCTGCTTTGTTTTGGAGTTCTTCCTTTTCTAAGGTGAAAGACACAGTGACCTGTTCCAAACTTTGCAACTTCTGCAGGAGATGATCTTTCTCATTTGATAATTGACTTATATCAGATTTTGCAGCCTCAAGCAGATTTGTTTGTGTCCTCACTTCACACTCTAATCTTCTAATGAATTCAGTAGAATCCACCTTAGTTGACTCTAGCTCTTTTAATTTCTCTTGTAACTTCTGGTAATTCTGATCCAGTTCTTTTTTATTTTCAGACAAACCACTCAGTTCTTGGCCAATATGGTCTTTCTCAGCTGTGGCTGAAAGAAGGTGCTCTTGAAATGCAGAAATAGTTTTGAGGTGAACTTCCCTCTCCCTTTCTAATTGCTGACATCTTGCCTGAAGCATTTCAATATCATTTTCTATGAACAAGGCATGGCTCTCAGTATTAAATTGCTCAGAATTTGGCTTCCTCTGTTCCTTTTCAGCTGCAAGAAATTGTTCATGACAAACTCTCTTGGTCATTTCTACATCATCCAATGTGTCTGATGTATTAGACAATCTAACTTCATGTATCTCCAGCTCAGACTTTACTTTCTTAGGTTCTCTGGCATGGTCTGAAGAGCTGGTTATTTTTCCTGATGTATTTCTACAGTCATGTTCTCCAGAAATCTTTTCAGCATAATCTTCCATTAATCTTCCTTCAGAGTTCTCAGTTACATTTTCACACAGAGAGGTATATCCTACAGCAATTTCCCCAGTGGAGATTTGTTTAGGTTTACTCCTTTTCAGTACTGAGTTTTCAATAGGCACTCCTAATTGATAAGGACTATTGTTGTCTTGTTCGGAGTTCTGTAACGGTTAA
Source organism: Chaetura pelagica (assembly GCF_000747805.2). Taxonomy (NCBI): domain Eukaryota; kingdom Metazoa; phylum Chordata; class Aves; order Apodiformes; family Apodidae; genus Chaetura; species Chaetura pelagica. The sequence goes on along the minus strand of NW_009952796.1, from coordinate 1,301,527 downwards.
GAAACAACCCATTAAAAAAAGGAAAAGTATTTATGTAAGAAAAAAAACAGCTGAGTTTTAAAAGTTTTCTTAAATTAGTAAAGCTCCTCCCTCTTATCTAAAATAAATAGATAGTATCCTTCTCTACTTCAGAATCTGACTTCTTATGGAAATGATTTACAGTTATTTATATACACATGTATCTTTGACCAAAAGGTTTTAAAGATTCTGAGGGAGAAACTTCAGCCAAAATTACTGAGAGACTAAGTGCAAAAATATTATATGCCTTCATATTTTGGGAAAATATGTGTCAATGTGACAAAGTGAAAAAATATTACTATCACTAATAAGGGAAAGGTTTGCTGCTCACCTTCTATTGGACAATAGAGAAACTTCAAGAGACACAAGCCCAAATCCTCGAACAATCTCTTTTCCAAGTTACCACTGCCTGTCAGAGCTGAGCTTACATTTGGCATCACTTGATCTTCTCATTTGAAACAATAAAAATTAGTAATTTCAAATCCTGAGGATTCTGAAAAAAAGCTGGGTCTGAAGGAAGCACCTAAATGATCTGTATTGAGTACTTCATTTTAAAAAAGCTCCTGCTATGTATGGTAAGGAACAGTATTTCTTCCTTCAAGTGTCAGTGCACCAGTGTGGACGCTCTATGCAAATGGCAAGCAAAACATAAAAGTGAAAGATTTTCTCCTCTGTGAGAACAGCTGGCTCAGTGTTGCGCAGCTGGCCAAAATGCAGAGCTTCAAGATGCCCTGACCGTGCGAGCAGTGTTAAACTTTGATTTCTGAGTCTATGTTGACTGGCCACTGGAGGCCACTTGCATGAGACTTAACGGGCAAAACTGCAATTCTCACCAGCAGAAAATGCACCTGCTAATTTATTTTTACAGGGAATTAGCTTAATACACTGTATGCAAGAATTAAACTGGTTTTCCCTCCATTCTGAGTGAAATTTTGATTTTGCCTCTCCTTACACTATTTGCAAAATCTAGTTCACTGTTTGCCTGCCACGCACAGCACTGAAAAAAAGACAAAGCTGGCTCCCAGATTTCTTGTTCCCTTAGGTATTGTGAAGGAATTCCAGCTGAAATGAAAATTAATTGTTCTGCTATCAGGTCATTCTGCTTTGCTGTTAACAGTATTGAAAGGAATTAGAGGTGTGGAAGCACTCCTAGTTTGCTTGTCCCAGTAAGGAACATAGGAATAGACTGTGTTAAATCAGAGATTCAAACTTATAAGCACAGCACAGATACATTCAGTGTATGAACATCCACTAAATCTGTAGGATCCATGCTGATAAAGACATGAAAGAAAACCAAGCAAGCAGTGCCAAGTATTACACAACTCTAACAGACTAAACTTGCTAGTTCTGTCATCATTTGTTATTTCTCATGATCTCTGTGATGCATAAACCAGAACTCAAGGTATGGATTACTTTTCTATTTTCTCTAAAAAACAGTACTACCTCTGAGGGACACAATTCTAACCTACTTCATTTCACAACTGAAGTTTGGCATACCATGAATGAAAGAGTTTACATAAAACCACTTTGCATTACAGCAATTACTTACATTTTCAACATCTGTGCACAGCAGTGAACGAGAACTTAAATCAAGTACTTGTAGTTGGAATCTTGCTGCTTCCAGCTCCAAAGACAGATTCTCAGTTTGTGTTTTTTCCACTTCTAGTTTGTACTCCAGCTCCATAGTCATGTTATCTAATTTCTGCTGCCATTCTTCCTTGTCAGATAGATTCTGCTGTTTTAAATTATCTATTTCTTCTCTTTCGGAAAGTATAATTTTTTTAAGTTCTTGTATTTCCTCATTTTTCATATTCTCTTGAATGTGCAATTGGTCTTCAAGCACTTTGATGGCCTTCTCATATGTCTGACACAGCATCTGAAGTTCTTCAATTCTACTCTCAAGGTAAGATTTTCCAGGAGTAATATTCCTCGGCTCTCTAACAGAGTCCAATTTGTGATCATTATGACAATTTTCACTCAAAACTTTTGTTGCACCTTCTGGAATTACTTCTGCAGAACTGTCCAACTGATTGATTTCCTCTGTCCATTTGCATGTACCACTGTTACAAGAATCAGCCACCTCACTTACTTCTACAAAACAGGGGCTTTCAAACAGATCTGAGGAAGAAACTATGGACTTAGTTTCATCTAATTTAAACAGCATGTCATTTTGGCTAGAAGATAGTGGTGCTCTTGTTGAATCTATAGGAACTTTGCTCAAACTCGTCGACAACGCAGAATTTTCTGCCTTCAGTATTTCAATACAAGACTGTAGCTCAGATATCTTTGATCTCATAGTGCAGTGTTGTTCATATAATTTTATATGCTCATTCTGGAAAGACAAAAGCTTCTCCCTTACTTCAGCAAAATGTATTTTAACTTCTTTCCTGGACAATTTTAAATCGTCATAGTCAGAAGTTGGTCCAGTATTGCATTCTTTACTAAATGACAGTTCCTTATTATCAAAACACATTCTCGGATCGTTATCACTTTGATCCATAACTTCCTCAGGAAAAACAGCTTTCTCAGCTTTTAAATTTTTATCTGCATTCATTATGTTCTCTTCCTCCTCTGCCACTTTATTAATACCTTTGATGCCATTGATTTCCGAATCTTTAAATTCAGAGGCTAATACAATGTTCTCACACATTTTCTCAAGTGCCCTCAGGTTGTCTATCGTTACCTGCAAAGAGGATGCCAGCACAACAGATGAATAACTTTCATCCTTTCCTCTTTCATCACAATTCTGGGAAACACTATCAAAATTATACTCCAATGAGTGGCCACCTTCATCTAATACTGTAAGTGGAGAATCTGAAGTTTTCAGTTCTTTAACAGATAGTAGTTCTTGCTGCAGCCTCTCTTTCTCTCTCTCACTTTTCTCAAGTTCTGCTTTCATGCCTTTTAAAGCAGTCTCCAGTTGCATCACTTCTAACATGTGGTTCTCTAGGGAGAGTTCTCTGTCCTCAAAATCCATTTGAAGAAGCTCAAGTTTAACTTTGTATTTATTCAGCTCAGCATCCTTTTCTTCCATGGACTTCCTCAACTGTTCTGAATAGAGTCTCTGTTCACCACTAACATGACACATTAGAGGTTCACTTTTTGGTTCTAGTCTCTCTCCCAGTTGCTCCTTGTCATGAAATAAAATACCACATTTCTCTTGCATTGTATTTTGTGTTCCCCTGACATTTAGTATTTCCTGTCTTAAACAGTCAAGTTTCATAGAAGGTGTATGTTGAATACTGGAAAATTCTGACTGCAGTTGTTGAAGTTCTTGAACCAAATCCTTTTTTATTTCTTCTGAAGCAATTAGTTTATGTAAAATATCTTTATTCTCCCTAAATATCTGTTTCTCTTGTTCTAATTTTGCTTTGATTTCCTCAAATTCAATTGTCTGCTCTCTCAGAACACCCATCATGTTTGCATTTTCTTCTTCCATTGATTTATACTTCCCTTGCAAAATGTTAAGCTCTGTTTTGATTTCTTCAGTTCTTGATTCAGTAAGTTGTCTTTCCTCCTTGTGCTTTCTGGACATTTCAGAAATTATTTCTTCCCTTTCCTTTAAACTATCAGAAATATTTTTATTTGCTTCCAGTAAAGTTATTTGCTCTTGTTCTAAAACACTGCTTAAATGCCTAAGGGTTGCATTTTCTTTAGCAAGTTCTTCAATTTTTTTGCTATAGGCACTAATCATTGAAGACATGTCCTTCTTCTCTGAATCCCATGTTTCAGACATGAGCTTCAGCTGTCTTACTGAATCTTCCAGCAATTTATTATTGATCTTTAAGTTCTGAAACTCAGCTTGCTGGCTTTTTAATCTTTCATTAAGAGTCTGCAGTTGCATGTCCTTTTCCTCAAGAATAGCTAAAGTGTTCTCAACTAATTTCTGATGTGCTGAAGTATCTTCTTGCAAGTTACTAATGTGCTGTTCAGTTTCAGTCACAAAGCTTTCATGCATCTGTTCTGCTTTAAATAATGTTTCTTCTGCTTGACCCTTTATTTGCAGTAAGTCTTCATTCTGCTGCTGTTGATTTGAATTCAGCTGCTTTTGAGCCACTAAGGAAATCTCAAGAGAAGAAACCTGATCTTGTAAGATGGCCACATCCTTATTTTTTTCTGCTTCTAGAACAGCTCTTGCCCCTTTGTGATCCTCAGCAATGGAGTTATTTGCTGCAAGTTGTGTATTATCTAAAACAGTTTTATCCTGATCACTTTGTGAATTAACTTCTACATCTCTGATAATTTCTGAAGTATCTTTTGCTTTTACAAGACAACAGATTTTTTCATATTCACCAAGCAGATCATTGTAACACTGCTCCCTCTGCAGTTGTTCACTTGCTGCTAATTGTAACTTTTCCTCTAGTTCACCAACTTGGTTGGTAAGCTGAAACATTTTACAGGACATATTGTCTATCTCTTTACAGTACTTTTTATCAGAACATTCTGCTTGCTGCTGAAGTTCATTAAAAGCTTTTTTTTGTTCTTCTAATTCTGCATTTTTATGTTCCAGCATGTCTTTAAGTTCTTTAATCTCTGTGGTTTTCCTGTCACTTTCAGTTTCCAGCATTCTGAGTTTCTCACTATGTTCATGATTTTTTATTTGCTGACTTTGAAGGGAACTCTCCAAGTCATTAATATGAGTCAGCATAACTTCCTTTTCAGACTTAAGTATATTTATGAGATTATTATTTTCAGTTTTCCATAGAGAAAAAGCAGTAGCCTCTTTTTGCAATTCTTCACATTCTCTCTGCTTGACTCCAAGGAGCCCCTGCAAAGCTTCTGATTCTTCTTCCATTTTACTTATCTTACAGTTTTGTTCTTCAATATGGGTTTCTTTTTCCCTGAGTAGGTCTTGGGTAGAATCTTGTTGCTTTTCCATGTCAGCCAAAGCTATTTTCAGCTTCTCCAGCAGAAGAGAACTCTCCTGCTTTTCAAATTTTTCTTGCAGTAACTTCAGTTCTGCTTCCTGAAAAATATTCTTATCTGTAAAAGAAAATACCGTCAAATCTTTTCCAGTCAATACTGACAATTCTACCAAAACTTTTCCAGATGAAACTTTACTATTTACTTTTAATATTTGCAATTCCCATTCTAGTGCAAAGCATCACTCTCAAGTTTTCTCACTGGATGAAGGATTGTTGGTATCAACTTAGATTACCGGACACTGTGTATTCATAGACTTTGTGAAATTTCCACTCTGTTGTCTGACACACATCTGCACTCCAAGCAGGTATGTCCATACTTCACAGGTGTAACTACCTGTTTCTGTGTCTCATTTTTACCAAATTTTTATATATAGGGGTTTTTTTTTACAGGACAGGTCGTATTCCAGCAGAACTACAAAGTACATTTCAACTCAATTCCTAAAAACAAAGACTGAAAGCAGGTCTCAGCTACTGGTGGTTATGTAACATTTTCTTACCTTTTTTTTTTTTTTTCCAAAATCTGTGAAACACCATAAAAGAATTACAAAACAGAAGTTTTCTGGTTAAAATACATTCTATGCAATTCAGCTTGCTGACAAGTTCAGTACACTCTGATCCATTGTGCATCTTCAGGAACTGCATATATTCATAGCCAAAAGTTAATTTTCATTTAGGAGTAACTTTATGTTGGTTGAAAACACTAATTGCATCTCACAGTGGAAACCCTCTAACCTAATTCACTATGAAACTTACAGGATTGTTGGCAACATATATTATTAAACATGCAACAAGAGTTCTGCATATTTAAATATGTAACTCACTTTTCATCTCTTCCGCAAAATTCTGGCTCTGCTTTAGAGACTGCTTCATCATATTCAGTTCTTCTTCAAGTTGGTGGATCTTTTGCAATTTTTTCTCGAGTTCGTAGTCAAGAAGGTTTTTCTCCTTTTTCAGTTTCTGAAACAAAACCAAGTAAGACCATATTTCATGTGAATTGTCAAGATAAAAGAATTACATTCATATAAACCAGAAGAAAGATATTCCATTAAGACCTATTAAGTCTCTGGGCATGTAAGCTTGGGAACATAAGCTGAACTACTCTTAATTTTAAGAATAGCTGACAGCATGTGAGAGATGCTCATAGCATAGCATGGCCCTTGTTTGCATAGAACAAACAGTTCCACATGATCTGCCCCAAACAGATTGAGAAGGTCAGGACATAACCTACAAAATCCAAGTTAATGAAATTAGGCACTTTCCCAAAGCAAGAAAGGAAACAAATAAATCCCTGCAATGGTATCAAAATTAACAAGAAATACAAGGATAGGATTTCACTTACCATCTCATGTAGAGACAGGTTTTCTGTCCATTGAACATCATAATCATGTCAACACTAGTACATTTTTCTTTAGAAGTGCTTACTCTTCAGAGGATTGTTTTGTTGTTAAGAGTATTTTCTTCCAAATAAATTGTGGTTCAAAAATGAAAAACCTCCCACACAAGCAAAACTATCTAACTGTATTGCATCTAGGAAGCCAAGTGAAAGGGTTTTTTTAAGGAAACTAATCCCTTTTCTCCAAACTCCTGTGTCACTGGACAACAGATGGCATGGCACTGGCATGGCCCAATTGGAAACAGCCCTCAATTATTCATCCTTCATCCGTTTACTACTAGCAGATGGGCAGCAATTCACAAAAGCCAAGCTCAAGAAATGGAAGGCTCTGGATGGAAAAAATTAAAAGCTTGCTGGCACAGCAGTCTTGTTTTTGCAACAACATAAATAAATCACCCTCAGAACATGATTAAAATTGTCACTGTCACTAACAGTTCCCTTCTATTCATAGCCTTCCCTACCCACACTTTAAAAAAACCAAAAAGAATCTAGTCACATAAAAATTTCAAGGAAGAAAGTTTTCTAGTAATGATTTGGTGCAAACATTTCCAAAAAGCAGCACTCAGCAAAACTCGGGAACCCATAATTTAATGGACTAATTATCTGATAGCAGTTGGCCATTTACACTTCCCAAAGCTATAAGCAAAAGAATTATTTTGGGTTTAACCCAGTTATTGGTTCTACTTGAGTTAGCCATTCTGGGATGACCCCTTGAAAAAGCAAAACTAAACCAAAGCAAATTTCAGAACCTATATACAGGTAGCACTGTTATTCTGGAGAAACTCTTCATGGGGCAGGTTTACAAGCATTTTAGGAACAGACTGACCACTTTTTCCAAGAATAGACATGGGTTTGTTGCTTGTGCCATCAAAATGTAAACCATGTGCTAAGATACCAAAACCGCTAAACTATTGAGATATCACCACTGAAAGGCTTAGTAGTCCTTTGACTAAGCATAACCAGTATGTCTCACAACTGTCTCTGGTTTGCAACTTTTCTTGAACACCAGTCTTACTTTACAGTAAGGACTATACACAACAGTGGATTAATCTTCATGAAACAACTGTATTCACTGGAGACATTCAAAACCCACCTGGATGAGTTCCTGTGTGATGTACTCTAGGTGACCCTGCTCTGGCAGGGGGGTTGGACTAGATGATCTCTCGAGGTCCCTTCCAACCCCTAAGATTCTATGATTCTATGATTCTCCACTGCATAGTTAGATCATTAGTGTAAAATTGCAACCACCTCCCTTTAATACAGAGATTCCAATCTCACTCTTGTTTCTGGGGGTTTTTTTGCCATAAAAAAACCCCATCTATTGACAACAAAGCCTCCAAGAATTTGAAACAATTCCATGCAATTTTTTGCATGATACATATTTCTGAGAGTGAGGAAGACAAGCCATGCCATAAGCTCTACTGACATATACGATGCATTCTTTTATGCGAGTCTTAAGATAGAGAGAACTGTAGTGTTACTCATTTCCTCAAATATCACAATCTTCCCCAGATTAAACTTATTTATAGATTTCTTGATCATGTTCTAATGCATCACTGTTAGCAGGTGTTCCATTGTCTGACCAAGACAAATATGAAGAACAAACCTGACTCCAGTTACAGCCTAGAAAGATGTATACAAAACTGGTAGATAAAATTCAGCACTCCCAGGAATTTGAAGGAAAAAATGTTGTTTCCACAAATTAGATGCTCTCTGACAATGCGATATCAAAAAACTGTATCAGCTCTAACCTCACTCTATAATTTCAAAGATAGAAAGGTCATGAACTCACAGTAACCTATATAAACTACCTTCTTTTTTCCCTGTTTTTTTTTTCTTTTTTTCTGGAGGGGCCGATGGGAGGGACTAAAACTATGAAATATTACATTAAGAATGTGCAGAAGCTTGATGGAGGCTTTCCTCCTCTGGGACACATTGGAAGAAGAAAAATTGTCTTGATCAGTTTTACCACTGGAAGACACCAGTTCAATTTATTTACTAGATAGATTTCAAGGACCACTATCTGGCATTGAGGCCAAGTGACCTGGAACAGCCTGTATATGTACAACTAAAGTCTTCTGTCTTCCAAAACAGGTGGCTATAACCAAAGCATTTGCTGGGAGTGCTCCCAGGCTCATGTGAACTCCCAAAATGTGCCTGGGATTTGCAAGAAACAGTGCTAGTCAGCTGGGCCAGAGCCACACAAATGCTGTTCTAACAATTAACAGTATAAATAGTCACATTCTAATTCCTGGGAAGGTTCCCAGACATTCTAATCTACCAGCATGAATGTACCTAAAGTTTCACAATATACTAACACTATACCGACACTTGTGCTGATCTGAACAAAGCCCACTATTTTATTTTAAATTTGTTCATAGAATTTTGACAGGTACATTTTTGACAGAAATTATGCCAAGTTTTTTTTTATTTGTTTATGACAACAGGCAACAAACAAAATTAAAGTGTTTAAATAAAATAAACTAGGACATGAATTACACAAGTATTGAGATCTCTTTCTTTTCTACCTCTGATTCTCCAAATAAAGATAATAGTTGCATTGAGAGGTCTCTAGTGGCACAACTGTGACAACTTCATCAAGTGTAGCTGCCCTAATTGCCACCAAAGCAAAACAATATAACTGAAAAGACAAAGGAGAAGTGAGAAGATTTCTGCATCTGTGAATATGGTAGCACCCAAAGACTTATCTGAATTTATTTTCATTTGGGGAAAAGTTTTTACAGCAGTGTATATTTGTTGGATTGTTCTTCTGAGAAAAATGTTATTTAGAAAAAAAAAGAGTATAATAAGTCTTTGCATAAAATCTCTGTGTCAGTGTGCATCAAGGCAGTAGTCAACTATTCTAAAATTCACTTTTAAAATCAAATGAGAATTGATACATTTTTATTTCGGGACAAAAAGCAAGAATTTCTTCAAACAAAAAACTATTTTTTATAAAAGATAAGTCCAACATGAACTAGAACCATATCAGCAGCACTACAGCAATGAATTCCAACCAGGCAGCCAATTCCACAAATTGCATTAAACTACATGATGTTAGTGAAGACCTCATTTTGTGTCACAACTGAGATATGTTATTGAGATAATTCATAAAAATGTTTCAAGATGCTTGTGGGAAAATACACTATGTGAGCAAATGCTCAACAGTACTTGTGTTTACAGATTGCCAATTTATGCTAATAAATCCATCAACTACTCCTCTGCATTGGTTACCTCAAAGCTTCTTGACAAATCCATTTCCTTAGTTTGGGCAGCAAATAAAGCCAGCTCTGCTCTAGACAGCTTCTGGGTGAGGTCACTGTTATCATGTTCCAAGTGTTGTTTCACTGCCAGTACCTGTAACAGTGTTGAAAATTGACATTGTATTCACAGCCATATATACTTTTTTTTTTTTTAAACTCCCGTTCCTGAACTCCAACATTCTATTACAAAATAAAATTGCATTATTTTTTCCCATCAAGAACCTAAGGTCGCTTCACTGCAGTTTAGAAAATAGCTGCTTATTGCCTTTACACTCCTCTGCCTCTGACCAGAAAGACAGTATGTCTCTAAAATACATATATTTCTAGATTGTCTGAAATTGGATTAATACATTCAGCTTGCAGTTACATCACCACAATGATATCTGTAGGATACAAATGAAATTGGGAATGTAATGGCCTTTTTGCTAAGCTATGAGAATCAGAAAATTAGGATCATAACAACCCTTACTGCTCCACTGGCATAGATTTTATAAAAACTGAACAGGTTTTATCTCTTTTGAAATAGTGCTATAACGCTCCAGATTAAAAAGGAAGGACATGCCATTATCAAGTCAAAAAAGAAAAGGAAAAAAGGTCTATTCTGAGGTCATTGGGTAATAAGCTATCTTTCTTAGAGAAAGAACCAAAAGGCACATATTTTTCTCTCTATGAAATCAATTTCTTCAGTAAGCATATACAAAAAAGTGTGCATATAAAGAAACCTCCCCTGAAAACATTTGACTGAAAGTATTTCCATGGCTATATTTCTAAAATAAAACAAGCCTGCAGGAAAGCTGTTCTAGAAGTGCTGCTTCAGTTCAGCCTGCCTACTAATGGGGCTTCTGAATAAAACTTCCGAAAACTTGTGGCCCTTTCTAGAAATTAACTTAGCTCTGATGCTTTATGGATACTCTCAAATTTTTCTGAGGTTTTGAAGCATTCCTCTTTTCTGGTCACCCATCCTTCAGGTTTGTGCTACTTTCTAACTTCTTAAAAATTATTATTTTGTGACAACTAATGTGTTCTATTAGAAAATTGCTGCGAGAGCTGTGGAAGACCTCCTTCATACTGATGTTCCTCCTTACACCAGCACTGAAAATCATCTGATTTTGTGGAGAACCAGTTCAGGGAGCTAAACTGATAGCAAACACTTGTGCTTGTGTACACATATGCTACTTTAAAAATAATGTTTTCTTCTCTCTCTTAGCTCTTGTAACAGCTCTCTGCAGGGTCACACGAGGGGTAGCACTTCTGAAAAAAAGAAGTACTGTAAGTGCATAGCCAGGATGTATGAAATAGAGCTGCTATTCCAAAGGACAGGTACTCATTGACCAGTTGTCCTGGTTTGAGCCAGGATGAAGCCAATTTTCCTTTTACTGATTTTTTTTTTCCTTCAGAAAACTCCCTTTAAGCAGCACACAACTTTTCCAGCTGGTGATAACACCCAAATGTTTGTAGTTACTGCTGAGAGACCGAGGCCACTTAGCTCTGCTGTTGAATCTGCTGTTTCAGACACTGAAGAGCTGTATCTGCAACCCTCTCTTAGGAAAGAGCAGACTAGAGAGATGGCAAAATGGGCCAAAGGGAGTATTCCATCCTCATGTATGTCACACTCAATATAAATTCAGGGATCATGGAAGTAAACTCCCTTTTCCTTTTTCTTCTATCCACTGCCAGCGTCCAGGGAAGACTCTGTCTACCCATCTCCTTTGATCCTGAGGCCTGTGCATTTCTGACCCTCACATCTCTACCCTCAGCGCCTGCCTGCTCTGCCCACATCTCCAGAAGTGGTTCAGGACCTTCTCAGAACTGTCCACAACTCAAGGGGAATACACCACTGGGAGTTGCTGGGGATGTGAGGAAGCAATAGGGGTTTTGCACATTCCTGCACACATTTATGTATATTTGTACATATTTTCTTTTATCAGTAGTATTTCATTAAAGCTGCTTAGTTTAGTTTTCAATCCAGAAGCCTCTCTCCTTATTCTCTCTTTCACTCTCCTTTGCCTACGTTGGTGGGGGGAGGGGATAGAGAGCATTATTGTCCTTCATTTAATTGCCAATCCCAACTTAAACTGTGACATCAGTTTCACTCTGTCATCAAACTGCACCTCTGCACAAACAGAGCTGCTCCTCTCTCAAACAGATTTATTTTAGCTGCAGTGTTCTGTGTTTACATGTCCTTCCCCGTGGGAAGCAGACTGGCCACAAACTTTTAAAAGCCTGTAATTCACTTTTAAATACATAGTATTTCAGTGAGAGGTGGTAAATACAAAACAGCTAATACAAACTGTGCAAAACATCAATACAAGTCCCAGCATTTTTCACTTCATGTATAATTAAATTAAAGGGATACTGCTGAGACAACTCAATACCAGCTGTAACAGAAGATTTTAATATAAAAAAGCCTACTTTGTCAAATTCTGCCTGCAGAGTGTTGAAGTCATTTTTGGCTTGCTGTAGCTCCTGGTTCAGTTTGTTCCTTATCTGGTTGCACTGCTGATCCACTGTTTGTAAGGCATGTTGCTGACAAGAGAGTTCCTAGAAAACAGTGGTACAGTAGCAAAGAAATTAATTAGCAAGTATCTGTTTTGGTTACTGAAGTGATAACAACTGATGCCATTAGCATATACCTCCTGCTCAGAGATACTTGTCTTACACAGTGAACAGTAGTTTAAAAACCACTGTGATGCATGCTACAAATGTCACATGGGCCAGAATGTCCCTAACCCAATTTATGTCATCCCTTAAAAACTCCATTACGGCAACATTCTTATCACAGAGAAAAAAAAGAAAAAAAAAAAAAAGTCTAACACTAGTGAAAGTAATGGTATTAAAATTATTCATCTTAAAGAGAAGTTTCATATAAGAACTATACTACACCAATGTGGACCAGTTCATCTCTGCTATTATTTACTTACCATACTCTAAGGTTGATTTTTTTCTAGAACAATTAAAAAATAGTCTTCACATAATACCTGGCATGGGACTGAGTAACAACATACTCTCACAAGTTTGGTCATGAAAACTGCACAAAAAATAATGTTTCCAAAACAGACTTCCTGAAATCTGCAGAAGGATAATCTAGTTTGTGTGGATCTTACAACATGCCAAGCAGGCATCCATTAGGATAAACACCTGTACTTGTCAAAATCACAAAATGTCAAAAGAAAAACATTCACAGTGAAGGAACTACAGCTGACATTTTCTGCAATGTGGCACTGGCTCCCATGTATGTGAACATCCTGTGTACAAGTCAGTGTGTTTTAGTCAGTATTATCTGTGAAATGATGCCAGTACCCCTTACATTCTGCTTGAGAGCAAAACCTGCATAAGAGGCCCAAGCACTTCCTACACCAGTACGACATCCAGTAAACAAGCAGCTGTTTTTCAGCAGGGAAAGTATGGATGAAGGTGGAACTGTCACAGACAGAAAACCCAGAAAGATCAATGTGTTTGTGTGTGTGTAAGTCTAAATATATATATATAAAAATAACATTTAGCATTTTTCTACATAGAACCCAATATAGATAAGTCTGCAACTGCATTCCCACTCAGCAAGGTGACAGAAGAATTCTACAATTTAGAAAGGAATAGGATGTGACACCAGTTGGCTATCACAGTAGCTGTCACTAGCAACTAATGCTGAGTAAAGTACATACTAGTTCCAAAGAGCTCTTCTGCAAATCTCTGGTCAGGAGCATTTCCTGAGCTCATGCTAGGATACTCTTTGGGCCCAAGTGCACTCCTTATTAATGAAACAATTAATTCCATGTCTTTATGCCCCAAAGCATTCCAATAATTACTTCTAAAGTTGATGGACTGAAAAGACTCTGCTTTCTAAAGCCTTACGTGCCTTATGTGTTACAGGATAAAATGGCAGAAAACCTTTCTTTCTTTAGATGAATGTTCAAAACAAAGAAACAAAATGCTTCCTCTGGTTTTAGAAGTAAGAAAATAAGCTATGTACATCTAAGCTAAACGTAGAGGCTCCTTCCATAGCCAGCAGGCAAATATCCAGCTTCAGAGTGAAGAGCCACATCTAAGCTGTCTGGAATAAACCGCCTTCGGAAAGCGCCTCTGCCACTGCAGAGTAAGGCAGAGGCCTAAGTAACAAGCTTAGACTGACACCTATATTTCAGATATCTGAAAAAAGGTGGTATGAATTTCACCTTTTCATAGGCTGGATTTGATGACCTTAAAGGTGTTTTCCAGCTTTGGTGATTCTGTAATGTGAAGCTTGGATGGAAATATTTAAAGAAAATTTGAGAGAGAGCAATGAAAACTATGCCCTGGTGCAAGTGCAACTCTGAATCTAGCCTGTGTTACCATCTCAGAAAAAGCCCTGGAGCTTCTCAGACCTTTCTGAAAGTTAATTAAATTCATTCCTGGACCTCACCTGCCCTCTAGAAACAGAAATACAAGAAGGGATACACCGGCAAGGCTTCACTAGATAGAATTCAGTAGGAACAGTACCAGTATCTAGGTTTCACAGGAGGGAAAAATTCTTCCATATCAGTCATATGAAAGTCCTTTTGCTTTCAAAGGAGTGGTTCCTGTTGCTGTGGGTGGCACCTTAAACGCCTGACATCCAAGCTATCAGCTATTGAGACAAGCTCTAGCAACAGCTAACAATGTAGAGGATATGATGTGCTGCTTCTCTGAAAGAATATCTCAGAACTACCATATTCTTAAATGGTCCCACTGAATAGGGTGCCAGTGCCCAAGGGGCATGCATTAGGCAGAGCAGAGCCAATACGGACTGAGGTTGTAAGGAGTCCCCACAAAAGATGGTTCATGGGCCTTCAACTCATCTTTTAATGAATACAAAGACTGTTTTATTTCAATCTTTCAGCAGTGTTTTTTTCATGCTACAACAACCCAAGTAAAAAGATCGGTTCTTATTATTTACCACTTCTAGACAAGGTATAGTATCTCTTTGAAATCCTGAGTCAGCATCTAGACTGACAGCCCATGAAACCACTTTTTCACTCAAGAGCATCAGTAGCAGCACTGTTCATCAGCAACTCCAGCAGAATTCCTCTGCCAATTATTTTATCTCTCTGGATAGACTTTGGAGAAGCGGTTTCAGGTTAAACATCAGACCCAACATGAGTTCCTAAGGGCAATGCACTTACCCAGTTCCCTAAGCAAACTTTAAATACACATCAAGAATTGGCACTAACGCTTCAAAATCTATGTCTTGGATTTCCTAACACCAATTATGTTATTAAGTTTAAAAAGAAAAATACAAAGAGTGTAGACCTAATCCAAATCAGTTTTAATGCTAAACATAACTTCACCCCAGGAAAATTCCTGGGATATTTCTACACTTTGAATCTCTGCACGAGATGGCACAAAGGAAACAGAAGACACTTATTCTAATCCCATATATTACCATCTTCTAAGCATGAACCAAAATGAGAATAGCAGAGATATAATCCTAAACAAATTATTTTCTTGTGTGCAAGATGCATGGAAAAATCAACTCAGTTTCCACAAAAATAACTGAATCAGTTATGAAGTTTGAAATCACATACATCATTCTGTGAACAATGAAGCCTACTTTCTCATATATTTGTATCTTAATTGGGTCTCTCACACATACTCTCTATTGTCTAGTGAATACTAACACAAACCTGCATCTCTCCAACATCCTCGGCCCTTTATTGGGATGTTTTCAGCTTTTCAATTACCTTTGCAGTTTTTACCTCTCTATCAAATGTGATTGCAATTAAGTGAAAAGCAGATACACAAAATAAGTATGTGATTTCATCTCCACAGGGAGTCAAAACTAAAAAGTTCTTCTTGCCTTACCTGTTGGTATTCCTTTTCCTTTGCCTTTATTTTCTGTTCTAAAGACCAACGAGCACTCTCAGCACTTTGTCTTTGGCAACTCAGATCTTCTGACAATTTTTTCACCTTTTGCTCCATCATTTGGACCTATAAAAATGTAGTTATCAACCACAAGTGTTAAAAAAGCAAGTGGCATTTTGTTTAAATTTATATGCATTTACATTAAAAGACTGATTTCACTTACTACAATTGTTCCAGCATTCACATAACCTGAAGAATAATTTTACCTGGTACCATATACATTCTTAGCAATCCAAAGTACTAAACTCATACTTGCTTATGCTAGTGACAGTATGTATATATAGAACAAGAACACTTGTATCTATGTATATAGTTAGGTGTGTATACATAGACATGTGTATACAAACACAAAGTCATAAAACATCTTCAGAAAATCAGCCTTTGACAGTTTACAGAAGTTTACTGTATCTAGCATTTAAAATATATTACCTTTCCAGAACCTCAGGTTGCTATGAGCTAACCAATCACCACTAACTGCTAAGCATCTACATGTTTAGACTGAAAATAACTGGATATTTCACTGAATTTCAATGACTTCTCATCCTTCCCCAGGCATGTTCCTAGATATATAACCATGACACCTTCCCTTGTGCTGGATTTCATGTCTTTTTGATTCCCTAGTTAAACAATTCAGCTCTCAAATCCATAGAAAATTAACAAGGCAAAATTAAATATGTAATATCCTGGGCAAAATACTTTTTAGAGGAACTGAGCTGTAAGTTGGGTCAGTTGTCTTCCCACAAACTCGCTGTAGTGACAGTACCTTTGTGTAGTCAATGGACAGTGTCAAGAATATGATTTTGTCTTCCTCCCAGCCAAGACTTTCCCTAAACAAGTTCCTCAGAGCTAGCAATACCTGAACCTTGCTGTCTCTTTCAAAAAGCAGACTGCAGACTTAGGTATCATGGAGAAACTTGCTAACAAAGAAGGATAACAATTATTATATACTGAGAAGCTACATAGAAAAATATCGTTTTTCCTATCCTGTAGCTGTATCAAGGTAGTAGAAAAAAAGTGAAAAGATAGGCAGAAATATGAAGATTCAAGGAATTATGACATCTGTGATCTACTTTCAGATTTGACAAATGCTGGGAAAAAGATTTTAGGAAGGTAATGCAACATGATTAATTAGGAAAAAGATAAAACTTTTACTTCAGCAGTTTGAATTAAATTATTTTAAACACTGGCATTCTCTTCTGTGCATGATTATGTACAAAATTCTGAACCATTTCACATTTTTATATTTAGGTATTTAAATACACTGTAAATTCTTGACTAAGCAAGTTGTACTATCCTGTTGGGTTTTTACTATGCATCCAAACTCCTTAGTATTAGGTCATGAAATCCTATTTAGGAACTACATACATTCTCAGTCTTGCATAGCATTTTAACCTAGATTTTATTTTGCAGAAATAATTTACAATCTAAAGACTATGCTCCCACAACATCCTGTACTATAAGCAACAGATACTGATTTTCAGCCAATGTTGGATGAAAGAGTCTACTTAAGGTCAGAATTTGCCACCAGATGTCATTGTTGCTCTATGCAACTTGATCAGAAAACGTTCAGAATTCCAGTCAATCTTGCCTAAGGACAAAAAAATATTTCTTCCGATGATATAAGAAATTTCCAGAAAATGGGTGACATCTTACATATTTCTAGGTAATATGTTCGCAGGTAATACATATCAAACTAACATATACTTCTTAAAACTTGGTCCTCAGTAAATGCTCAAGAAACTTATATAAGAATCTTTATTCTTACTAAAGTGGCTGAAAAATTACACACATTACCAGTGGGAATTAATTGTAAGGACAGTCAGAAGATGTGTGGTACAAACGTTGTACCTGTGCAGTAGCTTGATCAAGTTGTGTTCTCATTTGAGTCTGTTTATCTCTGCTTTTGTTCAGAACTTTGTCCTTCTCTGTTAATTCCAACTTCATTCTGTCCAGTTGCAGTTTAATCTCTTGATGCTTATTAATATGGGACTTCTTCACTTTTTCTTCAGCTTCCAGTTGTTGTTCTAGGTCTTTAACAGTGGAATTTAACTCTGAATTTTAAAAACAGTAAAGATTAAGGATACTTCTTTGAAAGGTATACCTTCCAGGTACTCAGATTTCCAAGTGTCTACACACTCTAAAATATTTTGTATGTTTGATAACAACCCACGTTTCTGACACTGGCAGACACCCTGTAAAATGTTCAGCAAGCTAAAACCAAAACTTTCAACTCTCTTCTAGTACTACTACAATGACTAAAACTATCGAGATTGAAAGATAGTTGACTCTAAATCAATCATTTCCAGTTTGTAACACACGAGAACACAGCAAAATGTGAGGCCAGGCACAAATCCTGCTAAAGTAAAGGCAATTTGTCTCTCTGCTGTTTTATTGGTTGGTTGGTTTTGTAGCTGTTTTTAAACCCATAAACATGTAACTTGACATGTCTATTTTAAGGGGCTTTTTATTTTCAAAAGGATAGGTATCTACTACAAATATGTTTGATGCAGCTGCAAACCTCTACTTCAAAGAGGCTTTTCAGTTGTTGGGCATCTCTAAATACAATATTTTATATTTTAACTTTTTTCCTGTTGCCAGAGCAGCATACATATAAAGCAAAGCTAAGCTATCTTGTCACTATCTACATCAGTAGGAGTTTATCTTCCAAAATCATAACATAATTCTACAGAAGAAACCATTAGTCAAATACGCGGAGTGTTATCCAGAATTACTCTTATCTGGTAATTCTTTTTATTGAAAAAAATCCTGTATTCCTAATGCTGAATTTATAAGGCTTCCAAGTTGAAAATGCACATAGATTGAAGTTTTAAATGTTTTAACTGAATAAACAGCTTGGAGAGTACACTAATTTGTAAAACAGTCCTACAAGAATCAGTGGAAAGGCTGGTAAAAATGTTCAGAAAATCCACAACAAACCATTTAATTCCTTTCAGATCCTTTCGGATATCAGGAATTAGTATTTCTTCAGGTTAATATGCACAATACAAGAAGATATTTTACTTTTTTATTGTGTTCATCATTCATTCATTCATTCATTCATTCATACTATGCTTCCAGTAACATCCATTATCAACCAAATCACTTATGCATTAACAATGTTCAGTAAATGATTTTTTTACAAAGGTATTGCTCAGTCATAAATCTCAAGAGTCATACAAAATTAAGGAAGCAATGTAATTGCATTTAACATTGAGATGTAGTAAAATCCTGAAGAGATTTTTTTCCCTCTGTTTTAAGAGAACTGTTTCATGAGCAATGGAATAATTGGAGAAAGCCTCCTATATGATGTCCTGTACCCACCCCAAAAATACAAACTCTTCCCTTCTGTCACACCCTTTAAGTAAAAGATACCACAGCTTGTGTATAATTTTTGTGTAAAGGCTGATGATTGCAAACACATACACCAGCAGGTAGCTGGGCTAGTTGCTAGTTGCCTTCTAACCACACCCCAGCCTTCACAAATCCATATAGGAGACTGCCTCTGGGTTTTAAAGAAATGTATCATTTACCTTGGTTCTGCGCTCTTAGCTGAATGACCAGTGAAGAATCACAATTCTCAGCAAAACTGTTGTTGAACTCGTTCCTCTGTGATATTATACTGGAATTTGTCTCCTTTTCCCATGGAAAAAAAGATGTTGTAGAACTTCTCCTTGCAGGTGTTTCTCGATTTCTAGATGGTGTTTCTTGTTGCCATGAAAACACAGAGGAGGAAGCCTGATGCCAAGCAATCTCCCTGTGACTCAAAGAGCTTTGACGTTGAGGCTGATTTATTTTCTGTGCCCAAGAAAAAAGGAATCTATCTTTACACAGCTCCATATCCAACATACAATGAAATAATTAATGTATTAAACATCTGATAATAGATCATGGCCATTTCACATTTTATAACTTCACATCATTCACCAGTGCAAACTACAGATTAATGTAATTATTTTGTATACTACATAAATAACTTCATCCCAAGTATCGAAGAATAACTCATACTTAGATACACAAACCAGGGTCTCAAAAAAAGTAGTTGTATCTGTGTATACAAGTGACATACCCAGATTTTTGTCTTTTTCGAGATAGATTCCATCATTTACCTCCTACATTTTCCAAAGTGGAAGCCTATATTTTTACGAGCAAATGCTGGCACAAGTAAGCTCCAAGAAATATGGAAATCTAGACTAACATATCTGATACCTGACCCACATTTAGTTCTTCTGGAGCTTCTGGTTGCATTGTTGAGATTATGAGATTATGTTTTCCAAATGCAGTACTTCACTTTTTTTTTTTTTTTTGCTAACACTGAATTTTACTTACCATGTTAATTTTTGCAGTTACTTAGTTTTACAAAATACTGTGTGGTCTTCAAGTGTATTTTTCAGCTCTTTTTCAGATCACTAATGGATACACTGAATAGCACATTTCTCTTGACCAGTCCTTTTCAGGTACCATTGTTGACCATTCCCCAGCTGTAAAAACTCCCAGTTAAGAGAATTGTTTCAAGTTTTTCAGTGTTGTGGATATCCAACAACATTATACTGAGTCACATAACTCACATATTCTCTGACTTATTCTTAAAAAAACAAAAAAACTGAAAATATGTGAGGCATGATTTCCCTTCAAAAAGAAATGGTTTATCTTTTCTCCATACACCATAACTACATATGCACCAATAAACATACTGCTTTAAGCTTCTATCATCACCCAGGACAAACTGTTGGTCTGAATAAATGACATTTTTAGGAATCATTACTGTTAAGTTGTCGTTCTTTTAAATGGCATCATTATTGTCACCTTGCAGTGTCAAGAGAAGGACGAAATAAGCTGCACATCACAGTGAGTCAGAAGGCCCACACTGCAGTGCCCTATCAATTAATGGGTAAATATTATCTGGTAAGTTTTTTTGTTACTGCTTATTTTATCAATCTATTTTAAGACTACTTCTGAATTTCATCTTGAGGCTGTGCCACAAATTCAACCTGAATAAAAAAAGGCTCTGATACAGAACTTATTATGCCTTTAGATAGTAAATACCAAATAAAAAAATTATTTCAGCTTTTCTGCAATGGTCTTTTTTTCCTTGAGGACTTTCACATTGTAGTCTTCTATCGACCTCAGAGATTCCCTAATACAGTTAATTCTACTTACATCTTTGAAATTTAATAGATTCTTATTTGCTAGGTGAGTTATTTCTCATAATCTTTTCAAGGCTATTTTATTATCATATTTAACTTGGCAAAACTGACACTGTTGTCTCTTGTCCTTGCTTGCATGAGAATCTCAGTTTTTGAAAGATGTGTTCTCATTTCTGATGCCCTTCTTTCCTTTGCTATTCAGTTATGCTGGCTTTTTTGGATTCTCCAAGATTTTATTTTATTTTTATATACCTTACCCAATGCAGATATTTCAATAGGTTTAGACTCCATTTTCCAAGTTTAGTCAGTAGTTACAGTCTTAGATATCATATATACCCTTCAAGAGATACTTACCTTTATGTAGATGGTTCTCAGCTCTAATTCCAGCTTTTTTCTTTCTTTTACTTCTTTCTTGTATTGTTTTTCTAATTCTTCAAACTTAGCATCTACAAAGACACGATGAATACTTCTTCATAATCTAACTTAGTGCATAGGTTATCTTTTCCAGCCTATTGCTATCACTATCACAGGAATGATAAAAATGAAGAGCTATCAGAAGAGCCAGAACATGAGGAAGGAACAACTGTATATACAATATGTTCAGTAATTTACGACCTCAGAAGTACTGGAACTTGATATTAGAATGAAACACAACTGTTAAAAAGGAAGGATTCAATGCCACATGTTTAATTTTCTAATTTCTCTCTCTAAAAAACATATATGCATATGTAATAAACATATGTACTTAAAAATAAATATATATAACATAGATGTATTATGTTATATATACATATAGATCATATACTTGGGGTTTTTTGAAGTATTCCTACCAGCAGACCAATAGCACTAACATTACTGGATCTTATCCTTGACTTCCTTCTAAATGCAATAGAAAGTGGAAAAATAATTTATTTAGGATTTTTCTGCTGAAATTGTAAGAGGAGTGAACTATTAAAAAAACCCCAACTATTCTTGCTTCCCTTTTCTTGAATTTTTATATAATTTTATAACTCTCTGAAGAAAATTCTAGAACTAGAACACTTTGTAGCATTTTAGTGAAGGCTGAGGGAGGTGATTGTCTCACTCTTCACCTTCAGTACTTCTCCCACCTGAAGTACCATGTGCATTTTTGGTGCTCTCAATATAAGAAGGACATCAAAGAACATATTAGAGTGTACCCTGATACAGGTGACCAAGGTAGTGAAAAGTCTCAAGGGCAAGACTTAAGAGGAGTGGCTGAAGTAACTTCATTTCTTCAGCTTGGAGAAGAGAAAGCCTAGGGGTGACCTCATTGCAGGCTACAATTTCCTTAAAGGGCCAGCAAGAGGGGAAGGTGCTTATCTCTTTCTGGTGATCAGCAACAGGACATGAGGAAATACAATGAAGCTTTGTCAGGTGAACATTAGGACAAGGACGTTAGAAAATAGGTTCTTCACTGAGATGGTGCTCAGTCACTGGAACAGTCTTCTCAGGGAAGTGGTCAGGGCACCAAACCTGTCAGAGTTCAAGAAGCATCTGGATGACAGTCTTAGTTACGTGACTTAGTTTTAGGTAGTATTAGAGAAGCGGGGAGTTGGACTCAATGATCCTCATGGGTCCCTTCCAGCTTGAGATATTTGATGATTCTATGATCTTAAACAATTTAAGACTCCAGTTTCCAAAGGAAAAAACCTCCCCAGCAATATCACTGT
>NW_009952796.1:1273576-1279139 GCF_000747805.2 Chaetura pelagica | reverse complement strand
GTAA
Source organism: Chaetura pelagica (assembly GCF_000747805.2). Lineage (NCBI taxonomy): Eukaryota > Metazoa > Chordata > Aves > Apodiformes > Apodidae > Chaetura > Chaetura pelagica. The sequence goes on along the minus strand of NW_009952796.1, from coordinate 1,279,135 downwards.
TCCTTTGCAGAGATGTATAAAGAAATTAAAAGGAACAAGAGTAAGAAAGTATCTCAGATTTCCCAAAGATTCCAAAATTTGCTCACATTTGTTCACAGCAAAGAAAAAGGTAAACAGCATGGATAATATTGAACCCATCAAAGCTTTTCAGCATGGACAGTATAAGTGTATCTGGCTACAGATCCGTTCTCCAGCTAAAGAAAATTCCTTACCTTTTTTTTCCTTAAAGAAACTTTTCCAGTTCATTCAAATATTTTATATCTATTTGATGTCGATAATTTGAATATGGAAGTGATGCTTAAAAGTGGAGACAGTGCATTAATTGTGCAGATTATCATGCACAATAATAGTCTAACTTAAAAAAAAAAAAAATTGGTAAGAAATAATACATGACTGTTGACTGAACTTTAATTAAAGCACCTGTCCTACACAAATGAAGAAAATTTGCTCTTCACTACATGAAGAGCTAACACTAGGACCAGGCATTCAAAAATTGCTGCAGTTTGTTGATGGATATTCCTATGCCATGTCCATCAACATAGTGCTCAAAAGATGTCATATTTGCAGTAAGGTTTCAGCCTGCACTAGTAATTTTCAAACTTGGAACCTATTTAGATGCTCTAATAATAAGCTAAGGAACTAGGCAACTCAGAACAAGTGTAATGTTCAAAAAACTCCTCCATGTTCCAAGTAAACTGACAGTTAAATATCTGTTCTAGATGAAGAAAACTTAATTTACCATTATAACTTTGCACTGGCAAAGAAGCAGTAAAACTTTTCTGTGGGGTGCCACTGAACGATAAGTCTCCTGTAATCAATGTTTGCTGGCTTCTCTCAAGCTCACATTTGTATCTGTTTTGGAAAGAAGTACAAGTAGAAATTAGTAACAGAAACTAAAAAGTTAATTATCTATTTTTAAAAGCCTGAAAGATACAAATAAATTATACTGTTCTAAGACCTTAATTTAAAGATCAAATCAAGATACCTCCACTGAAATCTTTTGGGTACTATGCACAGAAATACAAAGAATCTATTTTATTTAGTTTCAACATATTAAATCAATTACACAAGTAAAAGCTAAAAAACAAAGCCAAACAAACCCAAAGTAGAAGAAAATCAGTTAGAACTGCTTAAGATCTCACTGTGTGAATCTCTAGTTCAGCTAAAAACACCCAAATCAATGTAAATACTGATAACATAAAACTCTTAGTCTTTAATAAGCATCCTTATGGTAGGAAACATACTGCTTTTATTCTATGTTCTGAGGCTGCACATTTTGAGAAGCTGCATACCTCATGAAAATGGAAAGGGATACCCTCCACCTGACTGTATATTTTTTGTCTGCACCATTTAATTTGCTAGCTATAACACCACAGCAAACTACCCATTCCAGTAATTTTTGTGAGCATGAGGAGTCACAAGCTCATCCACTGAAAGCAGGTAAGTAGTTTGTAGGTTATGCAGCAAGTTTCATCCTGCCCAGCAAGCACAGCTTGATAAGACAATGATTCCAGGCTGTAGCCCGTCACATCAGTAACTCCACAACTTGCCTTTCCATTTCTCCTCCCTTTTAAAGCACACCACCAAGAATTCCTCTCCCAGTGGATTGTCCGTGGCTGTGATGCGGTGAATCATAGAACCATAGAATCCTAGAATGGTGAAGGTCAGAAGGGACCTTAAAGATCATCAGGTTCCAACCTCCATGCTATGAGCAGGCACACCTCTTTGATGGCCTCAGCAGCTCCTTAAAGCTGGTTTTTCTACATGCAATAAATTTGTTGACATTTAGAATATCCTTACAGTACTCAAATATGTCAAATATCCTTAGTTTTCCCAAAGCAGGAGTAGGGAGGCAGAAGGGCTTAAAAACAGAAAGATTGACACGGTTTCCCTTTATTTGCTTCTGCTAGGACATATATGAGGGGAAATTTCAAGTTTATTGCACAGGCAGGATACTCAGCCTTATTGATGCACACAAAGTTTCAGAACACTTTTATTCAAGAATGGAGGGTGCCTCTACTATGAGAGCAAGCTTAACAGATGACAACATTCCTTCCACTATGGGCAACTGTTTCTTTTGTGTAGCACCCTCAAATGAAGGATTTTTAGATGTGTTTGTTACAGATTCTTTTGTCGTATGCATTTCATACCACATCTACAGAAGGTGCACACAAACTGTTTCAGTTGCAACAATGTTTGCAAGTGGAGTTGCTTGAATTGGCACCTCTTTACTAAAGCAACTGGATTCCATGATTCAGTTACACCACCTTTGCTTTTGGCAGCTTCCTCTTCCACTCCAAGAGATGTTCGTGCCTCCTTCTTCCAGCTGTGATATTTAATTGCTAAACTGGATCTTACAGACTGAATTCTCTGTGTACTTTCCTTGCAACTCCAAGGTCTTTGCAAGTTATTTTTGCAAATGAATCATTGTGCTAGCTGTAGTGTTTGTTGTTTGGGTTTTTTTTTAATACATCACAGAATGAATGGATCCCCTTTCACATGACGCTGCAGAATTTCTCAAAATTAAACAGGAATTATATCTACTGCTTCGAGTGGCACACAAATGTATGTAGAAGTCCATATATGCATGTAGCCAATGTTTTGATACTTTCATCACAAAATCTGAACAAAGTATGAGAAGGTGGAGGAAACTAGACCAGAAGGGATGCACTAAATTAACAAAACAGGAGAAAATAACTATTGCACATGGGTTAGAGATGTGCAGCAAGTCCTTACCTTTTCAGTTCTTGCTCCAGTCTTTCAATGTCTTTCTTGCTGGAATTCAGCTGCCCTGACTGAATGTTAACTTGAGATTCTTTTACTTGAAGATCATGTGAAATTTTCTGCTTTGCTTTCTCAAGACTATCACACAATTCCATCAAGCTCTGGTTCTCTCTTTTTAGCATTGCAGCTTCATTTTTTTCATGTTCAACCTAGTTGGAAAATAGATAATTTAGAAAATGTCTCAAGTCCTCTCTACACTTCTGTGTAGTTATTATCTTAATAACACAAAGTTTGCATATAGTTATTTTCTTGTGAGCATTTCAAAACCCTGACAGCACTGAAAACCTCATATATACCCATTGTTTAAGCATTCTTGGGTGTGAACAAAGCCACATTAACGATTTATATTATTTATATTATATATTTATTTTATTATATATTTATATATTTATTATTATTATATTTATTATATTTATATCGACTAGAAATAAGCACATAAAAGTTTCATCAACTTTTTAAATACTAATAATCCACACTAGTCACATTCTTCACTGATCATCATACTTCTCTTTCCAGGCTATCAGCAACCAGAATACCTGAGCCCACTAGACAGAGAATGCACGGTGATGATTAGAAATGGAGCCTGACAGTAGAGATGTCTTTCTCCCCTCCAGCTTCTGAAGGTCAGGCTACATCTTTGCTCAATGTTATTCTTCTGACTGAAAGTACTGAGTATTAGCTGCTGCTTCCAAGAATTCTGAAGCACAACTCTTTGAGTACATCCCTTCTTGTTTGGGGAGCAAAGCAGTAGCTGAATGGTTGAGACAAGTACCTGGAAACTCAAAGGGAGAAACTCCAGAAAACTAAGAAGCCTAAGTTTTGCCAGCAAACTGCAACAGCCTAGAGAGAATAAAAGGCAACCTTTGTAAAGTGCCTCAGAGTTGGGTTCAAACATTACAAAACAGAACTCAACCAAATGGATCACTCCTGATCTGAAGCACGGCAGGATCCTGACCAACAGGTTGGCAGGGTAGAACCAATTATTATATAAAACTATAGCACTTAAAAAAGAAGAAAAAAAAAAGAAAAAAAAAAAAAAAGAAAAAGAGAGAAAAAAAGAGAGAGAGAAAGAAAACCAAAACCCACATCCCCAAATAAAGTCTTAACAAGAAGAAATTGGGAGAGCTACATAAACTAAGTAAAACATGAGACAAACAGGCGTATGCAGACAAGGTGAAACAGTAACAGGCTGTCAACTGTGCATCTTTGTTTTATAAATGGCCTAGTCATTATCAAGATTATTAATAAGCATAAAAATAAAGTAAGTTATTTTCCTAATCATACAGGGAAGCCAAGAATAAAACGGCAAAGTAAATATAAACACCTGGAGGTGGACAAGGATGCCAAAGACTGAAAGGAGGCAGGAATTCTCTTAGCAGTCAATGAGAACTAAAGGGAGAATATAATGAATATGAAGTATGATGAAGATAAGCAGTATATACATCTATGACACCTTTCCAATCAGTCAGTGGGAAGAAAAAAAAACAACCAACACACTAAACCATCCCCTAACAAGAATCAGATAATAAATCTTTACTATTGTGTTGGCCACAGAGTGGCATTTTAGGGAAATCACCACAGCACCCATGTTACCTTCTGTTTCTGTTTTCGCAGAGCTGCCTCCAAAGACTCTAACTGGAATTGCCTTTGCTGGCACTCCTTTTTGAGCCTGTCTAGTTGACTTTCCAGCTCATGAATCTTCTGAAGGACTCTGGGAGAGAGGCCTTCTTTCCACTCCTCCACAGCCCAGCTCATATTGAAGGGATTCTTGTTTCATACAAAATGGATGGTGTTGTGCCTGAAACACAAAGACAACTACAATGAGACCTTGAAAGTGGTTTAATAAGCCTCTCTTTCAAATAAATTCCAAGTTTCAGCTTAGCTGTGACTAGAAAACAGGGTTTTGTAACCCTGAGGTGTAGGCTTTTAATATTAGGACCAATTTTGACACACTACTGTCCAGCTGAGACTTTTAAAACCTCACATTAATCAATCGCCTAATAAACAACAGGGTTTATAGTCTTATAATAATGACTCCATCCCTGGGCACATTCAAATCCCGTCTGGACATGTTCCTGTGTAATCTGCTTGAGGGGATCCTGCTCTAGCAGGGGGGTTGGACTAGACGATCTCCAGATGTCCATTCCACCCCCTACCGATCTGTGATTCCGGTGTGGTTGCGTTTGACTGTTCTCCTTCAGGAACCTGACTTTGATGTTCACGTCGCAGAGAGTCATTGCGCGCCAGGGGTGCTCAGCCTGAAAGCCTTACAAAAGGCTCTGCTTTGTCTCAGGTGGCAGCTACGTTTCTTTCTCTACAGAAGCTTTTTCAAACAAAGCCGTGCGATGTCACTAATGGCCGCAGTGACTCCACCTTCAGAGGATCCGACACGGGCTTGCTTCCCCGGAGACAGGAGGACCTCTCAGAGATGGGGTTTGGAGAGACAAATTAACCACATCACAACCTCCATTAGAGATCAGCGACCCGCGGACTGAGCCCACGCAGGACCTGGGAGCCTCGGGCTGTCACAAATCCCACCCCGGATGAGGGATGAGGGATGAGGGTGACCGATGGGGTTTGGAGAGACAAATTAACCACATCACAACCTCCATTAGAGATCAGCGACCCGCGGACTGAGCCCACGCAGGACCTGGGAGCCTCGGGCTGTCACAAATCCCACCCCGGATGAGGGATGAGGGATGAGGGTGACCTCCACCCACCCCGGACCCTCAGGGCAGGGAGCGGTCCCCCGGCTTTGCCGCCTGCTGGACGGCA
>NW_009952796.1:1272366-1272639 GCF_000747805.2 Chaetura pelagica | reverse complement strand
GATATTTAGTCCATTACACAAGTAAAAGCTCAAAAAAAAAACAAAACACCACAAAACCAAAAAACAAACCCAAAGCGGAAGAAAATCGGTTAGAACTGCTTAAGATCTCAATTGTGTGAATCTCCCGAGTCCTCACAGCCGGGAGGGGCGAGCGGCCTTGAGGGGGTTCCAAACGTCGCCTCAAGATGGGCTCCCCCCTCAAGGCCCCGCGGTTCGGTTCGGTTCGGTCCGGTTCGGTCCGGTTCGGTCCGGTTCGGTTCGGTCCGGTTACGG
>NW_009952796.1:1257944-1271269 GCF_000747805.2 Chaetura pelagica | reverse complement strand
GGCCGGGCAGAGAAGGCGGCCCGAGGGGGCAGGGGGTGGCGGGGAGGCAGGTGAGGGGGTGACGGCAGAGCCAGACTTCTCATTCGAAATCCCTGTCCCGATCCCACAGGGAACCCGAGGTTTGAGAAGGAAGAGAAACGTGTCCCGATCCTGTCCTGATGGCGGTGACCCGTTCACTTGGAACCATCTACAGAAGGATCACCGAGTGGTTTAGCATCCGGTTCTGCCCAAAACTGGGCTTTTATGGAGGGAGAGGGAGGCAGATCAGCCCGACGTGGCACAAATTTCTGCTCTAACACAGAAAGTAAAACCAAACACTTCTTGTAAGTGCTTCCTGACACTGATCACTGAATGCCAGGGGCAGCAACTCGGGGATGTTAAAGCCCCGTGACCGGTTCCCAAAGGGCTCTGGTGCTTCCCTCCCTGCCCTCCCCCCGACCTGAGGGGTAGGAGGTCGGGTTTGAAACAAAACGCTGTTTTCCGTCAGAATCTGGGAATGACCGATCTGATTATTTTCCCACCTAATTAAATATATTGGCCTTTGTAACCATTCTGAGAATATTTACTTAAGCACTGTTCTTCTAATGATATCTAGGAAATGGAGTTACACAAACCTTCCTTGGTAGGTTAAACAGCTCACCAATCAGCGGGCATGAGCTCTAATTATAAATAAATACAGTGTAACAAACTCACTAGCACATTGTTACAAAATGTCCAAACTAGACCCAGAAGAAAACACCAGGGCATCACATTGATGGAACTGATCCACCACAAATACCTCTTAACAAATGACAACAAAACAAAACAAAAGCTAGAAAATTCCTTTATTAACTTCATAGAATCACAGAATCATAGAATCTTAGGGGCTGGAAGGGACCTCGAAAGATCATCTAGTCCAACCCCCCTGCCAGAGCAGGGTCACCCAGAGCACATCACACAGGAACACATCCAGGTGGGTTTTGAATGTCTCCAGAGAAGGAGACTCCACACCCTCCCTGGGCAGTCTGTTCCAGGGCTCTGTCACTCTCACAGTAAAAAAATTTTTTCGGATATTCACCTTGAACCTCCTATGCTCCAATTTACACCCATTACCCCTTGTGCTATCACTGAGAAAAGCCTAACTCCATCTCCCTGACACTCACCCCTTACATATTTGTAAACATTGATGAGGTCACCCCTCAGTCTCCTTTTCTCCAAGCTAAAGAGACCCAGCTCCCTCAGCCTTTCCTCATAAGGGAGATGTTCCACTCCCTTAATCATCTTCGTAGCTCTGTGCTGGACTCTTTCGAGCAGTTCCCTGTCCTTTTTGAACTGAGGGGCCCAGAACTGGACACAATACTCCAGATGTGGCCTCACCAATGCAGAATAGAGGGGGAGGAGAACCTCTCTTGACCTACTAACCACACCCTTTCTAATGCACCCCAGGATGCCATTGGCCTTCTTGGCCACAAGGGCACATTGCTGGCTCATGGTCATCCTCCTGTCTACCAGGACCCCCAGGTCTCTTTCACCTACACTACTCTCCAGCAGTTCAGCCCCCAACCTGTACTGGGACATGGTGTTGTTCTTCCCCAAATGCAGAACTCTGCACTTCCCCTTGTTGAATTTCATCATGTTTCTCCCTGCCCAACTCTCCAGCCTGTCTAAGTCTCTCTGAATGGCAGCACAGCCTTCTGGTGTGTCAGCCACTCCTCCCAGCTCAGTGTCATCAGCAAACCTGCTGAGGGTGTTCTATACCCTCATCCAGGTTGATGATGAAGATGTTCATGCACCTTTAGAGATGACTGTGCAGGTATTACTGAGGGGATAGCACAGACCAGCAGAGGAGCAGGAATCAGTGGAAGAGTAGGAAACCACTAATATAGTATTGGCAAATAATCCATGAGGCCTGAGTGCCTGTTTGAACTGAAGGATATCCTCCACTTGGTGGACAAGAGAAAAATGTTCTGTAAGAAGCAAATGCTCTTGTACTCACCAACAAGGAGGGTCTGGTTGAAGCAGTGACGGTCAATGGCAGCCTTGGCTGCAGTGACCACGAGATGGTAGAGTGCAGGATCCTGTGTGGGAGAAACAGAATACCTGGCAGGACCAGAAACTTGGACTTCCACAGGGCAAACTTTGGCCTCTTCCATCAGTTACTAAGAGCAGTCCCATGGGACAGGGTACTAGATGGTAAAGGGGCTCAAGATAGTTGGTCAGCATTCAGGGACCACTTCTTCCAAGCTCAGGATCAGGGCATCCCAGTGGGTAGGAAATTAAGTAAGGGAGCCAGGAGAGCTGCATGGTTAAACAAGGAAGTGCTGGGCAAACTCAAGTGGAAAAAGAGACTCTATGGATCATGGAAGGAGAGGCTGGGAACTTGGGAGGAATATAGGAACACAGGACTGTTGTCAGAGGATGTAGGGAGGCAATTAGGAAAGCTAAGGCCTCCTTGAATCTATACCTTGCTAAGGAGGTCAAAGACAGTAGAAAAGGTTTCTTCAAATACACTGCAGATAGAACAAAACACTAGAGGCAACATAGGCCCACTGCTGAATGAGGTGGGAGCTCTGGTGACAGAGGATACAAAGAAGGCAGAGGTACTGATGCCTTCTCTGCCTCTGTCTTTACTGCTGCAGACTCTTCCCAGGAGCTCCAGATCCCTAAGCCCCCTTCTTCTAGTCAGGATAAAGGAGGAGTTTGCTGTGCTAGATGAAGGTTGGGTTAGGGATCAGTTGAGCAATCTGGACATCCATAAATCCATGGGTCCGGATGGAATACACCCATGGGTGCTGAGGGAGCTGGCAGAGGTCATTGCTAGGCCACTCTCCATCATCTTTGGTATATCGTGGCAACTGGAGAGGTGCCTCAGGACTGGAGGATAGCAAATGTCACACCAGTCTACAAAAAGGACAAGAAGAAGGGCCTGGATAACTATAGACCAGTCAGCCTCACCTCCATCCCTGGAAAGGTGAAGGAACAACTTGTTCTTGTCACTATCTCTAGGCATATCAAGGGTGAGAGGGTCGTTAAGGGCAGTCAACATGGTTTTACCAAGGGAAAGTCATGTTTGACCAACCTTATAGCCTTCTATGAGGAAGTAACTAGGTGGATAGATGATGGTAGGGTGGTAGATGTGGTTTATCTTTATTTCAGTCAAGCATTTGACACTGTCTCCCACAGCATCCTCATAGATAAACTGAGAAAGTACGGTCTTAATGATCAGGTAGTGAGGTGGATCATGAACTGGTTGAAAGGAAGAAGTCAGAGAGTTGTGATCAATAGGACAGAATCTAGTTGGAGGTCTGTGACTAGTGGAGTCCCTCAGGGGTCAGTATTGGGACTGGTGTTGTTCAACATCTTCATCACTGGCCTGGATGAGGGAACAGTGTGCCCTCAGCAAGTTTGCTGATGACACTAAACACCAGAAGGCTGTGCTGCCATTCAGTGAGACCTGGACAGGCTGGACAGTTGGGTGGGGAGAAACTTGATGAAATTCAACAAGGACAAGTGTAGAGTCTTGCATCTGGGGAAGAACAACCTCGTGTACCAGTACAGGTTGGGGGCTGAGCTGCTGGAGAGCAGTGTAGGAGACAGGGACCTGGGGGTCCTGGTGGACAGGAGGATGACCATGAGCCAGCAATGTGCCCTTGTGGCCAAGAAGGCCAATGGCATCCTGGGATGTATTTGAAGGGTTGTGGTTAGTAGGTCAAGAGAGGTTCTCCTCCCCCTCTATCCTGCATTGGTGAGGCCGCATCTGGAATATTGTGTCCAGTTCTGGGACAAGAAGGGCAGGAAGCTGCTTGAAAGAGTCCAGCACAGAGCCACAAAGATGATGAAGGGAGTGGAACATCTCCCTTATGAGGAAAGGCTGAGGGAGCTGGGTCTCTTTAGCTTGGAGGAAACTAAGGGGCAACCTCATCAATGTTTACAAATATGTTACAGGCGAGTGTCAGCAGGATGGAGCCAGGCTGTTTTCAGCAGTGTCCAGAGATTGGACAAGGATTAGTGGGTGCAAACTGGAGCATAGGAGGCTCCATGTAAACATCAGAAAAAATGTCTTTCCTATGAAAGTGACAGAGCCCTGGGACAGGCTGCCCAGAGAGGTTGTGGAGTCTCCTTCACTGAAGACATTCAAAACCCACCTGGACACGTTTCTGTGTGATGCACTCTAGGTGACCCTGCTCTGGCAGGGGGGTTTAACTAGATGATCTTTTGAGGTCCCTTCCAACCTCTAAGATTCTGTCATTCTGCAGTTCATGTTATATTTAGTAAGTGTTTCTCATCTGACAGTAACAAATGTTACTTACTCAACTGCAGAAGGTGAAAGAATTTTCATTTACTGCAGATACTCTGGCGTAAACACTGATAGACAGGGAGCACCATGAATTGTTCAGGGCAGGCTTCAGCAAAACAGCTTCAACTTCCAAGACCAGGGGCATATTTTTCAGAAGGGGAAAAAATGAGCAGAGACAGCCTTCAGGGTTCTCATAAGGCATGAAAAACAAAAATCAGATGATGTGTGCAGAGCTTTTCAGATGAAGTCTGATGAATGCCTGGATAGCTGAGGCTAATTAAAAAATGAACCTGACTACTGTTGTAAACTTAAATATAAGAGAACACTTGTTCTGAAGCCTGTTTCTAAGAATGGTTTGATTTGTACTGGATTCCTATTGATAATGGATTACAAATGAATTCTTTCATATTTGGCATCCTTTACTTGACTATTGCAGCAATTAACTAATTACCATGAAAGTTCAAATGGCTCATGAAGAGTATAGAAACTTGCTTTTTCTTTTGCCATATCAACCTTCTTTCATACAGTAGCTGCATAAGTATTATCTAAATTAGCTATCAGAAGTGAATATAGGATATAAAAATATGAGTAAATGGAATATTGAAGATAAAGGAATAATGTTAAATTCTATTAACAAATAATAACAAGTTATAAAGGGTGTTAAAAGCAACCGTCACTTGTAATTATTTTTATTATTCCCTGCTGGCTAGACTTCTTGAGGTCTTTCCAAGAGGCTCTCAAAATTCCCTGATTTGGAGCACCCCATGATTTTTGATCAGAGAAAACTACATCAACATTGTGAAATGGCTTTTCTCTGTCCTTGAAATTCCATTCATTTCTTATTGAATGTTAAAAATCACCGTTTACATTTTCTCACCTGCATTCCTTACTACAATTTTTGGTAAAGGGTCAGAACAGTAAGAATACAAAAACCATCAAGCTTGGATTCATATTGCTGCAGCTAATGTCAGTGTACATGATGAAACAAAACTGGAAGGGGAAAAAAAGGGGAAGAACTTCTGATGTGAAAATCCCACCCTGCTTGGACACTACCAGGAGAAGAAACCAGACGGTGCTTTTCCCTCACAATCTTCCTTGCCAGACTTGGAATCCATCAGGTAAAGCCTATTCCATCTAGCTGTATATACACTTTGTCCCGTTTAAGCCTCATATGCACACACATCAAAGAGCATGTGAGGAGCTGGAGCAATCCCCTTCACCCAGAGAGGAATGGGCTGGGCACTCTGGGTCTGAGGTTGTTCTAGCTTCCCAGCTTCACTGTCAAGGCACTAGATGGGCCGAAACTCTGCCAGGCTGGGGGTGAAAGAGAAGAAAGCTGGATTGTATCCCTTAGCCTCACCCAAAGCCCACCCTGTACTATGTGATGACTTTTGCCTCTGGCAAACAAAATTCTCCATCTCTGCCAATGTGAGCAGGTAAGTGAGAAGGTGGCAGTTTAGGTGTTAGTACTGGAATTGCAAGGTTAAGCATGTGCTATGGAACCCATACCTTGTTGGGTGAACAGAATGAATGTAAAGGAGGGTGCCGTTAGGAGGCACAGAAAACTTTACACCTTAGATTTCATACCTGTCTGGTCTTGCACTCTTAAAAAAAAAGATTCAAGCAACTTGCACTATTTTTTTTACAGTTCATTAACACAACCAGAGAGCACAGCATATCACAGATTTTAACTACAGTTTTGTTTCCAAAGGAAACCTGTTGTTTCTCTAGTTAGTATTATAGTACTTCTTACCTACTAAGGGAAACTGCTACTGAAGCACTCATGTTGACACCAGAGCTAGGGTCAACTGGATGAATGTATTAGTGGATAAAACACCTACAGCTGCTCTATTGTTTGGTGATCACATCGTCTAGTATAGCTTACTAAATACCAGGGGGTAAGTTCCATAGTACTGAAAAGGTGACCAAGGTTACCTGCCTTGTCTAAGGTGACATAGTGAATCACATGCAGGTGCTGGACAGGAACCCATGGCTGCTGCTCCATGCGACTTTAAAATGCCTCAATCGGTGTTGCCACACTCACACTCTCCCTCCTATCCCCCACCCCACACTGCCACTGTTCCCTTAGGACAACTTTAGTGCTGATCTGAATTGCCAGGTGAGATGGTTAAACCTGTGAGGGGCGTTATGATGGACAAAGACCTCTCTGATAGCATCAGCTTGTAAACAGCTTGGCTCTCCAGACTGCTGCAGAGAAATGCCTGAAACAGCTCAACAGATGGAACGGGGATATGTAGGACAGAGCAGACAGGACTGTGAGGTCACCAGCTTAGATCAGTTAGAACATTATGTATCAAGACCCTGAGTCCTCATGCTCTATTGGCTAACACCTATCTGTCATAAATGATAGTAAGAAACCTTCCCACAGTAAGTGCATTCTTGTGTTTTATAACTTGCATGTTTTAGAAGGACGAAACTACCTTAGAGCTTCTGCTTTCATTTAAGTGTTTCTTACATATTAAGTGCAGTAACTGAATAATTTTCATCACAGGAAAATATTGTCTGACTTTTGCATGCAGTGCAGCATTATTGTGAGATTTAATAATCTACAAACTTCTGCAGAAGTGTTAACCTCTGAATTTAAGGCTGCTGAGCAGTTATACAGCTTGACCCATTACCACAAACAACAGTAAAATTATTTAAGAATATCAAGGACTGAAAACAAGGGGGGTTGTTAGTTGTTTAATAGCTACTAGAATATTGGAAGGGTGGAAGAAGAAAGAAAACATATGAAAAATGTTATTTAAATACGTACCATCTTGACCTGAAGAACAGTGAATACTTTGCAGCTATAGTAATGCTTAGAGTAGTGAAGAGGTATTTGTCTTTCCTTGCTGTAGTAAAAACATTATTTCTAAACACTGTGAATACAGCCATTAGCATAACAGTTTAAAGAAGTAATGTGTAGTGAAGAAAATGATAAATAATTACACCAATTACATTATGATATGACACATTAAGTCCATATTGTCTAGGGCTTCAAATTAGCAGTTACTGAACTGTAAATAAGATTTCAACTGTTATTCTTTCTTAACGGTAAATTCCTTCCCTTTATCGTTCTACAGCCAGCTAGAAGTGGCAATACCAAGCAAACTTCACACTTCAAATATTAACATAAAAAAATACATTAATGATACCATCAAATACTGCTGTATCTTACAGGCAGGGAGCTATCAGGTTTCAGGGGGCATTTGGTAAGATGGGAACCTATTTCCTTTATGGTCCATTCCTCCCTGGCCTCCTTCATGAGTCCATAGCTTGCATCTCAGTTGTTTCCCATTTTTGTTAGGTTTGTACTCGTAACTGTACACAGGTACATCTACTCTGAGTAGCATTCTGTCCAAGAGAGGGAGAAAAGTGGTAAAGACATAAGTGTGCTACACATAAACTATAAGGCATACACTTTTCATAGCCATCTCCATTTCTTTCCATCCTACCTATCTTTTTTCTTTTATTTTTCTAATGAAGCATGTAGAAAATGACCACCAATAAGTTACTTTACTTCTTTATACATTCAGTAATTTCTTCTCTCTACCACATTTAACTTATTTTATTTTATTTTTATTTTTTTTAAAACTACTTCTTAATTTCTCTTTTCCTCAAAGGCCAGCTCTCGGTGGTATGTGGCTGTCATCTGCAGAACTGTCTTTAGAAATCAGAGTTTTGCCTCTTTGTTGGCCTCTGTTCTAAGTCTTTGATAATTTATCATGGCTGCCTTGTTGTGCCTAATCTCCATTTGAACATCCCATTTTTATGACCTACCTAAATTAAAGCCTTGGGCTCATACTTTGTCATTTTTTATGGCATATATATATATATAATACACGTATTTATTATACATATATATTATTATTTTTCCTGTATATATATATATGTATATATATATAACTTTTATGTAGGTATTATCTGACAATCTATACTTGTTTCTTATTGTGTTCACCTACTGGTCAAACCTTTTATCAGTCAGTGAAATGATAAAGACTGTGACCTACACCACACCATTCATGACAAACTAATCAAAGTACTTATTAGCCTCTACCTATCTTAACACTGTCCGGAGAATCTTCCAGTGTTTCTCTGTTAAAAGGTTGAATGGGTAAAACAAATGCCTCTTTATCTTTGACACATTGTAACCACCTTGGCATGACTTCTGCCATTTTTAAAGGCAAGTTCTAGAGTTTTCAGTCACACAACTAATTGCAGTGGGAAAGCCATCTTCAACAGCCATAATTCATGAACCACTAACTGAAATGATCAAACAGAATAAGTAAATAGGCAAGGAGAAAACAATTGCATTCTACATCTTAATAACTTTGATTATCACTTGATCTCCTCACCTTTTCCAAGTCTCAATTCCAGCAGGTTTATTGGTATTTCTCATACAATTTTTGTATTAATCCTTAAATCCTTAAAGTGTTTGTGTGCCTTTTAAACCTTTCCAGGATATCCTGTGTATCACACAAATGATAGCCAGCATGGAAAGTAATCAATAGCTATGTTTATCTTTCAGCATTCTCAAGTTGCTCTATTTCAGAGCAAGTTTCTTGTTAATTTTGACTAAAATTGAGAATGAGAATCAGGGCTCTTTTAGGAACAATATGCAGCCTTCAAAAAGCAGAGGTATATCGAGATGAGATTTTATTCTTTTACAGTGCACTTCACTGTTGATTTCAGAAAGTCTTAAAATTCAGAGTTTCGCAGTACCCTCATACCCGAGCATGAACTTACACCCATTTCAGAGAGATAAGCAGACATTAATGGCTCAATTCAAGTTACACAAGTTTGTGGCAGTCCCACAATCACGTTTTATATTTTAACATTAGCTCTTTACTTTCCCAATATACCATTTATGTCTAAGCGGCAACAAAACATTTTCAGCTGGGTGCCCACAGTCAGACACTTAAATCCATGCTGAGATGCACAAGATTATGGTTATCCTAAGTGAGCAGCCACTAAAATACCTACAGATCTGCAGTGTATGCTGACTTCCAGGCATGCTGCTAAATCAACTTCTGTTAGAATTGAGTGACTTTTTCTGCTCAAGAGATCACTGTGTTCAGAACTCTGATGACCTAATGACCATACTAAATGATAAATTTTGAAGTATCCACATTGATAATCCATGAAAACTGGGAAAATATTACATCATTCTGCCATTAGACTGTTCTAGCTTGAACAGCAATGACATTTCCACAGAAAGGTATATTTGCCATCTAAATCCCATTCAGAGTACTTACAACTGTGGAATCACAAGTTTACTCACCAATTTTTAAAAGTTTTTCATTTTACAGAAGAACTGAAAAGAAGCACAAGTATTAAGTCAGTCCTCAGGCAAAATACAACTCTACACAAACTAGTATATTCAACACAGGATAGTTTATTTGCACAGATAATCAACCAAGACTTTTCTTGGTCTACAAAACTGGGTGCTGGCTTACCTGTGATAAGCTGTAGAGTACTGTAACATGTTAGCTCATGTTTGGTGGCAGCAGGTTTGTTTTCCAAGATTGTGTAATCCAAATTCCTTTTCTAAGAGATGATTTTGAGAAGCACTATTAAATGGAATAATTATTGAGAGCACAGAATACTAGGGAAGTTGTTTTGCTTTGGTGGTGTGTTGGTATTTTTGCTTGTGGTAAGCTTCAAACATCGAAAGCATCAATTTAAAAATAACAAATATGATTTTAGGTATGGGAATTTCTGCTAGTGCACTATGTTTCTGCTTCTGTTACAATCAGGTCAGTGTACCCAGCTCTAGCACATGACAGAGATTTTAGGAACACAGTTAGGGTCACATTTACAATACAAATCGGGAATGTGTCGCAACTGCATTCTTTGATTTGATTGTAATGTAGATGACTGTAAGGCTAATTAAATATCATCCACTGTTCACAGGAGAAACAACCAGCTGTTGCTTAAGTACAGTTTAAAGACAGTTTTATATGAAACAGGTTATGACATGGTTTCACCAACCAACAAGGACTGAAATGTTTCCATGTTATACCAAGACTCTAGAATTGCATTAGCTTTGGTTTAGACACATTCAAATTATGTTAAATGCAGGTCTTGCTAGCAAAGTGCTAAGACACTTTAAAATTCATTGCATATAGCCTCAGATAACATTGATATTATAAATGTCTACTGTATTTTGACCCAGATAAAAACAGTTTTCCTCTGCTGGTAGTAAACCATTTGACCAAGCAGAATGGTGTTGGGCTTTTCTTTTCACAAGGGTTTTGAGGCAATATTGAGGTCTGTCAAATCCACAGTTTGGAGGAGAAAAAAATAAATAACATCCCTCTCCTATACAGTGCTTTCATCTGCAAATCAAAAAGCACCTTAAGATTGCTATCATTATCTCAATTTTCAGAGAAGAAAACAAAGACACAGGGATCTGCTGCTACATGCCCAAGATCAGACTGAAGACTGGTAGCTAAGGCAACTGAGGTGCATCCTATGTCAGTAAGTTATTTCCCATCAACTCTATTATTTTGTAGAGCGTCTTAACACAATGATCCTGATTAAACAGTAGAAGGAACCAGTAAAAAAAATAACTTATACAAGTGCAAAGTCAATATTTTGAAGGTAAATTCCACAAGTCATTGCAGCAAATCAAGAAAGTGTCTAAATATAACTTAGAGTTGTCACCTTTAAAAAAAAATAATAATTGCTGTAACATGATGCCCTAGCAGCATAGAAAGATAATACACAATCCAGCCTACATATGACTGACAGAAGATTAACCATCAAAGTTTTCTGGACAAATTTGAGCCAACACAGAGGTTTAAAACCAAATTAATTCTTTGTATCATTTTAACATCACATTTTTGAAACAGTGGGAGGAACATCTAATCTAGGTTTAGCCTTTTATGAGCCTCAAGTAACAGGCAGGAACTGTTGGTTTTAATCCCAGGGTCATATACCCCAATAGCTCTTGTTGAACAAAGATATATATAAAGATTCCAGGTTTCAATCATCCTAGAAAGCAGTAGTATCACTAACACAACAGATTTCCTTATGGAAGATTATTTGCAGTAACTGGGTATTCCAAAGCACCTACTGCTACAGTCTCTGCGAATCTAATACAGACATTAATGACTGCATTAAGTAATCTCACAAAAAAGTAATGGTCTTCACCATTTCCAGTCTCAGAAGCTTCTCCTGGTTGGGTAATTTTGAAACACATTTCATTACGCAGAGTTTGTTGAGCTGAACTTTTAGTAAAAGCCCTTGCTGGTAAGTCATCTGATTTTCTTTATTCTAGCTACTTCTGCTTCTTCAAGGAGACCCCATGCTGCAGGTAGTCAATACATAAAGCTTAACCTCCAAAGCCTTTATCTGTCAGCACATTTACGCTTCTTGCAATTGTTTCGTTTGCAGTTGCAGTCATTAAATAAGTTTTCTTAAAAGACTACGAAAGCAGAGTGGCCAGCAGCAAACCAACTACAAGACTTAAGGTAGGCAGCACACCAACTTGCAGAAGACAGTATTGTCTTAAAAACAACATCCTTACAACCTGCCCCAGCATGGGGAGAATCTGATGGAAACCTAACAAGTTAAACACACATTCTGATGCACACTATCCTCTCATGCAACTTCCCACTCAGTAAGGAGCATAAAGCTGAACTGTATAAACTCAGAGCACAGCAGCTCTATGATCTTACCATCTCATGCTGACACCTGATGTTTCTTCCAGGTTGTTACTCAAAGCTGTGTATCTACACGTGGTCAAGTATAATTCAAGTTAAAAACTTAAATGGTGGCACCTAGTGCATCAGTGTAGCCATATGTAAAATGGGGATAATTACTTATTTAATTAAGGTGTGGTGTTTGTAAAATGTTTGAGAGTCTCAGATGAAAAAGACTTTCCTTGCAAAATGTAATTATAATATTATTATGCCAGAGGTAAGGCATAGGCCTGTGATTCCACATACAATATGTAAATACAATTACTTATCTGTCAAAATCAAGAATCTGTGCTGTTTCTCCTTCTCTCAGCTCCTGGAACCTCTTACCATTATTAACCTGAGTAATCCTGACTCCAGTGAATCTGCTCACATACTTGAGTAAGGTGTACGTAGCAAAAAAACCACAGGAACTCAAAAATAGTATCAGTTCTCATTTATGGCTATTCTTTGTAACTTCCTCTATTTGTAAGAGTGCTTAAGTTCTGGTGTCACAGTTTTAGAGGGACACGTGCACCCTTTCTGACATCTCTGCAGGTGCCCACTAGTACCACAAGTATTTTTATACACTGTTTGGAATGTGGGCAATTTTAAATAAATGTAGTCTAAGGCGAAAATAATTTGCTCCTCAGCTGTCAGCTATGACGGGCAAGCGCCTCTGCACATCATTTCTCAGACACCTCTCTTAAGCCTGCTTGGTCTGGTGTGATTGAGCCCACCACCACCTCTTTGCAGCCGGAGGATTTCCTTGCTTCCTGCAGCGTGCTGCTACCTCTGAGCCCCTTCATTCTCTGACAGCAGACTCCAGAAGGGCTTTCCCGGATTTCCCGGGCACCAGGAGCCTTGGGCACTTCATGTAGTTACCAACGGCCACTTCCCAAACTAACCTGAGGGTTTCTTCTGCTCGCTTTCGGGCGAGACTCGTGCATGAGGGGAGGCCTCGTGGGTGTTTTCCTTCCTCGTCTCCAGCGCAGCTGGAGGCACAGGGATATAACCACCCTTGGAGAAATGAGGGTCGCACAGTGGGCGGGAGGCAGAAAGGGCTCAGACGGGAAAAAGGAGAAGGGGAGACAGAGAGGAACGGAGAAGAAGCGCTGCTGCAACGCACGACTGAGGGGTGAAGAGCTGCGGAAGGGCGGAGAGGGGCAGCGCAGTGGGACCCTGCCTACGTGCAGGGGGGCTGGGAGGGGGAGCGTGGGAGCTGCAGGCCCACGCGTGTGCCGCACCCCACTCCCTTTGAACCCCCGAGTCCGACACGCGCGGCGGGAGGGCGGGGAAGGGGCTGGTTCCCCGGGAGGGGACGGCGGGGAAAGGGTGTCCCACGCCTCTGGCAGCTCTGGGAG
>NW_009952796.1:1236769-1257359 GCF_000747805.2 Chaetura pelagica | reverse complement strand
CTTTTCTGGTCCCGCCGGCAAGCGCACAAAGCCGGAGCCACCGCCCAAGCAGGTAAGGACCCGCCGTCGCCCCAAGTTGCCCCAGAGTTGGGGCTCCGGGGCGTCCCCCGCTCCTCTCAGCCACCCGCGCCGGCTTTGAAACACTCCCGAGTTGTGCCTTTGGCTCCGCGTGTGCCCGTGAGCGAGGGGCAATCGCGGCTCCGCGGCGTGTGCGCTGCTGCTGTTGGTGTGTGACGAAAATAGCTCAGGCTTGGGTTACAAATGCCAGTCAGTGACCTGCGATAAACAAGCTCCGGACGGTCCGTCCAGCCTGTGAATTCAATCTGCTGGACAGCCGGATAACGTGGCATTTGTATAATCAAGAGGTCTCGGTAAAGAGCTGGGATGAGGCAGGGCTCTCTGCCGGGCTGCTCCTGTTTGCAGCGCGGCGTGCCCGTGTTTGTCTCCCCCCACGCCCAGGGGTTCACCTTCTTCTTTGTTAGTTACAGTCAAGCCTACCCTGGCTGCTCGTCTTCAGCAAATACGTAACGCCGAGTTGTGCAGAGAAGATCGCAGCGAGGCAGGGATGGGTGACATCTGAGTTCTGGTGTGGCAAGGTCCATGAATTTTTAAGGTCTCAAAGCTAGCTCTATCGGGGTGTGTTTCGGGCAAGTCTTACCTAGTGTATGTGTGGTATGTGGATGTAATGTGTGTTGGAGCTTTCCCATCAAGAACGTCTTATTTCTGATCTGCATCAAATAATCATATGTTTCCACCGTAAGTCTCTCTCTTTTGGGTGTTTGTAACTTGTAACAAGGTGGGAAAAACAGTGACTGGTAAAGGTTCGGATTCAGTATGTTGCTGCCCAAAAAGTTCCTAGAGATTTTTGGTATGTAGCCTGAAACCATGGCTGACAGAAATACTTTAACCAGAAGTTTCTTTTAAACTCTCTGCAGATAATCATTACAGGGTTTGGTTGTTCTGAAAGTTCTGTTCTATGCTGGAGCTCCTTAGAGTTTGGAAAAAATACACATGTAAAATGGCTCCCCCCAAATCACAAGACATCACCTGCCAACCTCCATGTTAAGAGAGAAGGTAGTCAGGGCTTTTGGGGGAGACATGTGAGGGGAGGCAGCCCCAGCAGGGACTACTCTCTGGTTATCCAGCTGGGAACATCCTATCAAATATGAGTGACAAACTACAGATTATGCAGCTTTTGCTCTTGCCCTCTGGGGGGTCTGTAGCTGACATCTAGTGCTTGTTACATGGTGTAAAATAAAGCGTGTGTTGATATTGTAGTAATGCAAATAAGCTGTAGGCCCTTTTCTGTTATTGGCAGTACTTTCTTGAACTTTTGGTTTCTCTAGGAGGCTGTGCCAGAGTTGCTTACAGGCAGAGGGCACTTGTGTGTATCTAATGGGTCGTGATACAAAAGTTGGGAGCTCTGCAAACTTGCCCGTTTAAGCACAGCCCCTCGGCTATAAGGTAGTCTCCCAAATCTCTGACAGAGCTTGTGGCCATCAGTTCCACCACTGCATTTGTGTGCCAGAAGCTTGAAAGCACCAAGGATCTCGTGGTGCAGATCAAGGCCAGACTGAGGACTGCAGGACTGATCTCTGTACTGAGCGTGCTGAAGTTTTGTACGTACATTATATTTACAGTTTTAAATACGTCTTTTAAATGTTCCTGTAATAGTAGCAGAAATAGCTTTGGTGCAGTGCTTTTCATGAGGGTTAATTAGCAATCAGTATTAATACTAAGGACTTTTCTCATGGACATTCTTGTCCAGCAGAAGCCCATGAGTCAGTCAGTTATCGTAACTTAGATATATAATGGCTCTCTATGAAAGTGGTTCTGTGCACTTAGCAAATTGTTTTGGCCACCAGTGGCTCCTCCAATCATGGAGAAAGTGTTAAATATAAAGAAAAACCCAAAACACAGTTGTATACATACTTCTGGTAACTGTATGCTTTCCTTTATTTGTGTGTTTTTTTGGTACTACTGCAGCCAAAGGGGCTGCTCTTCATTCTGTTTCTCTTCATATTCATTGAGGCTGTGTTTGATTAAATGTTATTTAAGTAGCTCAACTTAATCTGGATTTAAGTTTAGCATAGATATATATATATATGTAGTGTGAAAAGCATAATTGAACTCTAGCTCCTGAGCTAGAAGCAAGTCCTTCTCTGTTGCAAGGGTTAGTCAGCTGAGGGAGTTTTATAAATTGGTAGTATACAAAGGTAAAAAGTTTTCAGCAGGAAATGCTGCTCAGTAGTATATGGGTCCTAGTCTTGCAAAGACCCACCCGTGTGCTTGAATTCACACTCATGAATAGTGCTTTTGAAACCATGGAATTTCTTTTATATACATAATAATAAACACGTACACAAGTCTCTGCAGGAGCCAGGCTATAATACTTAGTATGCAGTATATTTGTGTATGTGCATCCAACTCAATTACAAGAAGATTTCAATAAAGGCTTAATTTTTATGCTGAGCAGATGCTATATACAAGTCTTTCATGTCTAAGTCCACCGTGAAGTGCAGCAAGCCTTGGCTTATTATACTTTGTGGAGTTCCACTGGAAAACTCCTGATCTTTGAAAGCTAACCATCTCCCTGTAGATGTCCCTCCTGTGAGGTGTATGGCTGTGCACGGGATTCTCTGAAATTTTGTATGTCTGATTCAGTTTTTTAAATCTACTGGTTTTCTATTCAGAGACCCTGGGAAAGCTGCTGCTTCTTAAGATTGTTTTAAAAAACGAAAGTTAAAGACTAGATACCAAATGAACAAAGGTAGACCTGAGCCAAAGGCCAAGATTGTGATGAAGGTATGGTTTTGGTTCCATTGTCTAACCCTAGTTAGACATGCCTAGTGCAGGAAACCTCAAAACTCTGCAGGCACTTTTAGCTTCCTCTGGTTGTGCCGAGTTCAGTCCGTGTCTCTGTCCTGTGGGCTGCTCATCTGCTGCCTGAGGCCTTCTGGTGTGCTGTGCACGTGGAGCTGAAGAGGTGATCTATGAGGAGACATCTCACATGCTCTGAAGGTACAGGGTTCTTCACTAACGTGGAAATAGCCCTGGGAGCAGGAATTGCAGTCCATGACACTTCCCCTTCCCCCTTTCCCCTGGGCTGTAGAAGGGATTGAGGAGAGCTAGAGTTCTGGGGTGCAAAAAGGTCAATGAGTTGCATGTCCAAGTGTCCAAAAGCTGATAGGTGTGACCCTCCTTTTTGCTTCTCAAACAGTATATTTTTTCTTCTGACCAAGAATCCTTTTTTTTTTTTTTTTTTTTTTCCCGTAACAATGTAAACCTTAAATTACCATGTGATGTAGAAACAACTCTGAAAAGAGGGTGGTGAACGTGTATGTTGGTGATCTAATAAACTAGATGAATGATGGTGTGCCAAAACTCGCTAATGATGCAAAAGTATTTGGATTAGGCAAGATTGAAGAAGACTGAGAAGTTGTAAAGGGAATCCAAGAAAGCTGGGTAAAAGGGAAGCATAGCAGATGATGTTGATAAATTCAAGAATATGCATGTTAGAGGGAATAATCAAATTACTTGTTCATGCTACTGGATTGTAAATTAACTGTATTTATTAAGGTGGGGAGAAGGATTGCAACAATGTTTTATTTGAACTTGTACACCTTCTTAATGCTTAGCATTGGGCAGAAGAAACATGCCACAGTCATTGTGCAATTCTGTGTTAATAACACAAGGGACTTTATTAAACTGGTGTTCATATTCACCAGGAGTTGTGATCTTCTATCAAAGAAGAGAGACTGGAAAATATTCATGTGAATGTGAACTGAAAATATTACTGCATCTTTGTTGCAAGGAGATCAATTAGAGGAGGCAGGGTACCTATATGCAAAATAAAATTTGGCCATTAGTAAGTAGTAATTCCATTACCCTTTATCCAAAGCCTAGTTGTAAGGACTAGTTTGAAAGACAATGTATATAATACCCATAAACAACGATTAAAAAAAAAAAAAAGCAATTAGTTGTAATACTTGCTACGAAAGTAGAGCATATAAACCAAGAGCCTAATGGGCTGAAAAGGAAAAGTGAACTGTTTCTAGGGTCAGGAATAACAGTCACAGCAGCAGCCAAAGGTATGTTAACTGTGATGCTCAAGGGTGTAAATCAAAGACATCTGATGAGGGTTAAGAAATTTACATTGGGGCAGATCATGCTGTTAGTGTCTGCTGTCGTATTTCATGTTTTCTTCTGGAGAACATAGGACAAGCTGCAGTTAAAAGCAGGATATTGGGCTGATGATTTGACCCATTATAGCAATTTAATTTCTGTGTTGTACTCTAAATGGTGGTGGCTTTAATTAAATATTAATGCAGGTGGAATTGAAATATTATTTTTTTTTTGTATATTCAGGCTTCATAGAAAGTAAAACTTGGACTTTAACTGTGTAACACAATTAAGTTTAATGTTTTAATTTATTGAGCCATGCTTTACTGCAGCCTGGACTGGCTGATAGAAGGACAGATGTGATGGTTAGGCCTTATTTAAAAAGGAGTTAGCATTGGTGTCTAGTATTAATCCATTTGGTAATGACGATCAATGATTTCTAGTATGTGCTTTAATGGACAGGGAGTATTTTATAATTTGTGTAGTTAATACAAGTGTTTTTGATTTCTAACAGCATGATAGTTATGTGCCTGACTGTGACAAACAGATGGACTAGTGTCTGGAGGTAACTAGTTGTTCTGTAACTTAGAGAGTCTCTCAGATCAAATATTGTCAAAGCAATAGTGTATCCATTCTTGCACATCTGTAGAGTGTGAATGTTAACCTGTTGCAGAAGAGAAAGTGGGGAAAAATTGATTTAGTAACAGGCATCCTAACTGATCAACACCTCATGTAATAGTGTCTGTAGGGTATGCCTGTAGAAGTTTCAGAAAAGTATATACTATAACCCCAAGTATAAAAAGGAAAGTATTTTGTAACTTTTAGGTGATCTGACCAACCAGAATGAGCTGTCTTGCAGGCTGCCTGGCAGCTATCCACAAAATAAAATGCAGACTGATTTTTCTACTTCCCCCTTGAAAAGGCTGAAGCTATTTTGAAGGTAGCCTTTGCACTGCTTTTCTGAACTCAGAAAGTGAGGTTAATGGGAAGGCTATCATTTGTGAAGATGCATAAAACCAATGTCTTATTTTGAGACTATTCTTTGAACATTGGGCTTGATTGAAAGCATAGCTACCCAAAGGACACTAGGTTTGGCCTTAGCTGAGGAGAAATTTGCTGCGTAGCAGTGTGAGGTTACCAGTAGTTGTTTTAACTTGTGTTTGGGCAATTCTTTGTTTTTACCACTGAGAAAATACTTTGCATTCCTCAGGTTTTTTAGATTAGCTCTTATCATGGAACTCCCTCTTTTGGGAGGAGGCATTCACTACCTTGTAGATAAAATGCCTTTAGCTTTTTATTGATGATGATAATTAAGCTAGGTTTTTTTGACAAGCTTGGGCAAAATCAGGAGACTTTGCCAATCAGAGAGTCAAGTATTAGAAGCCAGATCCCATTTTTTAATGTCTACCACTACATGTAATTTTCATTTCAACCCTCCCCTCAGCACTTTGATTTGTTCTTTCCATGCAAAACTGTATCCTGTTCATAGTGGAAACCCTGCATTTTCTGAGTATGTGATACGCAGTGCTTATCTCAGGTGCTCTAAAAGTGAAACAATGTGTAAAGGAGTTTCTACACAAAACTTTGTACTTATTGTTTACCTGGACAGAGGGAGAGGAGAGGGAAAAGCAATATATCCAGTGGCCTAATTCACCTTGTACTGAGATAAGAGTAAAACTTCTGATGCCTTCAGTAGAAGCCTTCAGAGTCCTACACTAACTTTAGATATTTCTTAGAAAGTCTACTGTATCCCTTAAGAGCTTTCTGAAGTGCTCAAATGTGAACAGACCTGCCTCTGGAGGAAGAACCCTGATGGTCTTTGAGGTTGACGGGAATTTATTTCAGAGGTCCTGGAAAACAGATATCTGAAATGATTATAATTTAATTTTTTTTTCTTGGTTGGCATACTGTAAGAGCTACTGAGTAGGATTGGTGTCCATTTACATTCTTCATAGTGTTGTGAAGATCCAGTCTGTTTAGGAAAATGCTTTATCTGGTCAGCTTGCCAGGTAAAGAAGTTGGCTGCTAACTTAAAGGGATGGCTGATTCAGTCTTTTACTGGTTGACAGAAACACCAATAGAGATTTCGGAGCTTGGAAACTCTGGTAGGTTCAGAATGGAAGGTGCACAGGACAAGTTTCTGCTTGTGAATAATAGAACTCGTGTAGAAATATTCGAGCTGAGGTCCTGTAATCCCTTGCACCTTTGCCAACGATTGCATTTTTGAGAATCTGTGTTAGGAAGCTATGGCACAGGATTTATACTTATGTGTTGCTGCTTCCCACTTCGTTGTGCACCTTTCAGATAGAAGGGAAAGGCAACGACAGGGTTTTCTGGCAAGGTTTCTTCATTCCCATGTTCTTCTGGGTAGCTTGGTGCCTCAAAGTGCATCTGTGCATAGTTGGAAATCTTGTTCATAAAACAGAACTAAAATACTGTAGGAGAGTATTATTGAGGCAGGTTAGCATTTAGCATCCAAATACTAAGTATGTTCATTGCTAGTAATTGTACATTTTTATTTTTTTTTTTAACATTCATTCTGACAAGCTGGAAATAAAAGCTGCCATGTAAAGATGGAAGTTATTTTTGCTTGTTATATTTTTTAGGGCTTTTGGTACACAGTTTAATGTTTCATGCTACTTAATGTTATGTAGAGAAAAGTGTTAAATAGAATGCTGCAAATGGAGACTTAGAATTAATTTAATAATTAATGTTTTTAACTTCCTTTCTGCATTGTGGCATGTGCTTTACAGGTAGCAAAAGATATAATATGTGTCTTAAATTACAGTCTAAGGAAAAGGAAAAGAAATGGCTTGATGCAAAAGGCAAATGGTCTGTTGGGGAGAGCTGATGTGTATCTGAGGATTTTGGTTTCCTTGGTCATACCCTGCCCTCCTTTATAGCTCATTCATTTCTCAGAAGTTCTTCTGGTTTCTGTATTTATTTGGTAAATTGGCGTATATGTGTGGATTTAAATATGCAAATTCAGGAAGACAGATTTCCCGCAAATTTAATGTTCAGTTATCAAGAGACAGTTGTTTTGGAAGGGAATTATTGATACCATCTGAGGACCTGACCTTGTGAAGTGATGAACATTTCCCTGGAGCTCGAATGGAGGGAGGCATATTCAAGGAAAATACAACAGCATGGTTTATGTCTTCCTGAGTTGCTATATGTTAATTTTGCTCTAGCTCTTCTTCTTGTTCTTTATTGCTATTGTAGTAACCTAAAACAGTTGCTCACAGAACAGCTCTGAGCTTTTGTAGTATGTATTTGCATATAACTCTTCACTGCTGAAAAGGTAAATTATTAATGTGGGTAGGATGTGCTTTTAAAAAAAGATTAAACCTTGCCTAATGATGGCATGGTTATTTCTTCTGATGTACAAATGGCTTTATCCAGAGGGACTGATATATTCTTACAGTTTTCCTACAACCTGACTTATGTATGAAGATTGTCACCCAGGAATTTGCTAATCTGTCAAAACATCTGACAAGGAGTAGGTACACATGGGAGACAATCAATATTTTTTTTTCTATTAGTCGGTAATGTTAGCTTCTGTTGAGGTTATATAGTTTCTTTCTGTGCTGGTTTTGGCTGGGATAGAGTTAATTTTCTCCATAGTAGCTGGTATGGGGCTATGTTTTGGATTTGTGTTGAAAACACTGTTGATAACAGAGATGTTTTCGTTACTGCTGAGCAGTGCTTGCACAGAGTCAAGGCCTTTTCTGCTCCTCACACCAATAGGAGGCTGGGGGGACACAAAATGTTGGGAGGAGACACAGCTGGAAGAGCAGATCCTGACTGACCAAAGAGCTATTCCATACCATATGATGTCATGGACAAAGGAGAAAGGGGAGGACATTGCGGATGATGTTTGTCTTCCCAAGTAGCGGTTGCGCGTGGTGGAACCTTTCCATCCTGCAGATGGCTGAGCACCTGCCTGCTGATGGGGAGTGATGAATGAATTCCTTGTTTTGCTTCGCTTGACTTTTGCTTTACCTATTAAATTGTCTTTATTTTAGCCCACAGGTTTTCTCACTTTTACTCCTCTGATTCTCTCCCCCGTTCCACCAGGGCTGAGCGAGCGAGCGAGTCGCTGCGGTGGGCTTAGTTGGGGTTAAACCACAACACTTTCCTACTTTTGTTTTTTCAGCTTGTGTTACAATAGAAGTTTGTTAACATGTAGCTTAAGTTTCGTGTTAGCTTTATGTGTTCAGTGTCCTTGACAAGTATCACTGACTCTCTGCATACAGCTGTGAAATTTTGCACTTCCCTTTCCCCCCCGCAGAGTAATACACTGAAATGGTTGTGACAGGACTGTGCGCTTGCAGTCATACAATAAGTTCTATGCAAGTAGATCTGTTAAGTTAATGGGCTATGCAGCTAACTTCAGAAAAAAACTGCCCACTGTTTAATACCACTTAATTTTCTTTCTCTGTTATCCTTAGTAGTGTGGATTTATAATGCAGTTTAATTTACTTTTGACTTGACATAGAATCTAAGTGCATTTCTCAGTCTCTTCTTGTTGTAGGTTTCAATCGAACAGAACAACCGAGGATGTGACAATGACAGTGAAGGACATCCTCAATTATTCCAATACTTTCATAGAATGGAAAAAGTGGACTTGCTAGTGGTTACCTTAAAAGCACTTTTTGCCACAGCCTGGGAGCTGTGGCCACAGATTGGATAGCATAATGTGTTTGTTTTATTGAGTGCCATTTACACAAGTTAAAATATGGGAATGAAAACAAAATAACACTTAAAACTTACATGTTGAAAAAGACCCTTTGGTAACACCATGAATAAAATAATTTTATCAGATTAAGACAGAATCCAGATTTTTTTGTCAGGAAAAACTTCCTGATAATGAGCTCTAGGATTTATTATATTAAACCCTCAGGAATAGTAGCTCTGTTGTGGGGACTATGTTAAAATAACACTATAAAGTCCATCAGAGCATTTAGTGAAGAGTCTAAGTCTCTGTCACAAAAATGGACGATGTTCTGGCTTTGTAACTGAATATGTCTTTCTTCATAGTGGTTTGAAATAATTAAATATTTAAAAAATTAAAGCTGCTTTCATGCCAGCTGCTCTGGGTTCTTTGTACTCCAAGTTTCATCAGACATTGTTAGACCTGCTCTCCACAACATGCAACAAGGTGCTAAATTCATCAGGGAGAGCCAGTGTGAGTAGGAACTGTTGATGTGATGACTTATGTGTAGATTTCCTCCACTGCTGTCTCAGTGAAGTTATTTTACTAGCATGTGTGGTAATCTCTGTGTACAGGAGTCAAACTTAAAAGAATCTGATCAGTGTAGCAAACTGATTGTGCTGGGTATCAGGTGCTACACTGCAGTGGAAGGGGCTGTGCATCCAACAGACCTGAATCTCTTCTTCGTGATTTTGTCACTGTTGGGTGTTTAAGTAAGTCTTCATGTTTGAAAAAGAGATTCAGGAGAGGCTGAAAAAGGATTTTTTTTTGTTTGTTGCTTTTGTTTTGTTTTTATAATATATCTCATAATAAATCTCTTATCCCCCATAATGGTAGAGAAATACAGGAAAGGCAAATGAAGTTTATAAAATATCAAAGGTATGTGGCTTAAAAGTTATTTTGGCAACTGATGAAAACTATTACTCTGTATTCTTCTAAATGTGACGTGCTTTATTATATATAGGCTATGTACAGTTGCATCATGTGCTGCCTGTCACCACAACCCTTGCAGTATTTTGCTGTAGTTTGTATCTCTCAGGAGCTAGAAATGTGTCAATGAAAAAGACCCTGTGTATTTAGGAGTCTTAGAAATACTGAAATAAATTACAGTACTTTACTGCAACATTTGTCTGTATATGCTGTTAAAGACTATGTGCCAAATATTTTGCATTATATTTTCAGTAGCTTGTCTACTTTAATATTAGTCTTGACTTAAGAAATATGGCAATGAATGGTGGTTCTGTTGGAGATGTAAGCAGAAGACGTTATCAAGTATGTAGAAGCAGTTCGTGTACTGAGTTTGTTTAAACATAGATGCATTAGCTCATGAACAGTAAGAACTTTAGAAGGACAAACTGCAAGGTCAGAGGAAATTAAAAACGAGATAACCTCTGCTTGCCATTTCTAGTAAGACTCAGTCCTGACTGTTCTTGTCCTTCCAGGCTCATGATGATGACAACTGTGTCTTATGTCCCTTGAACAGGTAGAGAGTGTAAGACAGGTAACTGAGGCTTGGTTAGGTTAAATTCAGACCTTTCTCTGGAGATGATAGTTGTGGAGCAGCATAATTAGACAGAAGGGGCTCAGAGTCTTATGCAAGAGAGGCCAGTACAATCCACATGGGTTCTAAGATATGAAAGGTTGAGTGCTGCGTTTGGGTACATCCTGGTGTTGTAACACACCTCACATCGTTAGGATATGCGCGGAAAATTACAACTCAATTATTCAAGACTGTACTAAATCTACTTCTTACACATCTGCCAATGTGGTATAGTGATTATTTACCTTGGCACTACTGTAAGCTCCAAGCAGGAAGTCCAGTTAGTGAGCATGGCATCCCAAAGCCTCCGGCATATGCTTACCAGCCCCACTGCCACCAGCGTAACCTGCAGCCCTGCTTACCAAACCAAGGTGTTCATATGAGTGGAGGTTTGCAGGATCAGGGCATCAGTTTGTAACAGGAAATTGCTTTTCCAAAGGTGAGGGTGTGAAAGGGGTTGGTAACGCCTGACAGCTTGTTACAAGTTAAGTTCTGTTGTATTAAAACCATCAGGATTATTGCTCACAAAGTCAATTGCTATGGTTTTATTTTAAAGCAAAGAACTGTAGTGGTAAGACTGATGTGCTTAACCAGAGTTTTCTTAGCATGCTTTTTAGCTAGATCTGGGAATAAGTAAACTCCTAAAATAATGTCTGGTTTTGTCATCTCTTTGGTAGTATGCTTGCTTCCTGTGTTACGAAAGTCATCATTAGATTAGCTGTGTTTAAGCTTCCTGTCTCACCAAGGTTTTTTCCATTATTTTTACAATGATGTTTCTGTAGTAAAGGTTTTGCTTAAATTATGCTCTGATTTTTGGGTTGGTTTTGTTTGTTTGGGTTGGTTTTGTTTTTTCTCCTGTTGGGTTTATTCTAGGTTTTTTCTCTCCAGTTTCTTTGTCTAAAATAGCTTTCTAATTTATTTACATTCTCAGCTTTTTTTTTTTTTTTTTTTTAATGGCACATGCTGTTGTAATAACATGCAGGCTAAAAAGCATAATACTAGTTTTGTCTGCAATTGGTGCTTCATAATTTGTACAAAGAGCCAAACAACCTGTTTAGCTGTATCAGTTCATATTCTTGCTCTGTGAAGTACCCCAGGCTTTTAAATGAACTTCTAAGTGTGGTATAAGAGCTGTAAGAGCAGTGTCCTTCACTGTGCCAGAGAGACATTACTCTAGTTTAAATGACTCAAAAGAGGTCCTTAGCATATGGTGTTATGGTGTGGATATTTTGGTTTCTTGCTTTTGGTTTGTTAGATGTCTGTGTGTCAGGAATAGGGGTAAAGTCACCCATGTGATGTCTCGGGTTGGACAAGAAAAATGACGTGAATGGTGTTGTTTGCCTCCTGTAACCAACCATTATGCCACTTTATTTGTTCTTTTGTGGGGAAAGTGCTATTGTTTAATAGGTGACCCTTCAACTGTGAACTCTGGCTGAAAAAATTAGTATCTGAGGTGCAAAATGTCATATTTGGCACATGTAGGGTAGAGATATTGAAACTCATCTTGAAATACATAAAGTTTAGCATATTCTCTTGCCATTAAGCATGGAAACTGCTTACTGAAAAGAATTGGCATGGTGGGTTTCACATGTGCTCATTTACTTATCAAAGCAAAAGGTAAATCTAGACATGAGGTTTTGAAGCAAAAAGCAGAGCTGAATTTTCAGAACACTGGTGTAGAATTCCTCCAGGACAGTTCCACCTTAGTTAGACCATGCCCAAAAGTTTTGCCATTTCTGTGTACTCTGCTTGACCTTCTGCATGTCCCTTATGGTGAAGTCTTTTTCCATTAATAGATGTAATTTACTTGTCAGTGTGTGTCTTTGCCTGTAATGCTAATGAGATTGCAACTTTCAGGGTATGTAAAGATTGAAGTAAGACTGTAATGTCAAGGTCTTTAGGCTTGTCCTGAGGTTTTACCCCCGATTAAACTTTTTTGGTTTCAAAAATGCAACTGCTGCCTTGCTAATTGTTTCCTTTTGAATTTCACATCAACTCCTGTCTTACTGCTATAGCATGTGCACTAGCTCCTTTTGTGTTCTATTGCCTTCAAGTATAAGAATGAATTTGTGAGTTATCAGGATAATATTTAGATTTGCTTTTTTAATATCTTAATTTTTGGGGTGCTAAATAATTTCTGGACAAATTTTCTCATTACAGTTTCTTTCTGTGTTCATTGATTCCTTTATTGTATCATCTAGGTTCTTTTTAAATATGACACTCGTGGCAGAGTTGAATGAGAGACTTTGCTCCAATTTGACACCAGCATTCACATTAATCCACTAACTGAATTCTATGTATTCCTAAGCTGTGACAGCGGCACTGTGGTAGTTGAGCTTGCTTCATATTGATGCTTTGTCTTTGTAGTTACTAATGGTCATTTAATTTATTTTCTTCTGAAAGCTATGTATTATTTTAGTAAGTGACAGATTTATGTTTTGCATGTTTAGCCTGTGACCACAGTAACAAGCAGCCACTTCCATTGCGTTAAAATATACTTTCAGGGTCATCCTAATTGATTGTTTTCACTTACTTGTGTATGTTGTGCTCTTCATTTGAGCGTCATTGTCTTGATGGTAATGAAACAAAAGCCCAATTAAATCTTGCACTATACTGGGAAGTCACTTGCCAGAATTTGACATTAGAACAAAGGACGTTTCATTGACAAATTTCTTCAGAGGACTGTGTCTCAGTGGAGGTCTGTAAAGCAGCACATGTGATTTTAGGCATTTGCCAGCTATCACTTTTAAATTATTTTTAATCTGTGGCTGAGCCTTCTGCACTGCTCTGAAGATGTGAGTCAGAACAGTACTTGTGCTGTAGAGAGTCTCCTTGTAGTACTGGAAGAGCTAATTTTCATTCACTGAGAACTTGAAAGCCCCCTCAAAACACTGTCTTCCTGAAGTAGGCAAGATGAGAGTAAGCAACCTTGTAACTTCTTGGAGTGTTTAACATATGGCTGTATGGCATAAAGAGAGGATTAATTTTTTTTTTTCTTTTTGCAAAATATAACCCTGTAAATACCACTTAACTGAAGCCATTGTATTTATTACTCTTAATATTTCTCTTTTAAGAGCTGTAAGTCTGAAGAGTCACTTTAGGATTGGAAAAACAATGAATTAGAACAATGTTTTTTTCTGAACTGTGCCTTGCATGGCTGTTGGCATTTATCCTGGTGTGTAAAATGGTTTGAGAAAGGGGAGGGAACAGAAAAGATGAAGAGGAAAAGGGCTCTTGTCCTGCGTCAACAGGACTCTTTAGAACAGTTACAGGACCACTGCCTTACTGCATAAAAACTCGTAAAATGTGTGAGAAGAGAATTTCAGTTTGGTCTCCAGCTCACTCTCTCTGTTACCGTTATCTTTTTTTATTTTAATTCTATAGCCCCCTATCACTGTATATCAAAACCGAGACAATAATTGTCAACAGTTCCAAGTACGTGTGTACATTATTATGTTTGATTTCCACCGAGCCATAAACACTCTTTGTCCTTTGCCTTTTACGAGCTATTGGCTTGGCTATTCCTTGTGGACAGGAAAGCTGTGTTTAATGCTTTGTAAAGTGGCCATCAGTTCCTTGCTTTTATCTCTATTCAGCATAAATTATTTTCAGTAAGGCCACAGGACTGTTTTGGCCAAGATTTGCAGGTGTCCCTTGTGGAGAGCTATTTCAGGATAAAGGCTTAATCTTGCTGTTTCTTTCCTCCCCTTCTCTCCATTTCATCTCTCCTTGAAGAACACTAATCCTGAATGATAGGAGCCCGTGGTTGGTCTCTTTCCTTTTCCATGGCTCACTTTTTTTTTTTTTTTTTTTTTAAATTTTCAGAATTAACCCTCAACTGTATAGGCTGAAGCATATTCTTTTATGCTTAAGCTTGTAAAATTGGTGTGCACTGCCATTGCAATATTTCTGAGGGGAAATTCAGCCCCTAATTATCAAATTAGATGCACATTCTGGTTCTTTGGCATGACTTTACTTCTGCCCATCTGTTAAGTTGGCACTCTGCCCTCTCCGAAAGTAGCCGACCACTTTCAGCTGAGCAGAGGAGCCAACCAAAGATGGTTTGAGAGAGGCAGCCCGAAGAACACTTTATGTTCGATTCCTCTTGCCAAAAGCTCTTCCTGTTTGCAAACAATGTCAGCTTAAGCCCATATGCTTCATTACATGGGATGACATCTGTGGAGACAGATGCAGGGATGGCAATACAAATGACATTTGATAAGGAAGGGCATATGTTATGAAACCAGACACCGCTATGAGTTGAAGACCCTGTCTGTGCTGCATGTGTGTACACAGGAACAGATTGCTTGTGGGTTTTGTTGTGTGAGTGCATTCATCGGCCAGGGCTGGGCCTTTGAAGTATGTCAACGTTCAAGGTTTGTGTTAGCTGTTACTGCACTGGTATGATTTGGTTGTTGCAAGTTATCAGGTGAGATCAGTATTTTGCTTTAGTACTCAGAATGGTAACGTGCGTTAGCACGTCTAGTAGTTAGCAACCATGTAAGGAAACACGTTTGGGTAATGCCAATGAAGAGGTGCCTGTTGTGGACAGAGGATTCTGCTGTGGACTGTCTTTCTGAAGGATTTAGTGTTACCTTCCATGATGTCTTCTAGGAAAGCCACTGATTGCAGCATTTAGAAATACAGTACTTGCATGTGAATTTTTCATGTCTGTGTAGGAGAGGTGTAAAAAAACCAAACAAGCTTCTTTTTGAGCAGTCTCTTTGCCCCTTTATTAGAATATACTGCTTTTCCACCAGAGGTTGATTTTTCTCTCCAAAGCTATTTTTCTCAAGTACCTCTGCTTTTATGATTTACAATGTGAAAATTACATTTAAAAAACAGAAGCTAATTTTAGTTATTGGAGACTTTAAGAGGTACCATAAAATCAAGATCTAGTTAACTCTTTTATACTGACTTTCACATTTTAAGCCAGTCTGAGACAAAGTAAATTGTATTTCTACTTTAAAAATTTTTGTTGTTGTTGATGTGTATGGAACAGCAATATATGTGCAAACAAGAGATACAGAGCTATTCGTGGAGCCTTCCAGACCAGCCATGTCAAAGAAGTGATGCTAAGTTCCAGGAGAGGAGAAGGGAGAGCAAGCAGTTGTACTGGCACAGTGACGTGGGGAGACTGTCCTGAAGATGGGAGGACAGCAAAGAGAAGTGATTTCAAGGAGCCCTCGGTGAACAGGAAAGGAAGAAAGTGCTTTTGATTGCCTGTGCTGCCTCTTCCAGGAGGTCCAAGTTTACATTTAGCAGAAAAGTGATTTGCAGTGGCAATGAGTTAGCAGAACAGTTATTAGTAGATATGTAGGGAGTATTACTATTAGTATGAAATACTGTTAGCTTGGTATTAATTTAAAAAGTTTACATTGAATAAATATATTCTGTTGGTTTAGAGCACAAGTAAAAAAAACCCATGTGCAGTATTTGGAATGTAGGTCTTATCAGCTTTATTTGATAGCTACATTTTTAGTGTTTGTGTGAATGCAAAACACCTTTCCAAGAAGATTAGTAGGACTGTAAAAAATAGTTGCAGAAATTGACCTAATTTCTCCGACAACCTATTTTGATACTTCTTGTACATTAAAGTCTATTTGCCTTTTTTGAGGAACCTGTTGTTTTTTCCAACTCAGGTCTGGTAATTTTGAAGAGTAGGTGACTTCTAATTTTTTAAAAAATTAATTTTTCCAAAAGTATTGAGGAGTGTTGGTTTCCCTGGTTTGTTTGGTTTATTACAAAACCTTGAATACCTCTTTTCCACCTCTTACATGTCTCGGTTGTTTTATCTGTAATAGAGAGCTAATAATTGTGATGGTGATGACGATGATGGTGATAATAATGATGATTTTTATTTCCCCCCTCCCCTCACCCCTGGAAAGTGCTCCATCACTTAGAAAAGACAGTGCAAAGTATATTTTTCTATATACTGCAAGGTGTTACTCAAATTACCCAGTAATTCTTTCCCTGAAGTACTTAATTCAAAAGGTGCAAATAAATACTTCCCTATTTAATTTCAAAACTGGTTTAGTAGCTGCAAACTGTGATTTCAGGTAGCTGTTCAGACTAGATGAAAATTCAGTGCAAGTAACGGGGATTAAATGATAGAGGCTGAGGTGTGCACTGGTGCTTATTTTATGACTGTATTAAACTGCTAAAAATTGCACCTATTTGTACAATGTGCATAATACAGTGTGCGTATTTATATTGTCTGGTTTTTGCAGAACAACAATACTTCTGGTGCATTTAATGTCAGTGGTTTTTGTACAGTTTGCTGAAAAATTTGCCTTATTTCACAAAAGGTTGAGGATACCCTTATATTTGACTTACAAATTTGTTTGGTACAAAAAGCCTGGTTTAAGACTGCGGTGCTTTCAGTTATCAATGGATCTCTCTGCGTGTACATCTACAGGTACTTTTTCCTATTGAAGGATCAAACCAGCATTTTATTTATTTGGTTACATGATGACTTGCATAAGTTATTGCTTAGATACAGTAGCCAGAGGGTTTGGCTTTGCTTGTCCTACAGCTGTATGTTAATGGCAGCATCGCTGGAGCCAACTACTAAAATGGAAGAAACTTGTTTGATTTGCCCCTTGTTTTTGCCTTTCTGTATTGAATGCCAGTGTTGCTATGCCTTCTGTGTGTGTGTATATACATATATATATATATATATATGTATATACACACACACACACTTTTTTTTTTTTGTGGATTTGAGATTGCCTTGAATTGATGGGACAAGGAAAGGACTGCTTGGCACATGAGGCATTGTACAAGGTGCTTTAAAAAACAGGAATTGTCTTCGCTATTTACTTTTAGAGAATTGCTGCTCTTACCTCCTTGTGTTGCTGTTAAGGGTTTAAGTGTGTTGATCAAGCTCTCCAGTCCAAGCCAGCCTTATAGGCGGTTTACTTCAATTTTAAGACAGCACTCAGTTCTGAGGAAATACATTGCCTGGTACTACCAGCCCAGAAGTTGCATGAGACTTCAAAGCTCTAGTCTAACACGCTGTAGAAGTAGTTTCCAAGTACAAAAACTCACCTGTCAGTGCTTATTAGAAAATTTAGATGTTCCAGACTTCCTTAGATAGTTAATCTCCAATAGTGATGCCTCCTTTGGAAAGCCTGTTTTCTTGCCCCTCTGTTACAACAGGGACAGCTATGTCAAAAGGAGGAGTGGGACAATTCTGAAATAGACCAACATGGAGATCAAAACAGTTCTCTTTTAGAGAAGCACTGGAAGGAATTCCAAAACTTGAAGGCTGCCACATATCGCTAACCAGATGCTCTACAAGTGCTACGTATGTTGACACTCCCCAGTATTGGGAAAATAGAGAGCTGTATGACTTGTTACTTTTTTGAAACATGCTGAATTAAAATTACAGCTCTATGTCAAATAAGTGGCAGTATTTAATTTATATTTAAAAAATAATAAAATAATGGTGATGCCTGCATTATACTGCCTGTAGAATTGAGCAGTAGAACATTACCAGAAAAAAGGGATTTCCAAATAATCTTGGAAATTCCATTCCCTTAATTATTTTCTTTACAGAGACAACTTGCAGCTTAGCTCATGGCTTTTACGAGATTCAAAGTGGTTATGGCATCGCAGATCTCTCCTAATGATATTAATCCTAACCATGATAACTAATGATATTAAGCAAATTTTCCACTACTGTGATCATCTGTGCACAGTGCTTTGGAGACAGGGGAGAAAAAATGTCAGCATCTACATGGTTACTTGAGGAACATGCAAGCTAAGCACCTGACATCTGGTGAGTCACCCTCCAAATATGTGTGATTGAATGGTGGTTTACCGATTGCTGCAGTTGATTAAGACCAAATGTATCTGACATGTGAAACACTTTATTTCTGAAGGTAGAAAGAAGTACACTGTAAACACGCATAGTTTACAGACCTTACTACGATTAACTGTCTGCAAAAACCCCCACAGGAGTAGGTTTGTGAGTGAAAAAAGGGCTTTTGTTGCCAAACAAGTGATTCTGACGTTTTTAATGCACTTTCTAAACGTTGTTGTTAATTGTTTCCTAATGATAATGAGCCTGGATGAGAATTGCTACACCTGGTTGTTTTCTGGTTGATTCCTTTTTAATGAAGCAACTTGTCTGTTTAGAAGTTTCCGCGCTATTTTGACCTAACGCTGTATCTGGGCTCTGATTGTAAGAGCAAAATGCAGATGTTGTTCCAACATTTTTTTTATGGTCTGCATGTTCAGCAAGACAAAAGTTCAGTCTTCTGGCATAGACTAAGCAGGTAAGAAGATCTAAGTGTAAATCATGGTGAGATATGTTCTATTATGTACGTGGGTTGGAAACACACAGGGTAGGGACTGAAGATGTTTTGACCTATCTGACACAATGGCTGAAGGCAGAGGTTGTTCATGACAAAGTTTCATTTAGCTGTATGTCGGCTTGTAAGGGGAAACAGAATATAATCTAGTGAGCCTCAAACAGCTGTTTTAAGTAATGAATCATTCCAGAATGAATTCTTGTTGTAATGCTGCAGAATGCAGTTTGGTCCTGGGCATTGACAAACAGGCCTGCTGGAGAGGCAGAATGCCACTTTGCCTCCTGCAGCTGTGTTGTCACTGGCCATTAGCTGTACAAGCAGCTGGTTATTCAAGTGCTTAAATATAGATTGAGGAGCTTAACAGTAAATAGCCATTTAAACAATCGGTGCTTCTAGTATGATGCTTAAGCCAAGATTTACTGTTGCAAGAGATGCCTGAGCAAATAGTAATGATACTGTGAATTAAAAATAAAACAAAACAAAAAGACCCCAATGAAAGTATCAATAGTGAAATTTTGTGCTTGGTTCGCTAGCAGTAACTCACTGCCTTGTTGATGGAGTGTGAAACAGTAGTCCAAAATTAGTTAAAGTGCTTATACATGGATTATTGAAATGAAGAAGCTGTTTGGAATGTGGAGTTTTGAAACAACTAATCCAGGGCAGTGCTTATGTTTGGTAGTTTTGTAGATGCTTTTGTATCTTTGGAAGGACTTATGACCATTGTTTCTGGTATTGTACATGCTTAGTGCACAAGCTTTTAGTAAATTACCATTGTTAGACTTGCATCTTATTAAACAAACATAGATTGAAACAGATTTCATGCTGTAAAAACAACTGCATACAAGCCAACTTCTTTGTGCATGTGGGTTATATATCATTTCCCCTCAGGAATTAACAACATACCTTGAACTCTACTTTTTAATTTGATTGAAAGAGAGAGCCTTGCACACAGAAGAATAAAAACTCTTGGACTCAATAATCTCTTAATCTCTATAAAATGCCTGAATGTTTAGCTTTGATAATGTATGAAACAAATCTGGTGATCCATAACATTTCTGATGTGCATTCCATTCCCCCCCCCCCCCTTTTTTTTTTTCAGCAAAAAGATATTAAAGCAGACATAAACCAGTGTATGACAGATGGGTTGGTGTTGTTAAGAGCCCTCAAGCATGAAGAAATTCCCTAGCTCTAACTCTCCCTTCTAATATGCTAGTGGAAAGTAATTTTGGTGGCCTGATGATGATTCCTTCGCCGATGTTAACAGTTTTCCTTGAAGTGGGATCACTATGCACTTTGTGGACTTCTGCATTTGGCCTTCTGATGCTAGAGAAGAGACTATACAGGACTAATGTCATGAAATTGAACTGTTTTGACTAAAAAGCTTTTGTGCTTGCAAGCAGATCTTCTGTAAAATATGTGGTGTCTTCCTTATGTTTGGGATCAGGAATTGCTTGAAAATCAAAATTGGGCAACTGAAATGAGAAAATGCCCATAACATTCCCAGCTCTACCATAGCTTTTACAGTAAAACAGCTTTACAGAAACAATCTGTGCAAGGGAGAGAAAGACCTTTCAGCTCTGTCTCCTTCATATATTTCCATAGATAGTTCTCGGAGTCTTGCAGGATCCAAAATGGAGGTTACTTTCCTCCCACCTTCCTTCAGGACAGCAGGAGAGAACTGAACC
Organism: Chaetura pelagica; assembly: GCF_000747805.2. Classification (NCBI taxonomy): domain Eukaryota; kingdom Metazoa; phylum Chordata; class Aves; order Apodiformes; family Apodidae; genus Chaetura; species Chaetura pelagica. The sequence goes on along the minus strand of NW_009952796.1, from coordinate 1,236,980 downwards.
CTATCTTTGGCACATGCTCATAGGTGAGGTGATCTCCAAACATGTTGTAACTACTCTGCTATAATTAGTCCTAGTGCAAGGAGGTTCAGCTTCTGGTTTTCAAGTCTCTAGGGCTGGAAGAGTGTTTTTTTGTTGTTGGTTTGTTTGGGTTTTTTTAGTAGGTTTGATCTTTTAAGTATCTCATATACTAGCCATGTCCTGGTTGTCTAAG
>NW_009952796.1:1218022-1236554 GCF_000747805.2 Chaetura pelagica | reverse complement strand
TAGGGAAAATATGCCTGTTTGAGCTGTTAAAATAAGTATCTGCCCCTTGTATTAAACCACTTGTCTCTGATATTTTTCCAACTTTTGGGATCTTACCCTCGGAAAAAAAAAAAAAAAAAAAAAAAGGCTTCAGAGCAGGATTGCCTGCCTGAAAAATCTGCCCCAGAAATGCTTCTAGGACCTAATCAGAATAAGAGCCAAAGAAAATACTGGCATTATATGATGTGTGGATTAGATTGGCAGAAAACTGGACCATGGTTAACTTCACTCGTGTGTACAGAAAACAAACCGAACCCTACACCCACTGTTGTTCTGAGTCTTTAAAGTTTTGTTGGCAAAGCTCTGCCTTTTAGGAGTGGGAAAATAAGTCATACCCACAATAGACACAGTTATGCTCACAAAAAAGCTCAGTGTAGTTTCTGCCAGTTGGATTAAATCCTTTGGCATATGTATTTTATTCCATTCAAGGAAGAGGCTTGGCTACCCCTGCCCTGCCCCACATCTCTTTTGCTCTAGCCCAGCAGAAACGTCATCCCCAGTGGTGGGATTTGTGGAGATGATGCCACCAGTCCAGTCCTTTTAAAGCATCGGTGAGCCATTAGAAGAACCTGCTGTTGTCTCAGGTCTTAATTTGTTTCAATAGATTAAGAGAAAAATGCTATCAGAGGAAACAGAGATATCACTTGGGTGCAGAAATTGCATTAAAAGAGTAATGTGACCCCTGTCAGAAGTGCCAGTGTCTGATGAGATTCCTTGGGACTTTTCAGACTTAGTGTGTTGACTTAACTTTCTTGGTGACATGGTTTTGCCTAGAGGCAGCAGTAAACCCTCATAATATAACAGGATATCCTGGCATGACAGGGAGAAGATCTTGGGAACTTAGGTCTCCCAAGACTGTGATTGGCTGATGTAAGCTATTACCAAGTGGAAACTCCAGTTTTGGAGTGATTATTAGTTGTTTGTTTTCTTTTTAAAAAAGTTGCATGTTTTTTGCACACCAACAACTGCTCATGGAAGATAAGAAATTGCAGCAGCCAAAGCTTCAGATTTATTGCTATGGTCAATTTCCTGTTATTTTTAATAGGATACGGCCCCTCCACTTCTAAACTAGTGAGCTGTATCAAAGGGACTGTATCATGTTTCAAACCACTCTGACTGTTGGGTCTTGAACACAAGCTCATAACCAGGGTTTGGGCTTCCTAAGCAATGTTCTATCTGGCTTAACTTTTTTTGTGTTCATGGACATGTTTCAGCTCCCTGCTGCAATTGATTTTTAGGAGCCTTTTTATTTGGCTTGTTTTAAAGCTGTATTGTTTGAAAAGAATAACTTGTGTCAAGATTTTCTCAGTACAGACAGTGGAAAGCAAGGACTACCTGATTGTCAGGGCACCTCTGGCCCTGCACTCCAGCCTGGGTCACTGCATGGGTCAGAAATTAGGGAATTCTTGGCTGGCTGCTGGGTGAGAGGTTCAGTCACGTTGCAGTGCCTGAGTGACTTGAGAAGAGGGAGGTGATTTGGCTGGTAAACTTGCAACCAATAAAATTTGGGTTAAAAAGCAAGGTTTTAACAGAGGAAAATGGGTGTCACGTATCATTATTTTCCTTTTTTTTTTTTTTTTTTTTTGCTTCTTTTGGCCATTTTAATTAAAAAACTTTTTGAACACTCTAAGTAGTAAAAATATCCCAGTGTACTCATGTGTGATAAAAATGAAGGGACAGAAAATTGAGCAGAAAATTGAGAACTACAGAGTTAAAGGATGGACATCAGCTGGACTGTAATTTATAAGGTCTTCATAAGACTTTGAGATGGGGGTGCTAGCACATTCATGAGATCCAGTATAACTCACTGAAATTGCTCAATGCAGTTGCAGTTTGGCAAGTTATATTGAAAATCGTAATTGTTCATTTGCTATTTCTAGACTTTGTAGTAAATTTTAAAACTGCCCTTCAATAGATGCTTTGTTATTTTGTTTTTCATTTGGACTTTCTACAGACCTTTTTTCAGATGGATGTGGGTGATTACTTTGTTCTCAGACCATCTACTTTAATTAAATTTATTTTAGTTGTGTATGCTTTAGTGTTTTTATTGATAAAGGTATTAAAAGTGTAAATCACATTGAACAACAGGGACATCTCTGACCAATTTTTTTTTAACCAAACATTAGGGCAGGGTATACGTCTCCTGGGATTTAATGTTAGCAGCTTCTAATTTTGGACAGTAACTTTTTGGTGTCTCTCCTTAAAAAGTGATGTGCCTTGTCATACCTATAATATAATGATAATTCAATTATTTTTCATATATCTGTCCTTCTGGATAAGATGCTTTTGCCTTCTGTTAATGACAATTATATTGTCAATGAATAAAAACAAGCATTTAAGATCATCCTGAGATTACTGATTTGATCTCTTATGATAAATATTTGTGATTGATACAATCCTGTAGGAAGTTTCTATGTGCAAGGGCTGCATAAGGAAAATAAACATAACTCTCAAGTCCAGGGGAAAGTCCTGGAAGGTTTAAACAGGATTCAGCAGGCCTTGAGGACTGGCAAACTTCTGTCTGCTGTTTCTGGTCAAGAGATCAGAAAAGCAAGGCACGTTTCAGTTTTGAAGGTGAGATAGCAGTTCTTGTTTTTATGGATTTCGTTAATAGTATAGTTAAAGAATGAATGTGTTTTATAAATTGCATAGTACTACCTGAAGGTAGATACGAATTGTAAAGCTTGTTCATAATTGAAACTAGCTAACTCAGTTGTGAGTTAGTTCCTAATTTTGAGGAACTGAATTCTATTGACAGCAATACATTTTGCTAGTGGTGGAGTGACTTTTAATAATGAGAGTGCTACTACCTGTAAGAGCTCTCAAGATAAATGTAAGAGCTTTTTCATATCTTAGTTTTGGCATTGGTTTTCCAGCACTGGTGCTCTGTTTCTAAGAAGTCCAGGCTCTTGCTCCAGAACCTATAACCTACTGGGTTTTATCCACTTTCTCTTTTTAGATGCTCGCCTTTGTTGTTTACTGGGACCTCTTCATAGAGAAACAATGTGTTCTGTAGTGAACATAAATACTTTTCTTTAAGGTTTCCAGATGTTTATTATGTTGCCTAAAACTAAAATAGAAAACAAACATTAAAATTCAAGCAGGCATTGTTTGTTTCTACAGTTAGAATAGGAATGATTTTATACTTAGTATCCAAAATATTTTGAAACAGTGCATCTCCAATGGTTATTTGTAGCTTTGTGTCAACAGAAAATGTATTCTCTAAAGTACCTTTTGTGTTGCCAGTTCTAATTTTTTAAAAATAAAAAGAATTCTACTCTTTGATTTTAGAGAACTCTTTACTAGTATTGTCTCATGTTTCCTGGGTAGTTTGCTTGCTCAAGCAGGTCTGCAGTCTGCTTACTGGACCATCTACAATTATATCCAGGTATTTGTTTTGAAAAATGTGACTTGTCTTTTTCTTAGAAAAGAAACAAATGGTGACTGTCTCTTGTATTTTTTTTTAAATTCCCTTGGGATGTTCATAGTACATTTCAGGTACTGGGTTTTACTCCTTTTTGGTTGCAGTAACTATAATACATGATAGAGGTGTGTTTGCATGGACTAAAACTATCTAGACACTCTGTTCTTCAAATCCTGGATATGAAAACCTCCCAGCTAAGTTTCTGAAGACTTCTGGCCAAATGCTGTAAGCCAAAACCGCAATGACTTTAGGGAAAAAAAATGTGTATAAATTGCTTAAAGACATTACAGCTCCTTTCATGGAGCCATAATGCCAATTTCAGTGCTTACTAACGTGGCATAGGGCTTGAAAATGGTTGCAAAGGCTCAAAAGGCATTTTTCTTCTCAAAGCTTTTCCATTTGAGAAAAAATATTTTATCAATTTGGCATTAAGATGTGATGGCTTTGACTGTAGTCAGTCTATTTCAGATGTGGAGCCCACAGAAGCCTTGTTTCATTTATGGGCACTTGTCTAGCTCAGTCCTTACTGCCTTCTGCTCATCTTGTGCACTGTCATAGTTCCTTTCCATATGACTTATAATAACTGTTTGTTTCTTACCATCGTTTTCCCCACTGCTGGAGCAAGAGAACTGTTTGTCTTTCTAAAATTAGATATCCATGGATACATATAATATTTTTCTCTGTTTAAACTTGGCATTTTAAATTGCGTATGGAAAAGAAAAGTTCCACTACAAGAAGTCTGCATGCTGTACTCTTCATTTACAGGAGAATAAAATATTACATGGAGTATTTCACTTTTTTTTCTGTAGAAGGAAAACAATACTTGCAGAAGCAGGTTTACGCTAATGTCTATAGTCAGATTGTTCCTGTTTTCGTTGTGCAGTATTCAGGGTACCACCCTTTGCAGGGGAGCTAACTATATATGGGATACTGCTAAGGCACATAATTTTAATACCATTCTTATGTCATTCCTTTCTTGTTTCTCCAGCTGGAAGAGGGTGTTCAAACCTCCTCAACTGTGTGGGCTATTCTTTAATTAGGTCTTCTTGCTGGAACATCTCCCTTCAGTTCTCAAGATCCCAGACAATATTGTTTTGTGTTAATGTAGTACATTATCACTTTTCTTGGCTATAGAAGTATTTTATTTTATTTTCCAGAAACTCTTAGGATGCATAAAGCCCATTCCAAGGAAAAGCAAAGTGAGAAATTGGGAAGCTATTTGACATCTAGGCAGGCAGACTGTCTATATTTCAAAATGAGCAACTTCATTTCTCAACTTCTTGAAACCACTGTAGTATTTTTCACATCTAAACACAAATACATCATTCTCACTTCTTTGAGGGACTAAATGAACAGAAGTGAACCTTCAGGAATTGATAGAAATATGCTATTGTGAATTTCTTTTCATTCAATGGTATAATTGCTCTAATCTGCTCTCAAATGATAATCCACATAAATGAATTATCCTGACTCCTGAAGGCAGGTAAGTAGTTATATTGGACCGCTACACTGAAGGAACTAAAAGATAAAGAAGGGTTGAGGTGATTTCTGGCTTTGTTTTTGATCAGTGGTATAATTCTCAGGGTTTTGAGCATTTTTATTTTTTTTAGAACACAAGTTAGATGAGTTGGAGGGGCTTTTTACTAGCGTGCTCTCTCTCTCAAAAAAAAAAAAGTATATGAGCTTTGGCTGCAGTGCAGCCTCAATAGGCAGAGGAGTTTAGGAGAAGGATTTATTCTTATAGCTTATGTATGTTACATGGGATTGATACCACCCACTCCTTTACTTCTTCAGAACACTTTTTGAAACTTGTACAAATTGGCCAACAGCTGGAAAGTGTTTTGCCCTTTCCTATCTGCACTGAATATTTTCTCTGTGTTCTTTGCTTATCTTTGCCAACCTCTTTTTTTTTTTTTTTCTCCTCATCTCTCCAGTTTATGTCAGACAAAGAGATGGGTTTTTTCCTCTCTGCAAACTAAATTTTTGCTTTAACTAAAAAAAAATAAATAATTGGGTGCTTTTTTTTTCCTTCTCAAAGGCTGAATACTTTCATACCTCATGATAAAGAGAGGGTGCTATAGGAGAGGGTGCTATTTCAGTCTTACCAGGAAACAAAACATTGTGTAGTCCAGTGACCTGAATAAGGATCCTGCAATATGAACTTGGTCATGTGTTTCTACTTATTAATTTATTTTCATTTCAGTTGTGAGAACATGGTAGGTGATTTTGTGCTGCCCTTGTCACTGTCAGAAGACGTCTGCCAGTGCATGGATCCTACTCCCAGTTCAAGTGATTGGTTTACTTGAGTGCTTAGAGGTAGTAAAGGATTTTTAAATTCATGCATAGCTGGTGTGAGAATGGTACATCTCCCAAACTGGCATGCACTTGCTGCAGTAAGAATTGAAGATACCTGTCACTTTTAAGAGTTAAACTCACTGCTGGTTATTAGTGGTGCAGCTGGGTTACTGCTTCTGATAGCTGTGAAAAGCTCTAACTGCTGTGTCCTGCAGGAGCTGATTGTTCAGTTAGGATAATGCGGTTAGAAAGAGGAACAAATCTTTTCATAGCGTGGCATTTAATGGTCCCCAGTGGCACTTTATTTGGAAAATAATGATGGTTGGTTTCCTCTACCAGAATACCTGATGGAGTAGAAAGATTATAACAAGAAACAGGATTCTTGGAATGTCTTTTAGATTTTCTTTCTGTGACCTTATGGGATTCCCTGTGAGCCCTCTCTCTGTGAGGGCTTATTAATTGATTTGGTTTTGTGTTTGGGGTTTTTTGTTTTGCTTTGTGGTTGTTTTTTTTTTTTAAATTGTTTTGTGTTCTTTTACCAATTAATCTTTCTTCAAAACTTAACTTTTTTTTTTTTTTTTTGCACTTTTGTGGTACAATGGTAATGTTTGGATATTTTGCAGTATTATTTTTCCAATTGAATTCTAGGCTTTGTGATTCTAAGAGTTTCATATTACTTTTGGCATAAACTGCAGCATTAAGGGCCAGCTGTATTTTACTCTGACAAGTTTATTTATCAAAGTTTAGAAAAAGGACTGAAAAAATATAGCAGTATGTAATCAATGGTTGCCAATGGAAAGTGATGCTTCGAAATGCCGTTAAGTGTATGACCATATTCCATTAAATCTTAGCTTGCAACTGAAGAGAAACATGAAGGTATATGTGTAGTCATTTAAGCACATTTCATGTTTCTTGCTTCCAGAAACTTTATAAAAATAGCCGGGTACAATAACAATAATTATTCATACAAGGATATCCTGAATTTGACATGCCAGTATATGACTTGGAACTTTAGTCTTACTTAGAAATGGAAGTTGTTTTGAAGACACACCTTCAGAAGGATTCTCCTATTTATGCTGTGTGAATGCCTGTGTTGTATTTAGGCACTGAAAATACTTTTGGACTGAGCGTCCTGTATTCTGGTGGGGGGGAGGGAGGTTGGGAGGGAGTGGCTGGAGAAGATATGAGCTGTGCTTTATTTTGTGAGGATACTTAAAACTCCTTTCCAGTGATCTTGTTCCCTCTTGGAGAGTCAAGGCTGCCTCTGCTGTGTCCAGTCTTCCTCCCACAAGAGCAAGTTGTAAACCCTCCTTAGGCTGGAGTGTGGGATAGTGGTTTGTTCTGTAGCCTTTATTTAGCTGAACAAGAATACTTCAATTCTGTCATAATTGAGCTGAATACCTTTCCAAACCAAAGCAAGGCAATGTCACTTTTTCGTGATGTCTGCTGTATGATGGGTTTGATTTTGTCTTTATTTCTTCCTAAGTAGTTCCAGTGAGAGCTTGGAGAACTGAAAGTTTAGAGTCAAATGTTTATTGTCATTATAGTCTATCAGTATCGAGAGGGAAGAGCAGAGCTGCTGCTATCTTTGGGCTGAATCGCACTTCACAGGGACTGTCAACAAATTGTGGGAGTTTCTCATTCCTTACTCCACATGGTCTTTGTAATGGCTTTGTCTGTCGCTTCATCCTTGGCATCAGTTCTGTAAATAATTACCCTGTGACCCTTTGGTCCTTAGTAACTCTTTCAAAAGCACAGCTAATCATTTTATAAAAAAGCCAAACTTGTAAATTCTTGGCAAGTTTGTCTCAGAGCCATGTCTCTGCAAATGGAAAGGCTGAACTTTTAGCAGTAATAAGCAGCTCGGGTGGAATCGCAGCGCCCCGACCGCTTGGCGGGAAGTGCTTCTCTTCCCCTTCCACAGACACTGCTGCCTTCTTGCCTCCTTTGCCATAGATGTTGCTGTAAGACAGCATTGTGCTTTGGTCTGCTGCAGTGAGGTTTTTAATTTGTGTTTTTTTTAATTTCATCACATACAGCAACTTGTTATTCTCTGATCATACAAATTTGTGTTACCATAGACTGGTCTTTCAGGTACATTGTTGAATAAAAATGCACACTGGTACCACATCTTGGTGGGCACTTTGATTTCTGTTCTTCCTGTTGCCATTCAGCACTGGTTCTAGAAAGGTTGTGGTTGGAGATGTGTCTCTCCCATGTTGTGTGTGTTCAGGTTAATTGATTTCACAGGAATGGTGGACATACTTAACAGCACTTCAGTAGGCATGAGTGTCTTCACAACTGCAGAGGACAGGTTTTACTTTATTTTGTTTGTTTGTTTAATGCAACTGGTGCATCCATAGGGCAATGCCTACTTCAGCAGTAGGACTGAAGACTGACATTTAGTTTCCTTTTTCTTTTAAGTAGACATAAACATAAGGTTTCTTCCTATCCATCTCATAGCTCATGGGCTTGCTGTGCTAAATCATTTGGCTCCTTTAAGATGTGTGTGATCTGTTGTACATGTCCATATTAAGCTGCAGAGGAATGTGAATATCAGGCTTCGAGTTAGAGAAATGAGATGCTTCCAGCTTGCTAACCAGAAACAGAATTACAGGAAGGGCAGTACTGCATGGTTTTCTCCAGTCATTTTATTTTTGTTCCTGGTCTCTTCTCTTGCTTCTCCCTGCATTCCAGTTAATGCTGAGCATAAATGTTAGAGATACCTCATCTCCTTAGGCTTCTCCAAGTCCAATAATATGATACTGTATGTGGTATATACAGAGAGATTGTTTAACCATTTTTTATTTTACACCCCCCTCTTCAGTTCTGGTGTTTAGGTTTAGGTACTTATAAATAAGAAAAAAAAACCTTAGATAATCTATGTATAATCATATTTTTTGCTTGCAATCAGTAGCACTTCAGTGGCCACTACAATGGATCAAAAGCCTGTTTGTGCCTCTTTGATATACACATACAACAAATACACCTACCTGTGGTCGTACAGAAGATGTTTTGATTTTGTGCAAGTTCTGTTTAGATCTAGGTTTCTTTCATAAATTGTGCAATTTAAATTTGGAATACCTTTACTATTTTTCACATGAGAACTGAAAATCAAACTAACTTCTCTATTTTAAATATGAATTGCTTGTAAAAACCAGCAAAATAAGAAAATGTTTATGTTGTATGTTAATGCTTTTATCTCTGCATTTTAATGTACCTAGTCTATTTTTTAAGCTGGGACAAGTCAGTTTTGGCCTTTGTTGCTCCAGTTGTATCCTAGAATGTTAACATAAAAGTGGCTTAATCTGACCAAGGAATAAAGCTGTTTTATTTTAAAGAAGAATTTCTTTCCATCTCATGACCAAGTAAAAGTTTCTGCAAAACATTTTTTCTCTCTGAAGTATTATAATGAAAGTACCTTCTATAATAGGGTCAGGTAATAAGAATTAGGCATTAATCTCATTAAAGGCTGATAACCTCAACTGTGATTCCAAATAAAGCTATCATCGTGTGTAAGGGGCAATTATTTTGTCTAGACTTATGAGGAAAGGTTTAAAGCATTTATTGAAGCACTATTGTGAAAACTGAGCAAGGAATAGCATGCCACAGTTTTTGGAATTTATTACAGTGGTTTTGTATATAAACTCTCCAAAACGGATACAGTTTTACTGTCCTTCAGTGCAAAGCTGTTCTCTTGAGTAGAATTAATTGCAAATAATGTTAGAGGAAATACAGCAGCCAATCTAAACTTATCTGTTATAGCACTGTTACAACCAAAAAAGAAAAGTTACACTTCTGTATGAGGAGACAATATGGGATTACAGTTTCTACCAATTCCTTCCTCTGCCAATGCAGTTAGCATAACTTTACTGGAATGCTGTGGAAGTAAATTCATAATTTTTCCCCCAAGCTCCATTGAAAGCTTTTGAAAAACATACTAGTGCAGAAGGATTCTTATTGATGGTGTGAGTGGTATTTGAGGTATAAGAATTTCCCTGTTAAAAATTATTAGAAAAATCTGTGACATCTATTGTTAACAATATCTCAGTTCCTATGTGCTATCCAGCTCCGTGATAACCAGGTAATTGTTTTCAAATCTTGTTTATCAATAGGATCTGCAGCAGAGATGAAGGAAGAAGGCAGAGGGCTGCTCACAGAGAGGGGTCCTTTTGTAGTGTTGTAATTCTGAGACACCGGTCAAAGAAGTCAGTCACTTCAAAGAAGGTCCCCCCTACCTCCTCCCCCTCCCCCGCCACCCTTCAGCCATAAATCTTCCTTCTAAGTATTTTGACTGTTTCAGGCTAGTGTTTAAGCCCACACAGTAGGCACTAGAAAATAATCCTTTAATACAGAAAGTACCATTAGCTCATTTCCGGCAGCTAGCCTGGGTTTCAGATGAGGTGTTTTGCTGCCGAAACAAATGTAGTTATTCATAGACTGTGGCTGCATGATTTACATCAAGGCCTATATTCAGTAAAGATAACAGATTTACTTTCTTCATGCATGTGCCCACAATATAATCCTCCTTTGATAGAAGATGAAGGAATTTTTTTTCAGCATTTTGTAGCATTGATGTTTTAATGTGTTGAGTAGCGTTTTTTCCATGGAAGTTCAAAAGTTCATGTTATGATTTTGTATGAAATATCTGCTTATGTAACTAAATGTGCCCGTCTGTGGGTTAGGATGTGCAGTGTGCATGCTTTTTGAATATTTGTTTTTCACTCACTCCCTGTCCTCCCTTTCTCCTGCATCCCGGCGCACTTGGTCTCTTTGCTGATCTGCAGTCACACACTTCCTTCATTACATTGTTCTGGTTCATTATCCAATACCTGAACGGGATTAATTGAGCCTCTCTGGGGAAGTAGATTGTTGCTCCAAACTTCAAGAAACTGGATAATATTTTGCTCTTAATGTAAGTGTGCAGGTATGAGTTGCTTCAGACAATGACCTGCAGGCAGATCTTGCAGTCTCACAAGCATTGTGGCTATTTGCTTCTTAATTTCAAAGTGCTCTCTTGTCACTGCCCCATTGTAAAATCTGAATACAGAAGTGAATCTGCAGTTAGCTCTTGAAAATAGGTGGTCTTTCATTAAAGCAGGATAGGTGATATTTGAACTTTTTAATTTTTTATTTTTAACAAACTTTTTATTGCATCTCTTGAAAATTTTGAACAACTGGAACTGGTCTGTGCTAGTGTATGTTTAACTAGTGTGAATGCAGTGGGGTGTATCATTTTACTCCGTATCCATTTCAGTTACTTGCTTCTATTGGAGCTAATTGCTTCTGCTCTTCATGCTATCCTGTGCTTAGAACTTTTATTTGGAGTTTTACTCATGTCTTTGTAACATGAGAGAATAATGAAAACACACTGTAAGAAGTTTTTCTGTGGTTTTTACTAAGCATATCCTTTGCTGCTATTATAGTGGTTTTGCATGCTTACCTATCACATTTAGGAGGAAATGTAATCTCCTGTAGTCAGGAGTTATAAACCTTTGGCAAAGGTGACTAACTGAAATAAAAGTAAATGGTGCTGATATTATGTTGCTACTGATTGTAGCCAGTGGAGTAATTTCAGGTCAAAAAGTGAAGAATCCGCTCAAATTCTCTGAGAGGTTTTAAGGTACTTGGATATAATTGATTTTAAATAGTTGACCCTTACAATAATGGTTAGGTTTTGCTGATCTTTAATTGCTAGGAAGTGTTTAGTAAACATTTAAGATGCAGGACCCTGTGCCTTTTCTGAAGGGTGGCATTTAGAGAGTAGCTGTAGTACCAGGTCTGAAAGAGGGATGTGCCAAAATACTGAAATGATGATCTCACTTTTCTTCTGAATGGTTTGTCAAGGTAGAGAACACAACCCATTTAGATTTTGCAATTTTAACTCATCTTATGGACATCCAATTAAGGAATAAATTGCTTTCTTTTTTGGGGGGGAGGGAAAAAAAAAGTGCATTTTTAATCAACTGGCTGTTTTGGAGAAGGTAACTTTTATTCTAACAAAGCTTTACACACAGGAAGAATGCAAATGTGTTCTGGGGAGTTCCCTTGCCTTTTGAGACCAGGAGCCTTCCTTGGGCTGTGATTTCACAAACTGCTCAGCTGCTCAGACCGACTGGCAGAATCACTCTTATTCTTCCTTTTCTGAGTTATGTCCCAGCAGATTTTCAAACTGGTATAAGACAAGCTCTGCTGATGTTCTCTGGGAGGGGGGAGGGGGGGAGGGCAGAGGAAAGAAAAAAAAGGCTGGGTGTGGGGGAGCAGGGGGAAGCAGGACTTCTCTCTCATTCCTGGTGGTAGTGAGCTCTTAGATAAGACTGCCTTGCATTTAAAAAAATTAAAATTAAAATTAAAAAAAATTACATCCTTGGACTGGTGCCATCCAGGCACTGATGGCTTTTGGCTGCGTCTAACTTTGGGTCTTGCAATAACATAACCAAGGTGTGAGAAGGTGGTTAATGGTTAACTGTTGTAGCAGGAGGAGATAAGCTGTGCTATGGCAGGGAGGTGGAGCTGCTGCAGACACCTGGCATGGACAGGCAGGCAGCATTTCCTACTCAAAAGGAAAACTACTGGGATCTGTAGTTGAGGTTTGGTTTTGTTTTTCAACTTGAGCACCAAGTCCTACAAGGTGAACAAGTGAGTGGTAAAATCTCCAGCTTCATTACTGATCATCTTGCGGATTCAAACTGTCCACAATGGCAACCCAGGTTCTTTTAGAGATGTTACTTTATGCAGATGTCACTCCTAACTGGAATGCTTACACTAATTCAAATGAGTCCTTCATCAGTAGTTGCATTATAAAGACCTGTTGAATTGTTGAGGGTTTTCTGGAGCAATGAGAAAGGAAGTAATGGATAAGGTGCTGATTTACAGTTTGGGAAGTCCACGTAGTTAGAATCATAGAATCATTAAGATTGGAAAAGACTTCAAGATCATCAAGTTCAACCATCAGCCCTGCACCCCTGTGACTACTAAACCATCTCCCAAAGTACCATGTGTACCTGTTTTTATAACAGCTACAGGGATGGTGTCTCCACCACCTTCCTGGGCAGCCTGTTCTAGTATTTTTTGTGATAGAGACTCTCCAACACTGACTTAGCGAGATCCACAAAAATACTTGGTACTTGTGCACCTTGATGCAGAATAGTAATTAGCTGTCTTCCAGATAGATTAGCATCCACAAAACTTCATAGAACTGTTTTGTGGATGCACAAGAATGGTGTTTTTACATAAAAAGAATGGTATTATCAGGGATGATGGAGATAACAAAGGGTGCACCTACTAAGATTTATGTGCTTCAGAGGCAGTGAGTATATACTCTAAACAGGTGTTGCAACAAAAGAGAGGAAAGAAAGGGCAAAATTTTAATTGGTCTGAATTGGAATGATTCCTTTGACTTTATTTCAACTTCTCTAGATGTTTTATTTCATCTACTGAGAGCAGAATCTGACTACATGCCCTACAGTAAAAACACATGACAACGTAGGTACAAAAAATCTGTTACTACAAAGATTAATCTGATTGAAAATTGAAATCTTCCTGAGAAGGAGAAGGTGTGATAGAATTGGGAAAGTAGAAATGCTAAACAGTTTTTAATGTTTGGACACTGCATTGTTGTCTGGTGACACACAGTAGTATTACAAGTAGCTCTTGTCTTATGCTTTGAATGTCCTAGAGAGTGCTTGGCATCTATTCATGCACAAAGGTATGGGACCTCTAGATGCTTAGAGACTTAAAATTTCTGCATAGGATATTGTAGTAGTTATAAAAATGAAATGCAAGTATAATTTGGCTCTTTTCCCCCACAATATAGAGGTGACAGCGTTAGGGTAACACTTGAATTTCCCCAAGGGATTTCTGAAGCCTGTTGATGAGGTCCTTGTCTTGCTGGGGACTGTATAAACAAGTAATTGAAAACAGTGACCTTGCAGCAGAAGGCTTGTATTATATTAGGGTTAAACCCCCCTTTCATCTATTTAGTGATGAATCTGACTTGTGAAAGTTCATCAGGCTTTATGGAAATTCCACCTATAATTGAGTGAGATACATACACCTGGTCAGGTACAGAAATATTCCTTGCCATGCTCTATCTGCATGGCACTCCCTCATGAGAGCAATCAAAGGAGAGAAAGCTGTTTCACAGGGAGAAATGTCATCCTCTAGACAGAACTCTGATAGAGATGGATTGTGCCAGACGTCCTGTCTCCCATACACTGTTATTTTTATTCTTCCCTTAAAACTGTAGGCTGGCACACCACTTGCAGCTTACATCAAATGCTGCGGTCTCCCGCCCAGCCCAGGGTTACATACTTCTGCTAGGTGTGCTACTGCTCCTGCAGTGCTAGGAATGCTGGACAGGTGCCATGGGGTGTTGGTAAATACAGGCTGCAGTTTGCCAGTAATTACTTTCTTCCTGGAGTTTCAGAAATTACGTACAGAAGCAAATGAAGTGAGAGAAAGCATTCTGCTTTAAGTGCATTTCATATCAGATCCTTTTTATATTTCTTTTTTACGCTGCTTTAAACGTGCTACAATTGACAAATTAAGTCTGTAATTGAGAAGCAGGTCACATACTTGGAAATGTCCTGAGAGTTATCTTGGCTTTAATTATTTATAACCCTTTCTTCTTACCTGGTCTTTAGGTAAATTTAAGGAAGCAGGAGAATGCCCTGTGACTGATGCAGTGCCCTTCACCACCCCAAGCAGCTTGTGCCATATGGCCTCTTCCTCATGAAACACCTAGCAACTTCCCTTGCTCCCTTCAGCCTGTGTTTTAAAACTACTAACAAAAAAACTTGGCCAGCCACAGCTGACTTTGCGAGGGTGAAGGAAGAGTTTTTCATATTTCTGGCTTCTTTTGATTTTAGGTTTGGAAAAGGTGTGAAGTGTTCATTTATTTGCTTTTTGTGTAGTAATGGTTTGACCTAGTTTGAATATGATGTCCTGCAGAAAAACCCAACAAACTGTTTTGAAAAGTCACAAGTTTTTATCTGCATCAGGTAATTTAACCCCTTCAGGAGATTTTTGTATTTTATACAGAAACTAACCAAGTTTTCTCTTAAAAATCAGAAGCAATTCTGAGTTAGATATCACAGTGTGAATCTGACCTACTTCTTCATGCAGGACTGGCCAGTTAAGAAGGCTGGTTGCTAATAGGTAGTGTTACAGCTCCAGGTCATGATAAGTGTTTTTCTCCCTAAACCACTACAGTTGTGCTATCTGCTGCTTGAAGGTGTTTCAGTTTGGTGCCCAGTGTTGTGCTTGGAAGATATTCTTGGTTATATGAGATAAGTCTTGTTTTTACTACCTCTGTATATGAATGACTATTCTGTTGCTGAATGATGTGGGAGTGGTACCTCTTGAAACCTCTTTTGTACAGGGAAGGATTTCTTGCAAGAATGTTCAGTGTTCTTCTCACTCCCATTGCAAAATGCAGAGGTGTTGTGGGGAAATCAAATACCTTTGGAGAGGTGATATATCCATATCTGCTGCTTTTGCACAGGCAATAAGCTGTTAAAGCTTCCACGTGTAGTATCGAGTAAGATAAGTGAGCATGTCTTGAGCTGAAACACAGATGGTTTATATCAGGCTCCCTCTAAGCTGCTTTCTAGTGAAAGCTGGTAGAACTTATATTGTGCTTGAAATAAGATCGCAGGTTAAAAGTTTAGTTTTATTATGTGTCAAATTGCTTTTCATTCTTTATTCTCTTTTCCATCTTCAGTCTTCCCTGTGTTGCCCATAGCCATTGACTTTATCCATATGACTTTTAAAGTAAATAAAATAAAAAGCAGGATTTCAATATCTGTGACAGCAAAAGAATTGGATTGTTGTAGTGGGGGTTGTGTTTTGTTTTGTTTTTTTTTTTCTGGATTTACTGAAACACAAGAATATTAAATTTTACCAAGAATTCACTAATACAGTTACCTCTTCATCTTTGTACTGGTGAAACTGCATTTGAGATAGATCTGTTTTTTTCAAAAAGCAGTTTTGAGAGTATGTTTTGGACACATTTTTTATCATCATACTGTTTTGAGATTAAATATTTTGCAGAATGAAGTTCAGCTGTCAAATTAACGTGCTGAAAGGTGTTAAAGGTTTAAAATGCAGTCAGAGTACTCTGCTGGCCTGGTTCTGCACCTGGAAATTATGTTGGCTGAGGGGACCCTGAGTGCACCTGTGTGCCTTAATTGCTCTGACCAGCCTCACCTAGGCCTTCCACTCCACCCTCTGCCCACGGGTCTGGGACCTGCATTTCAGATCAGCCAGGGGCTCTCAGAGTTTGAGGAGGGGAGTGTTGTGAACACCTGTATGGTTTGGTTATTTTGGTTAGGGACCTTGCTGCTCCTTGTAAACCCTTTAACCAGGAAAGGAGATCCTGTGGTGAAATAATCCTTCATTTGAAAGACCAAAACTCTTCTGTCTCCAGTCTTCTGCTTTTTTGAGTTATCTACAGAATAACTGTGGATAAAAATAAATACTCCTGATGCTTTTGGGATTAAGGAAACATGAAGAAGCTAAATTCTGTTTGCTTTAAGAACCTGTAAGTGACCAGAGCCTTTGAGACTTGATTTAGAAAGCTCACCAGAAGATTTCTGAATGTCAGTTTAACCGAAAATCCAAGTCAGAGGTTGGTGAAATGCCCAAAAGATGTGTAAACAAAAAAGTTAGTCATGGGCATTGAATCGAGAATGAATACTTGTTACAAGCTGGACCACTTGGAGACAGTTTAAACTGTCCCAGCCTTACCATCGCAATTTTTTCT
This sequence comes from Chaetura pelagica, assembly GCF_000747805.2. Classification (NCBI taxonomy): domain Eukaryota; kingdom Metazoa; phylum Chordata; class Aves; order Apodiformes; family Apodidae; genus Chaetura; species Chaetura pelagica. The sequence goes on along the minus strand of NW_009952796.1, from coordinate 1,220,031 downwards.
TTAATTGGAAACTAATTAAAGTGTGACATGAAAAAGTAAACCAAACCCTGTTACAGAAAGTGTGTCTGTGAACCCATTTGTATTCCCTGTCTTTAGAAAATGGTGCTGGCTAATTGCCCTTGGCAGAATTGAGGAAAAATTGCTTTTATTTTACTGCCTCTCAAAAAATGGGGGAAATATTTGCCTTGTTTACCTGAGACTATATAACTTAGACTAATTAATTAGCGATCCATGTTGGTATTTCCATTATACAGGAATTGGTGGGTTTATTCCAGAGTAACATGTTTGCACACAAGTCTTCTGGGATGGCTTATCCTGCGATAGCTGTAGTGTTCAGTGGGCAAAGCCAATCACTTTTATTTTTACTAATATTGATTTCGTCTTTAGGCTACTATTAACTACACAATGACTGTACAGAGGGTGGCTCATGTTTTGCAAGGAAATGTGTGCAACTAACAATACTGCAAGATAAGATTTTTAATTTTTTAAAAATTGAATTGGCTGGCTAAAACTCTCCGTATGTCCTGATTTATCCAGAGACTGAACAAAAATGCTGTCCTTGATAAGATACAGTTCTCCACACCCTTCCTTCTTTGTAATTTCCTTCCATTCTTCCCATTTTCCATTTTTTGAGCTATAGTTTTGGATAGGTGGGAAGGCAAGGTGATTGGCAAATAGTTGGCTAGGGTTAAAGCTCTAGCATGGTGTATGTTTTAGCATATAGATTTGCTGCCTTTTTTCGAAGTGATGCTGGACAAGGTGGCTAATGTTGGTTGCAGTTCCTGTTTTGTGCTTAACAGGTCCCTGCCTCATTAGATTGTTGTGAGGGTGTATTCATGTGTCTTGGATGGCTTCTGATGTTAGTGACGCAAGGTATAACAGGGCTCTCGGGCAATCATGTGAAAATAGTACAATATGTCTGTACCCACAGAAGTTAGAAATGGGATATTAAACTACAGCAGCGAATTGGATAGGTTTGTTTGCACTTCAGTCGAATAGATGGAGCCCTTTTCAAATTCTCTAGGCTTTTCTCTGGGGCTATCAGGGTAGCTGCACACCTAAGCAGTGAGAGGTTGCTTGTGGTTTTCTGTTTGTGTGTGTGTTTTTTGTTTGTTTGTTTATTTTGTGTCACTTTAGCCCTCTGGCAAATGTCAAGATATACTGACTTTGGAATATACACTTTATCAAATATATGATAGTTGTTTCTAGTGTAATAATAATCACTGTAGTCAATCGGTCTGTTTCTAATAATCTCCATAGCAACTGTGTTCAGTAAAAAATGAAAATAACTGATTCATGCTGTTCTATGCCAAATGATACATGTGAGCAATGTACTATCTGTTTGAAATGTCACATCCAGCTAAATGATGCATGCTCTGCTCGCAGTGCTTTCTGTTGCTTCTCTTAAGAAGCAAGGAAATGGGAACTAGTTTTCATTTGCAGGACTCTTTGTTAAGAGAAATGGACTTTTAAATGCCAACATTAGTGTCCCTCCATTCTTCTCCAGAACAGTAAAACAAAACCAGGAAGTAATTTGCTTTTTATTTCAATCCTCTCTGCATGCAAAAAAGTGACATTTTAAAGAGCTGGGTATACCAGTGTAAATGCTTTGTTTTGGTTTAGCTTGAACCTTCTCCTAACTGAACTCTTTTTTTAAATTCTTCTTTAAAAAAAAGTAGATCTCAGAGCTAAGGATCATAGCTTCTTGAATGTCATTATTTCTGTAAGTCTAGTTCTTCTGTCTGCCTTGTATTTTGGCTTAACAGTTGCATGTGTCCCTGATAAAGTTTATCAATAGTAATTAGAAACAGCATCTAGAATACGGGTTCTCTTTCTCCCACTTGGTTTTATCCTGGTCTCTGGCAGCTGCTCCTGGAGTTACTCATTCCACCTGAAAGGGTGAATTGCAGAATTGTTGTGGATCTGAAAGTGAGCAAAATGTCAGGGATTGCCTCAGCAGGGCCTTCTCTGAAACGCTGGGATGCTGCTTGCCTTTCACATGCATACTT
>NW_009952796.1:1125203-1217991 GCF_000747805.2 Chaetura pelagica | reverse complement strand
CTGCTGACTGCAACCAGCCTTTCTTCTTTCAAAATTGCACCTCTTTTAAATGCCTCTATTTCTTAGCTTTTTAAGCAAGCTTTCAAAGCTGGCCCAAGGGCACCAAAATTTAACTTGAAGATTGTTCTAGACCCCTGTGGTGGGGGTAATGGTGGGAGAGTTAGCACCTCTGGATGTTTGCCCCGTGGAGTTGCTGTTTCTACTGAGCTTCTCAAAGAACAGCTTTGCAATTAAATCTGTGCTTTAAATTCAGCACCGAAATAGAATTTTGAAAGATTTGTTGTATAAGGTGTTCTTTTGGGAGCTGTAGTAAGTGCCTGATGGTCCTGTGGTGAGGAGGTGTTTATTTTACGGTTTTAATTGTGACTCTTTCCTTAAAGCTTTTTTCTTTTTCACTGATCTTTAGGAATGTCTCACTTCACATTTAACTCTACTTATTTGTATGTATTTTGCAGGAATCCCTTGAAGCTTGCCCCGGGAATGGACAGCTACCTCTGTGTCTGGAGGAGAGTAGTGCCAATTGAAGAAGCCTTCAAGGCAAGTCAACAAGTGTGCTGATAACTCTCAGAGGAGTACAGGGAAGGGGCAACCTCCCAGGCCAACAGCCATGCCTTTCGGGTTGAAACTGCGACGGACCAGACGCTACAACGTCTTGAGCAAGAACTGCTTTGTGACAAGGATCCGTCTGCTGGACAGCAATGTCATCGAGTGCACCCTCTCTGTGGAGAGCACAGGGCAGGAGTGCTTGGAAGCTGTCGCTCAGAGGCTGGAATTACGTGAGGTAAGAGTAACCCGAGAAAGACCATCTGTCACTGTATAATTTGACACATTTTTAGCTCAGGCAGTCTGTTCGTTTGAGTCATGTTATTCTTGGAGCTGGCCAGATATCAGCAGCAGCTGGAGCTTGGACAAACATGTTCTGGTTGCATGAAAACTGAAAGCAGAACAGCACTCGGGGTTTTGTGCTGTTGCTCATTCATCATACCTTTGTGAGCTCTTTGTACTACAATGGGAGGTTTCTCCCTTTCTTAGAAAGTGATGCATGTTACTTTCTGAACAGGGGTGCCAAGGGCCCAGTGACAGTAACTTTTATCTGAGTGTAACTCTGGTTTCACCAACATTGATGGTTGAATTATGCCAGTGGGAGGGAGACCACTGGCTTTTAAATATCCATCTTCACATAAATATGTTCTTGTTGCTAATGTACTAGAAGGAGCAACAGTTTGAGGATGGTGGGGTTTTCTTCCTTTTGTTTAACTGAAATATTTCACATCTGAAACTCTGAAAGGCTTATTTTACATTCCCAGTTCTTCTGAAAAGACTGAAGAAACCCTTACTCGATTGAAGACTGGAATTCTTGCTGCAGAGTTGAGTGTTAAAGTGTTGATGGCATTTTAGAAATACCTCTCCAATGTGCATGGGACAAATTAATTTTTTTTTACTTCCTTGGACTCATCGCATGTATCATCTCTGCTTCTAGGCTTTTTGCAAATGACAAGTTGAGAACCATTGCCTGGAAATTGCTGCATTATCACCCAACTGGGGTATAATGGGGTCAAGCTGTGCCAAGGGAGGTTCAGATTGGATACTAGGAAAAATTTATTCACAGAAAGAGTGGCGAGGCATTGGAACAGGCTACCCAGGGAGGTGATGGAGGCACCGTCCCTAGAGGTGCTCAAAAAAATGAGTAGTCGTGGTGTTTCAGGAGATGGTTTAGTTGTTAGGGGTTGTAGGGTGGACAGCTGGACTTCAGGATCTGAAAGTCTTTTCCAGGCTTCCTGATTCTGTGATGCTATGAAATGTTCTGGTTGATGCATTCTGCAAGCACAGCTGGGACAATTAACAACCTTGCAGTGTCTTACATTTGTTGGCCCTTTGCAATGGTGGCAATTGGAATGCAGCATACAACTAACTAGTGCAGGTGAAAATGAAACAAAAACTCCTTTTTGGACATAAATTATCATAAGGAATGAAAGAAGGATGTGTGTGTGTGCAGAATAGTCAGGAAATGGTGCAGGCAGGAATAGGGCAGAGAGTCAGAATATTGCATAGTGACTTTTCATAATTTTTTAATGTGTATTTTAGTAGAATCATCTCCCTCCTCCCCTTCTACAGATGAAAATTTCCCATTAATTACTTTTTTCCTTTATTTTTTAAACTTTTTTATATTTCTATTGGCAATACCTTAGGGTGTCCTTACAGAGAGGTAAGGTCCTTTCATTTTCTTGCAGTGTAGAAAGGAGTGAAATGAATGAAGTGATTCTCCTCTTATTCCTTGAGGGCTTATCTAGTTGGTGCAGCAGAAGTCTGGGGCCTAATAATTCTCTCTGGAGGTCCACCTGCATTTATGAACAATAGCTCTGTCAGCGGGTTTGCATTCTTTTCCACAAAGCATTTTGTTATTTCAGACGTGTTTTGTTCCACTTTGGAACAAAGCCTGAAGTTTCAAAATTTTCCAGAGAAAAGAGATTGGACAGTAGAGTAGCAAAGGAAGTTGTTTTGGTCAGTGTTCAATTTAATGGGGGTTTTCTGTTGCTTTGGCTTTTTTCATTTTCAAAATCATTTGTGTCATGCAAAAAGATCTATGTCAGCACAAAAAGTTTGTGTTTTGAGATAAAAAATATTTTAGCAAAACAGAACAGAATGCTTTGATGTTGTTGGAACACTTTCCCCTGCTTTCATCACCCTCCCCACTTTTTTTCTACACAAAGTTTTGGCAACGTCGAACCAATTTTGTAAAGTTCAGATTTCAACAGTACAGCATTTTTTGACAGAAGTTGTTGGTGGGGGTTTTTTTGGGTAGGTTTTTTGTGTGTGTGATTTTATTTTGTTTTATTTTATGTTTTGTCTTGGGGTTTTTTTTGTTGGTTTTTTTGTTGTTTTTTTTTTTGTTGTTGTTGTTGTTTATTTTGTTTTGTCTTGGATAATTATTTTTTTTTCCTTTAGTTTTTTGTTTCTTTTCTTTTCCTGATTGATTCTGGTAGCATCCATTGCTGCTTTAAATGTTCAGGAGAGAAAAGCACTGCCAACCTCTCCTCCATGCAGTCTCAGGTAAGAGCAAGTGTTCTCTTAGAAGTAAGGATCCATTTTTTTTCTTCATGCTTTAGTTTGGTCTTGTATTTAAATGAACCCCAGGTGTGCCCAACTTTTTACCTTTGTTTTAGGAATACATTTTTGCTAAAAAGCAAAACTGTTGGAGATTACTGTATGCATTGTTGTGAAGGACTGTCAATCATACCACACATGACTGAAAAACAGTATCTAGTGGATTATGCATATTTCTATTTGATCTCTGGGGAATGCAGCTCCCTCCCTGACTGAGTCAGGGTTCAGGAATAGGTCACTAGAAAGTGTAGGTATGTAACTACTGTAAAATCTGGTTTTATCCTTTTCAGCAAAGCTCTTGACAAAGCATCAGGTCTTCTAGTTGAACAGTTACCAGTTCCAATAACATGAGCTCTTATGACAGCATTATTTAAAAAGTAAAGGCAAGAGGGCAGAAAGGGAAAGGGAGGAAAGACAAGGGCAGAAAAGTAATTTTATAGTTTTCTATGTATGTGCACAGTTTATAAAAAGATGGGGTTTTTTCCTCATTATAATGGCATTTTCCCCTTCAAGTGAGACTAAATGAACCTGCTAGAAACAGCAAAGTAATCTGTACAAATATGTTGTGAGACTTCATGTCTCTTTCTTCGTTTTCTTCTCCTTTATTCACTCTATAAAATGATAAAAACATGAATGTTCTAGTGTATTGTAAAGTGAGGCAGAGTGGGGGGAGGGTGGCAAGAAGGTGTTTTCCAACCAAAATTATTCTTTTGAGCTGAGTTCCGCAATGGTACCTCCAGCATTAGGATGCTGCAAAACCCAAACCAGAGGAGGAGGACAGCAGGCAGATGGTGATTGCTGTGCAGAGGTGGTAATTTGCTGCCATTCTGACCCTTTTTTTGTGCCTTAGAAGGTGTCCCCTCCTCATAGGGCATGACTGAAAACCTGTGTTCAGCAGCCAAGTTGCCTTGAAGTTTGGTGTGATTTGACATGTTTTGCCAGCAAAGCTGGGACTGGGTTCAGGCAGAGCTAGGACAAGAGACCTTCTAAGAACATTTGACTGCTGCAAAGGGTGCCTTCCCTGCCGTGCAAGTGCCCAGGATAGCAGGATTTGATGCTTTTTGCCTGGAGGAGCTGGAACTCTGCCTCTTTCTTAAGGATAAATATTTAGTTGGCTGCTTAAGTGCCTTAATAAACACCAAGCCTGTCTTGTTGGATCCCTTTGAGTGAAATTTGCTGTGTAATAAGTGTTTGTCATCTCCTTTTTTTGACAAGTGTATTCTTTTTGCCTAACATATAGACAGGGGCAGCTCTGGACTTGGGAGTATAGCTAAGTCCAAGTCCAGAATGATCATGTTGCCTCCTGAACTGACAGCTATGTCATCTTTTTTAAGACTTCTTAGCACAGGTTTTATGTATCCAGTTTTCTTTTCTGACTCACCGTATTTCGAGGATCATCTTTTCAGGAAGTGCCTTTGGGGCATGCAAGTGCTCTGCTTCTTGTCCACTGCTTTAGCAGAGGGCTGCAGTTCCTGGAGGAGAGTAGGCCAATTTCCCTTGTACCATGTATGAAGTCATGTGTTGTAGGTAAGACAAATTTTAAAACATTGAGAAAAAAGAATGTAAACTCTTTTGTAACAAAGCTCTTTGTGTATTTGTGGATTAAGCAGACCAAGAGCACTAGCAGCTGAAGCTCTTTGTCTGGAGAATGGATCTGTGTGCAAACACTTAGTGTTATGAAAAGCTTTCCTTCAAGGTGTATCACCAGTCTGTCTGGAATAAGGATTTTTTAAAATTTATTTTGTTTTATTTTAGTAGAAGTGTAAGCGTCATGCACCTTCTTTGCCACTTTGACAGCTTATGTACCTGCCAGAGCCACCATATTACTTCAGAGCCTTCTAGGCACAGATACTTATTCAATGAGAACTGGAGTGAAATCAGTGGTTCACTTTGCAGAGACGATCAAACAGACCAGCTTTTGGTATCAAGCTAGTTTTTGTATAGCTGCTAATAGAGAGAAAGATCCTGGTTTTCTACCCTGTCATCTAATTTGTGAGGTAGAAACGTTTTGTGGCCTGGAATGGATGGCAGCACAGGACTCAGATTCTGTAAAGCCCTCCGGACAGTCATATGCCTGGTCACAGCACACTGAACCTGATGGGCCAGCCATTTCCGGCCCCATTTTTTCTTGTTCCTGTTTGGGAATTTCTAATGTTCCTAGGGGAGAGTCTCTTCAGGCATTTGCAGTAGTAGCTACAATGTCTTTCCTGCTGTGAGTTGCTTAAAAATGCTAATACTTTCAAGAAGTAAAATTCCTGGTGACAGGGAGCTGATATTCAGATAACTGTGTTGGTTGTCTCTCTGAGACATGTGCGTTTGTGACTAGACCTCTGCCCTTCAGTCACTGTGCTTCATCTGCAACTGCTCCATCCTCTCCAATCTGCTTTCCAGGAAAAATCTTTTAGTTGTGTGAAATGCATGCTGCCATGGTTGGTCCACTGTATCTGCTGTAGTCTAGAAGCTTAAACATTGCATTCCCTTGACTTCTTATTCCTTGAAAGTGATTCAGTATTCTAGGTTTGGTACTTGAAGAGCCTTTCTACCATAGCAAATCTAAATTTTTGTTGTCCCTTTGCTTCCACTCAAAGGTGAGGCATTGTGGTCATTTTAACTGTTTAATTGCAACACCCTAAACCCCCTGAATAACTCTTTCATACTTCAGACTCCAAATCATTTTAGTTGCTACATGATTTACAAGGTCTTGACACTGCAAATTGGGGTCCTACGTAATGTGAATATTTACTTTTTAAAGTAATATGGAAGATCTGTTTTCACAGCTCTGCACTGTTTTTTTTTGCTGAGGATGAGCTGTCCTGCAGTGATTTTTTAAGAGTTTGTGCATTAAAGGTTTTCCCTTATGAGGCAGTTAAATCACTATGCTTTTTTCTGCCTTCACATGAATCCCTTTCCTTTGCTGTCTCCGCTGTCCCTCCCACCTTCATTTTAATCTAATTACCATCATGGTGAGCTCATCAGAACTTTTTTTTTTTTTTTCCCAGTGATTACTACAGAGGGAAAGTAGACATGTATCAGTCCATCTTATCCTATGGGAGATGCTGACTTTTTGCTTCATTTGTGCCCTGGATTGATTGATTAAAAATACCTCTAAATTATAGAAGGATACTACACTGATTCTCTTCAAAAAAAGAACTAATTGCTTCTTATTACCAAACTGATTGAGCAGTGTTCAAGCTATACTACAGGCTTTTCAGGCTTAATTAAAGAATTGGGTTGAATTAGTTATCACCTTAGTTAAATGCTAGTCTGGATGTTCTCCAAAGTTGAAAATAAATATGCATGTAATAAGACCCTAAAGTAAATACACTTGCACTCCAATTCAGGTTTTTTTGTATATGGTTCTCTCTTGCATGCCCTCAGCTGTAGAATAGTTAGGACAGTGTTGCCTCTTCTGGCTTGTTGTCATTTCTAAGCATTTTAATTTTTTAATATTGCATTAGTTGCCCTTGTGCTGTATGCTAAGTCATGGTACGTGCAATGGTTTTTAAAGAAGGATCTTCACCAAAATGAAACAGGCTGTTGATGGTAGCTTTTGCAAAGTGTAATGGTTGCAGATTTTCTTCTGCTTTTGAAGACTTTTATTTGAAAGAATGAACATATGGGAAATCCACTTGGTGAAATCTTGATAGTTGATTTAATTTGATGGTTGATTTTTAATGTATGAAGAGTGTTTTCACATTAAAGTTTTATAAAACAGCAAATAGAGGTTTTTCCATTCTTTGTCTTTAAAATGTGGTGTCATGTATGAAGGATTGTGATTGCCTGTGGAAGGACTGTTACCCAGATAAACTAAACTATAACAACAAAATAAGCATTTTATTTGTTTTGGGGCTAATCTAATCTAATGGGAACTACTGGCAAGTTTTAATTGTATAGCAAGTCAGTTAGATTAAACACCAAGAAAGTTTATTGAAATAAAATGAGAGAAATATGCAGAAATAGTAATTATTCCACTTTCAGATCCTAAATCTGCATGATGTTCACAAAAATTCCTATCAGTTTCTGTTTCATTCATTCGAGTGTTAGTGCAGAGTTGTACTTTATATTGAAGGCATTGCTGGAAATCTCCAGATGCTGTCAGCGGAAATAACAAGGGGAAAAAAAAAAGATGATGTTGATAAGAACTTTACAGTTAGGTCTACAGTCAGATTCTAAGCAACTGATGGATTAGTTCCTTTGCGAAATGTGACTTTTTTTTCATCTTCTGATCTGTAGTCACAGTACTTGCTGTTAATTATTGTATCATAGAATCATAGAACTATTCAGGTTGGAAAAGACTCTTGGGATCACAGAGTCCAACCATCATCCCTACTCTACAAAGTTCTCCCCTAAACCAAATCCACCAACACCACATCCAAACGACCCTTAAACACATCCAGGGATGGTGGCTCAACCACCTCCCTGGGCAGCCTCACTTTCAGATCCTAAATCTGCATGATGTTCACAAAAATTCCTATCAGTTTCTGTTTCATTCATTCGAGTGTTAGTGCAGAGTTGTACTTTATATTGAAGGCATTGCTGGAAATCTCCAGATGCTGTCAGCGGAAATAACAAGGGGAAAAAAAAAAGATGATGTTGATAAGAACTTTACAGTTAGGTCTACAGTCAGATTCTAAGCAACTGATGGATTAGTTCCTTTGCGAAATGTGACTTTTTTTTCATCTTCTGATCTGTAGTCACAGTACTTGCTGTTAATTATTGTATCATAGAATCATAGAACTATTCAGGTTGGAAAAGACTCTTGGGATCACAGAGTCCAACCATCATCCCTACTCTACAAAGTTCTCCCCTAAACCAAATCCACCAACACCACATCCAAACGACCCTTAAACACATCCAGGGATGGTGGCTCAACCACCTCCCTGGGCAGCCTATTCCAGTGTCTGACCACTCTTTCTGTGAAAAAAAATTTCCTTATGTCCAGTCTAAACCTCCCCTGTTGGAGCTTGAAGCCATTCCCTCTTGTTCTGTTGCTAATTGCCTGTGAAAAGAGACCAGCACCAACCTCTCTACAATGACCTTTCAGGTAGTTGTAGAGACTGATGAGGTCTCCCCTCAGCCTTCTCTTCCGCAAATTAAACATTCCCAGGTCCTTCAAGCATTCTTCATCAGATTGATTCTCTAGGCCCTTCACCAGCTTTGTTGCCCTTCTCTATCCTCGCTCCAGCACCTCAATATCTCTCTTGAACTGAGGTGCCCAAAACTGGACACAATACTCCAGGTGTGGCCTCACCAGTGCTGAGCACAGGGGGACAATCACCTCTCTCCTTCTGCTGGTCACACTATTTCTAATACAAGCCAGGATGCCACTGGCTTTCTTGGCCACCTGGTCACACTGCTGGCTCATATTCAGCCGCTTGTCAATTAGAAAACCCAGGTCCTTTTCTGCCAGACACTTTCCAGCCACACTTCCCCAAGCGTATAGCATTGCATGGGGTTGTTGTGGCCCAAGTGCAGGACCCAGCACTTGGCCTTGTTGAAGCCCATGCCATTAATATTAACCCAAATATTAATATCAGATCAGTGTGTTTAATAGAGTGATTTATGTGCTTTTAGATAGAATTCTTCATGATGGATTGGCTCGTCCTTCAGCTGCTTATTACCAATTTGTATTATTTGATGCTGTAGTTCTGAACACTTGCTTGTTAATTACTCCCCACCAGCAGCAGCCCCATGTGGCTTGTACAGGAGGTACCAGTCATTGAGACTTACACAGGATAGGAAGTAGCTGAGGTTTTCAACCTGGTATTTCTTTAGAAGCCTAGAGTAAAGGACTTGTGTGTGTGTGATGCACATTTCAAGTGTAATACTGGCCCATTATAAAGCCTTGTGAGTGTATTTAATAAAGAAATAAAACATGTTCTGTATTGGGTTAAGAGTTCTGGTGTTTGTAAGTGTAATTTGACATATTCCTGTGGGTTTGCATTCTTTTTTGTAATGGAAAGAGTCCTTCTCCTTTGCCTGCAGTGGGCCTGATCCAAAGTTTCACAAAGCCTTTCTGCTTTGCTTCAAACTTAGTGTTTGCTGTCTGTTCACAAAGCACAGGTGTAAAAGAAAGCGAAGACTCAGACACTTCCTGTAAATCATTTATGTCACCTGTGCCATGTCAGCTAGAGCTCTTGAATATGCATTTTGGGAGAGATGGTAAGGGGCAGATAGGACTCCATGAAGTATATTATATTGCAATATTAATTTGTCATTGTCTTAAAGGTTGTTCTAAAAAATAATAATAAAAAAGGCAGTAAAAAAGAAATTACTCTGATTTTGCATATGGGAAAATTTGCACAATGCCATCTGTTCTTATTTGCAATTGTATCGTTGACTGTATGTGTGATCTAGCTGAAAAAGGTAAACTGACACTGTTTTCTTTCTTTATCTAGACTCACTACTTTGGTCTTTGGTTTCTCAGCAAGAGCCAGCAAGCCCGCTGGGTTGAACTGGAAAAGCCTCTGAAGAAGCAGCTGGACAAATTTGCCAATGAGCCTTTGCTTTTTTTTGGGGTAATGTTCTATGTGCCCAGCGTTTCCCGACTGCAGCAGGAGGTAACAAGGTATGTGGTTTCCTTCTGTTCACACTGTTGTGATACAGTTGGGAGGGAACAGACAGTTGCTCTGCTTCTGGCATTCAGTTTTTGCTGAGGTATCATCTGGTTCTTTCTTTTCCTGGTGATTGTCTAAATGGGAAAAATTTTGAGAAGTCACTGCTTATTTCTGTTTGGAAAATGCACACACAAAAAAGGCAGTATGGGTGAATGATTGTGCCTGACAATAATAGATAATGTTTAAAACCTGATATTAATTTTAAAAGGGTGCATAGTGACTATACTCTTTGTCTGTAACCTTCTACTGATTAAACGGAAGCCGTGAACAAAAGACCTCTATATACAGTTTCAGTTTATTAGTCTTATGTCTACCTTGTCCTTTGCTGAAAGTGAACTTAGGAATGTTTTCAGGGTGTTGCCCGTCCCACTCCTGACTTTTCCCCTCACACTTCACAAAAGGATTAAAATTGTTAGAGGGTTATTAGTCCTTTAAAGATGATCAGAGTGCACCTTTGCAAACAACTTCAGTGGGAATTACTCTTTTATTCAGAGCCCTGTGCTGCAGTTGTAACAATGCAACTGTTTTGAGGGTCTATTCTTGGAAACCACATCACTGTGTGGTTTTTGCACATCTGTGCTGTATTTAAATTTAATTTTAAAAAAGAAGAGGAAAAAAAAGCCCACCTCACCCAAAAAGGAGTGGGCTTGTTTTCTTTTTAACCAAAATTATTTATTTGCTCTAGAGCAAAGTTGCATCAGCACAACTAAAGTACATCCTGGACTAAGTGGGTGAGTGATGTAGGGTGGCAGACACTTCCCCACTGGAAAAAAAAAAGTGTTGTTGCTGCAAACCTGAAATTCACTGTGTGCTCATCATCTCAATAAGATGTATAAAAAGTGGAGAAAGAATGGCTCTAATTCTATAAGATGTGCAAGATGTGAACTGTTTTTTAATATGGCAGATTGTGTCTTTGAAAGGATTTTTTCTGAACACTGAACTGGAGAGTTGAATTGGGTATGATGATTGGGTATGAAGATTTTTCAAACTACAGCTGTCAAGCAGTCCCTTGACTATTCTATATGCAGAATTCTTGAGTATTCTATATGCAGTGGCCTGAAAGCATCACAAAACTTAAATTTCCTTGGGAATGAACTGTCTATATCTGCATGTTCCTGCTTTGTAGGCACTGGTAGAGGGAAGCCGCATACCTTTCCTTCAGGATTATTTAACGTGGAGTCAAAATGACCAAAATGTTCTGTTGGTCACTTTTTTTCAGCCTAATCCTATCCTAGTTGTGTGCAAAGCAGCATTCTAGCTACTTGGATGCTATTATCTCTTCAGGCTGCAGCCTGCAGTGCTGATAGCTCATTTGTAGCTCACCTGCAGAGGTGTATTTGCTCATTCTGCCCAGGTTGGTAATAACAAAACATTTCAGTGACAATTGAACTCCACAGCACTTTCAATTGGAGTGGCTGCTGGATTGTTTTGCTCTCTGAAGTGACTGATACCATAAGCTGCAGAGTTTTATAAGTGCCTCTTAAGTTTCTTTAAACGTCTGTAGCAAAACCAGCAGCTTACTAATGGATCTGAGATACAGAATAGCCTGTTAGGATTCCTCCCCCACCCCTTCTCAAGTGGAATTGCTTCACTGTAGATGATGTGATGGTAGCAAACCTTCAACTGTGCAGTTCTAGGTAGATGGAGTAAATCTTGTGTTTGAAGCAATGAATAGCAGGGACACAGAGGACTCTTCTGAAACAAATGGTAGAGAAAGGCTCAGTCTAAAGTGTGATTAGATGGACAGATGAGGGTTATTTTGGTAGTTTTTTTTTCAGATTTGTTTGCTCTTGGTAAATTGATTATACATTTGTTTTGAAATTGAGATTGGCTACTTTTAAGATTAGGCTTGATCATGACACAATTACCTGTGATGGTGAGGTAGGCACTAAACTCTCCTACTCAGTGCGTATGTATTTGACTTATATTCATGCACAAATGACAAATCTGTCTTCAATGTGAAACTCATAATGAGACACTTAATTTCCTTAATAATGGGAAGCTGCAGAACCACCACAAACAAACCCAACCCCAAAACAAAACTGTCAGGCTGAAGCTGTAAAGCTGGTGACAGCACGGTTGTCAGTGAACCTGTTACCTTTCTAACCTCTTGTTGGTGGAGACATCTCTGTCCCTGAGCTTGCCTGGCCATGTTTGGAGCTTGACGTGAAATCTGTCTTTTAGTCCAGGGTTTTAGTTAATTGTAGACTCCAGAATTTCCAGGGTTGATTAATATTCCTTGAAGATGACAAAAAGTCTTGAGAGTAATTCAGCAAACACATAATCCACAACTATTCAAAGACCAAGGAACTGGTGTGCTGAGATGAGTTGTTCTGCCTCTGACCTATAGGATTATAGGATTTGACTTCATAGCTGGTTTTGAGATATTTGTACTAAATTGAATATTACTCCCTGCTTCCAGTGATTCTGTTCCAGTGTTCAATCACTCTTGCAATCAAAAATCGGGATGTTTAGAAGGAATTTCTTGTGTTTCAGTTTATGCCCAAACAACCTCATAAGGTGTGGATGAGTATTGAGTGAAGCTTTACAGAGGGGTTGTGGAATCTCCTACTCTGGAGATACTCAAAACCTGCCTGGACACAAGCCTGTGAAACCTTCTCTAGGAGAACCTGCTTTAGCAGGGGTGTTCAGCTAGATGATCTCCAGAGGTTGCTTCCAACCCCTACCATTCTATGATTCTGAATGAGTAGGTGAATGGGTTACCTGAGTTGGCCATGTAACTGGCTATAGAGGACCTGTAGAGCTGCAGAGGCCTGTCATATAGCCACAAGCACAGCCATGATTTAATGTGGGATGCCTGTAGTTAATTAGTAAGAAATATTTCTGATAATATAAGAAAGAAGGGCCTGTGGGGTACTGGGAAGGAAAATTAAAAGACAAGACTGCTAGAGCAGTTTATTCAGCTAACAGCTCTTTGAAGTCAACCTCTGAGGCCTGCAAGAAAAGATGAGGCAGAGAGTACTTGGGGGCACATTCAACACTTCAGTAGCTGAGAGCTGACTCTGTGGCTTGGAGTTCTCTACTTGTTTTTTACAAAATTGACAGTTGCTTAAAGATGCAAACATTGGTGGTGTAGGATTTTTTTCCTCCTCAGATAAATTTAAGTGGATCATTGGGAAAGGCTAAGAAGCACCAGCAGGACATAGTTGTGTTTGGTCAGGGATTTTGGGTGCCAGTGGTGAGGCTTCTTAGGATAGATGTGTTTCTTGACCTGTGATGGAAACTTTCTGCAGATGTCCTAGGGAAACATCCAGAAAGCAGCTGCCAGTTGTAAAGTATCGGTCTCTTCTTTCTGGTAAGAGCAATGAAGTAAATGTTACTGCCATTCCTTCCTTTCAGCATAATACTTTTGGCATTGGGCCTTCTCCTAGGAGAGCTATTTCCTACCCTCTAGTCCTCTTATTTCTCTACTCTTTCTACTCTGTTTCTTTTGTGTTGGGCCAAGGCTCTTATTTATACGTATTCCCTGGTCTTAATCCTGTCTCCTCCAAGATCTCAGTGACTCCAGTGTCTCCCCCACCTCTCTTCCTGGCATTCCACCTGTACCTGGTCACACAGACTTCTTCCAAGGGGAATTATGGATCCTGGTGCAGATAGCTGAGAGAAGTTGTGGATGCCCCCTTCCTGGACATGTTCAAGACCAGGGTGGGTGGGGCTTTGAGAAACCTGGACTAGTGGAGGTGTCTGTACCCATGGCATGGGGTTTGGAACTAGATGATCTCTTAAGTCCTTTCCAATACAAACCATTCTATGATTATGAATTAGAACTCCATGATAATTTCTTATGGTGTCAAGTAGGAAACTTACCATGTTGTAATTGCTGTAGTTTTTCTGAAAACTTCTAGAAAAATTTTCAGTAAGCCAAATTAAAGAAAAACAACTAACCAATCAAAAAACCCCTCTCCAGGCTTGACAGCATCTACAGCAGGAGCTGTTTGGGTGGGAGTATGGGGGTTGGCACATTAGCAAAAGGCATTTTTCATGAAAGGGTACTTGGACAACCTCTTTTTAGTCATCCAGCTGTTCTCAGAGTGAGCAGCCATTGCAGGTGGAGATGCTGAGTGTGCTTTTGGCATACTTAAAGCACCTGGGATCTGCATACTGTCTGATATAAAGTGGTCTTTATGATGTCCTGTAGAGTAGATATTTGCATAGATTAGAAATATAAATTTGCCTTTTATTTTCAGCTAACTCCTCAGAGAAGAGGCATCTTTTCAACCATTTATTTTTTAAAAAATAAGTCTTTGTACAGTGTCTAAAGTCAACAAGCTTGCTTTCACTGTGCTCTTGTTCCAAAAACAGAGAACCCACACACTTTTGTGGCTTTCTGAAGATGTGGGTGCAATGCTGCTTGTTGCACAAGTATCAGACAATGCACAGCCTTCTTGTTTTCACAGTTCTAAGAGAAAACCAAAGTTACATTTTGCTCCCCACAGTGTCTCTCTCTTCACATGTGACATTGCTGTGCCTCTTGTGCAGAAATTCAGGTGTGTTTTGGTTTGGGTTTCTTTTTTTCTTTCTTGGAATAAACTTTCAATATCTTACTTATGTGCTCTGTACCTGGCAATATCTAATGGTTTTTGTACTTTTGCATATCAAGGCATAATCGTGTGAAGTAAGAGCAGTTTCTAGTCTGGGTGCTACCAGTGGGGTTGGGTCCCCATGGTGCTGTGCAGCAGAGGTCTGGTAATCACAACTGTAGGGAGGGACATATTGCAGCATCTGCACTGTGCTGCCTTGGGCTTCTACCCCAACTTCAGCTGTCAGCTCTCCATTTTCCCTGAGGAATGTGCTGTACAGCTTTCCTGTGAAAGAAGACACAGGCTGCACCTGCGACATGTGGGGATGAATGTGTTTGCAGGTGGAAAATTAGAGCCTGTGGCTGCCAGGCCTCTTTTCTGGAGGACCTGTGAAAAAACAGCCTGAAACTTAAACTCCTTTAGCTAAGTGAACATTAATTTCCTCTGATGTTTTGCTGCATTGCCTTTCTCTTTACTATTTCTTGTAGCAGTTTTTTTATTAGTTTTTTAAGAAAATACTTCTTCTTCACAGTTCCCCAACTTTCCTCTTTTTTTTCCTCAAGTGCTATGTGAAGAATCTTTAAATGGTCATTCTTCTAAAGCATACAGAGAACTACAGACTCCTAGGACTCTTAGGACTGTATAAATTTTTTAATCACTTGAGGATAAAGTAGAGGGGGGAAAATAGTATTTTACTGCTTCATATTTACTGGGAAAAATGTTTTGGCAAATCTACTCTTTTTTTTTTTTTTTTAATAAACTTGACTTTTTTCCTTCCCCTCAAAAAAAGTCCTTCAGAAATGTCTTGCCTACTTGAGCTTATCTTTATTTTACTTTTTTTTTCAGCAAGCTGAAGTTTCACATTGTCCTGTGTTGCTAGCTTTTAATACAAGTATAATCAGTTGTAATTTTGTACCAGTCACTGCAGTCTCTACATGGTGCTTTTAACTGCTGTCTTAAGGCTGGATATAACATAACCTCCTATGCCAGCCTGATTTTGTGGCAAGTTCAGTGATGTGGAACTTTTTTGGCTGCTAAGGTACACGAGACTACTCTGCTTTTCATGCTTGGTGACACCTACATCTTGTGGCTGTCTGAGAAGTCTCTGTGTGTACCTTTGAGTTCATGGTAGTTGATTTGAGCACCGTGGTGACTTCATTGTCCAAAATTAGTATTTTTTTATATGTCTGCATGTGACAGTGTGTCAGAAGAAAACAGCATGATGTATCACATTCTGATTTGTTTAGGACAGCCTTGGCTATGCTAGCCTGAAGTGATGGGCTGTAACAGATTGTGTGGCCATGCTTGTGAGCCTATGTCTGGTAAACTCAGGGTTTTATTTAATGCAAATAATTCTTAAAAATTCAACAACACTTAATTTTTATTTTTTCTGTGAAGGTACAGAGTAATATCATGTAGGATGGGAGGATAACTGAGATGCGTGTTTATATTAGGTGGGTCAGCAGATGAGTGAGATCTGAGTGATATGTGGCAGGTGTAAAAAAACAAAGGGCCAGTTTGATGTCTCATGTCTGGAGAGTCAAGTTGTGATTTAACCATTCAATATTACTGGTGTAACTGAGCAGAAAAAAAAATTGGTTTTCAGGCACCTTGAAGCTCTACTGCCTTTTCTAAATTTGTCTCTTCTGAAGAACCTTTGTCATTTTATGTTTATGGTGTACTTCTTTCTAGCATGTGTTTTAAGAGCATCCCTGCTCTCTTGGGAAGATGGTATCTGGGAGCAGGCTGTGTAGCTTCAAGAGAAACAAATGCAACCAGTTTCTCATTTTCCTCTTTACTGGGAAATGTCATAACCACTGTGCATGTGCCCATCAGCTGTGCCATGCCTACAGCATACCTCTGCTCACAGCACACAGGAAGACCATGGTGTGTAGCCCTCTCTTGCCACTAGAAAGGGATAGGTGGCTTGCACCTCCTATCTAAGAAGCAAGACAAATACAGTATTAGTGATCAGAAGGGTCCCACGTTTTTAACTATTTCCTATTAAAAAGTCTCTGATTCTCTTTGTCTGTTTCTTATATCGGGCTGGATCCTTTCATAGCGTAAACCAGTGTAGCTCTTTTCTTCTAAAAGTATTTCCAACTTTATATATATATATATGTATGTCATATTTCTGTTTTATAGAGAGCTATAGGTCAATTGACAGTAACTTAAAATGATTCACATGAATTAAGACAATCACTTCTGTACACGGAAATCATATCAAATGAACAGAAAAGGACAAGATGTTTTGTCAGAACGGCAGATCTTGTATATGGAAGATAATTTCGTTCCATGATTCTTCACAGACCTTTTGTTCTCAGTTAAATGATTTGGAGGGACAAATTATGGATAGTTTTTACAGGGAAATAGTGGGGAACAACTGAAGTGGCATGAGGTGCCAACTGACCTACGTGTGCTGGTACTAATTCTTTCTTTTTTAAATGAAGAACTAATATACAGTTCTGTAGATAAGTGCGGTATCATGAAACACTAGAAAGGAGGACTTAGGACATGAGAATATTCATGAGACGTGCGGTATCATGAAACACTAGAAAGGAGGACATGAGAATATTCATGAGATGTTGTCGTGGGGTCTCCCAGAGAAAGTAGCAGGAACTCTGGTGCTGAAATTTTAAAAATCAGTAGGAAACAAATAAATTTCTTCTGGAACAGAATCCTGTTTTGGTTTAGAATGCAGTTGCCAGCCTGCCTGATCCTACAGGTCCTGGTCCTGATCACGGGCCAGGTGCTGGTTGTGTTGTGACTGGAATGGCACCATATCTCCCAAGACTGGGAGAAAGGCAAACTCTGGGATTCATTGCAAGGTAGAGGCAGCTGTAAACCCTCAGGGAATCCTGACTCCCCAGGAATCCCATCACTCTTCCATTGGATAAGACTGTGGATGGGACTAAACAGCAGCACTCTCAGCCATCTCAGCTTCTGCCTAGAAACTCATGTAGTATAGGCAGGGGAGCAGTTTGCAAGCTGAATGAGTCTTAGGAGCCCTGGGTGGCCACCCAGGCTAAGACAGTCTGGGATATTTGCATTTTGGTGCTCCTTTGATGCTTTTATTTTTTTGTTTTAATTATTAGACTTTTTTAATATTAGTAGCTACTGCAACATAAAAAACACACATTAGGCTTGTACCCTGCCTTGTTGTAAACAAGCTGATGCTTAACTAGCTTTAATGTTTTTAGAGGACAGCAACAACAAATAATGTGCAGCATTTGCTTAGGTGTTCTTGTGTTCATATTATTTCAGTGTGTGTTGTTTTGCTTTTCAGTAACATTCTTGAGTTGGTTCTTTCTGAATGTGTATTTTAGTGGATGTTTAAACTTAAAAATAAGAATTCCTTCAAGGCAGGCCTAAGATTCAATGTTAATTCCCTGTTTATAAAATAATTTGCTGAGGAGGGCAAACCCTTCTCCCAGCTGACTTTCTTCAGTGAATGGGGAGCTTGTTCTCTCTGTTTTGGTTATTGAAAGCTGAGCTCTTTGTGCTAAATATTTTAAGAAACTGTTGATGCTTAGATTTAATCTATTACATTATACTGTGCTTTTAGACCAGAAGGTGAATATGTTTTTATGTGTGTGGTTGGGCAGTACATATGTAGCAACTTTAAAAAACAGCATTGCCTAACTGTAAATACAATGTTGGGTACTTTAGCCTGCACTCTTGCTTTAGTGTGTTTTACAGGCAGTGGCTGTGATGGTTAGAAATGTTGTAACAGGAATGTCTTGGCTATCCCCTGTTAGATTTCCCAGTGCCACACATATGGTTGCATATTCCTTTTTGTATTGTTAACAGTACTAATTTTCTGTCTGTGTGCATCTTTATGGAAAACTGGTTGAAGGCCTGCCTGTGCGACCTGAACACATCCCTCTCTTCTTGCTTAGTGTTTGTAGAAGCTTATCTTAAATCTTACTTGTAACTGGCAGTAGAACAACATAGTGAAAAGGGTTACTTATTTCTTGGAAAGATGTGTCCTGTATTCCTTGAACTGCAGACTGTCTTAAGGCACAGGGATGAGCGTGTGGATGGTAAGCTTCTGGAGGATTTGTCAGAAGTTGTGTTTCACAGTGTGGCCCAGCTAGATCTACTTGAGGCCCTACATTTGAAGGTCCTACAAGAAATCTTCATCTAGGTACTTACTCTCAAGGACTGTCAGGCTTAAGATAGGATGTAGAAATACAAAATGACAAAAAAAAAAGTATTTTGTTTTATTATCACTTCACTTCTAAACAGAAATAATATTCAGTAGACTTGAAATTCAAGTCTAATGTTTCTGAACAGATGAGAGCACTCTGCCCCATCTGGGGCTCAATGGACAGGGGCTTCCCTGCTGTCTTTCATCTTCCCTATGGAGCAAAGACTGAGCTGCAGTCAGGATGTTTCTGTGAACTTAATGAAGAAGGTTCTGCAGTGGTGGCTGTTGGAATGACTCTGGATAGGATTAATTTTGATGGATTTTGTTTCCTGAAGGTTGTTAGTGTATTGTCATCTTCTTAAATCAGACAGATGCAACTAAAAGCAAGTAGAGAGTTTTTTCCCTTTCCTGTAAGGCAGGTTTACTCCTTTCATTTAGACTTCATTATTTTTTGCATTTCATGAAGAGAAGAGAAAATTTACTGTCATTAAATTTGGGTATGAAGCGGCTCTTTATTTCTTGGTGCATGTACTCCAAGAGTAAATGTATTTAAAGCTAAGGTACCTTTTTAAAAATCTTGGTTTTCTTTGTTTCATTTACTGCTGGCATGAGGAGGAGCACAGTAGTTTATGAGGTTTTCCTGTACCTTAAAAAATGAAACGGCAGCAGAGGCAGGAGCAGTGTAGTTCCTTGGCTTGGCTATGCAGCAGTTACAACAGTAAAAAAATTCATAAGAACAATGTTGTTTTCAAATTGAAATGCTCTTATGGCCTGGAAACTGGCAGCATTTTAGGGCTTCTGTTACATTGTCTTCTCAATGTTTCCAGTGGTCTCAAAGTGCATCACAGGGCTTGGTTCTGAGCTGCTTGATGGAGGTAGTTGTGTGTCCCATTGGCCACAGGTAAAACTATTTAGGGTCTGGAAGCACTTGGTAATTGTGATAGTGGATGCAGTTCAGTTTTGTGTATGTGTTGTTACATCACATCAGTATAAATGTTGTATATGCAGGCATCCTTCTCAACTGGTAGATTGCACAGAGCAGAGGACTTGGTTTGTAGCAGCATGGAAGAGCTGCAAGAAGTAATTTGCCAGACTAAAAATAGCCCATGTTTTAATATACTTTTATGAAAATAAACAAGCCTATGGAGTTCAAGTATCAAACAAATAACATGCTGGTACTAGGACTTTTTTCTTTGGGTTTCTTAATTGAGAAGAAGAAAGAGAAAAAGAAAATAAACTCTTGTTGTCCATAAACTAGAAAGAACATTTGCATAAAATGAGAGTTTCAAAATAAAGGCCAAATGGTGCTTAGTTATTTACCAAAGAGGAACAGCTTATCATCCACTCACTTGCAAGTGCCCTATCAAGGCTCTGCCCAGCTTTTCAGAGCTTCATTTTGACCTGTTACCATAGAGTTTTATTAAACAAAGCTCTTTTAGAAGAGGGCATTGTGCATGTTTATGACTCTATTTGTCAAATTTTTAGGCAGAAGAAGGGAATGAGTTATTTCAGCAAATGTCCATTTCTATATTCTCACTTTTGCCCAAAAGTGAGGAGTGTGAGTTTTGTTCTGAAAACTGCATAGTGTCTGTTCTCTTCCTCTTCTGTTGACTTTTTAGTAGCTGTAGAGGTAGTTATTGTCATGGAGTCATTTTGCTTTCCCTAGGAAAAAAAAAAAAAAAGTTGCCTTGTTTTTTTTGGCTTACAGGAGAAAGGCTAAGAAAAGTGGAAAAAAATTGAAGACTTCTCACCCCTAGATGTTTGAGTAACAGAAATGCCCATGATCCTTTATGCATCTCCTGAAATGGAAGATGAAAAGGATCATTCCTCTTCTAATCTACCAACTATGCTGCTCACTGCCTTTGTCATTTAAACTATTGCAAAGTGCTTGGCTGCCTTCTTTTCCCCTTAAGGTGTAGTAGCACTGTATATCATTGCAGAATGAGGTTGCCCATTTATTAAGAAGCACTGTGTACAGAGGGAACATTATGGTGTACCTCATAGTGTAGTTTAAGGCATTGTTTTTGGCAAATGAATTATGTTACCTAGAGTGGGGCTGGTATTCTCTTGGTTGTCTACCCATGTGATGCAGTAGCAGTGACTAGCAGCTTCTCCTTAGGGAAGAGCAGCAGACTGCTACAGGAATACTGCTGAAAGTCTTCATGACACAGATCCTACTTCAATCATGTAGTTTCTCCTGATGAAGCCTCAAGAATGAAGGTTGTTCTAGACTTCCTGTGTAAACGGTGAGAAGAAACAGTCATATCCACAGCATGAATCAGAATTCCTTTATTGTGCATCACTTTCTGCAGGTGATTCAGTCTTTTCTACTGCACGTTTTGAAAAGGGAACTGCAGCTCACTGGTCTTCTGTTTAGAACTCCCAAACAGATATCTGAAATTTGGCTACAATGTCGGAAAGAGGGTCAAGCCAGTAGCAGCAACCTGTGAACAAACAGACTTGTACTTTTTAATTTGGGTTTTTAACTGTTTTTAAAATTTTGATAATTCTATAGGTAGCGGAACTCTTGGTTACAGTAGCACTCTCCCAGTCTTCAATTAAATTTATTGAATTTTGGTGGTTGTGCTTCAGGCTGAGCAAATTTTTCCCCAACTGTTTTAGGTGAAACAAACCATGAAAACTTGTTCTAAACATCCAGGGAGCTGGATATCTTTTAATATTTTTTTACCTTGCTGTCAGGATATGAAGCTAAAGGAGCTGCAATTGGATGTCAGTACAATCCTGAAGTCTCTGAATGTGCCTAAAAGAAGCATTTGTGTGGAGGCCCTTATGCAGCTAAAAATCTCAACAAGAATTTGGCAGAAGTCTCAGTGTCGGAAGATGGCAGATTCCTGTGCAGTGAGATGTTTACTGGTTCACTGTTTTATCTTTGGCAGCTGCTTTTGCACTTGATATCTTCAGCTGTTTTTGAAGCTTTTACAAAGAATAATTATTCATTTCATGAAATGGATCTGCTTTACCCACCCAACAGGGCACGGATTCACATACTTCTCTGGCAACATCCTGTTGTTATCAGAGCTGTGTTCACTTTTGCAGGGTTGCGTTCACTGGGACATCAGAACATCCTGGGCCTTGGTCTTATTGCATGATTTACTGATGCATGGGGTGACTGTTTTCAGCAATTCCTGTGGAAACATTAGGATCACCCAGCTCTTTGGGAGGTGGAAACAACCTGAATTTTCCTGTTTTCTGCTGACAGTGAGCACTAATGTAGATGCTTCAACAGTCTTTTCTCAGGAATATGAAATATTTTGTTAACGGCCTATAGATAAGTGGCATCTCCTTTTATCACATTTCAAGCAGTGTATTCCTTTTACCAGGATGGGTTACTGTAAAAGGCAGTGGTGAACGGACTGCATTTTAGCTCTCTTGAAGGTAAAATTCCACTAAATAAATAGAGCTTTCATGAATATTGGTTATCTGAGGTTGGGATACTATCTGAATGTTTACTGATAGGGTTCTTAAATGAGTTCCATAAAATTATGAAAAAAGTTTCACTTCAGGCTACTGGAGCTTTATTATTTTTTTAAAGTTCAAGTTAGGCACACATTCTGTAAGTCAGAACATGTTCAATTGCTCTTTGAATCAAGTAACACCTGAATACACTTGCACGCTGCTCTGTACCCACAACCCAATCATTTTCTTGCTTGCTTCTGGATGCTTACGTATGCATACCGGTTGTTCACTGGTGTATCTGTTCACTCTGTTCCACTTTGCACCAGTGCACAGCACATTTAATCAGAAAAGGCTTTTTGATTAATGTAATTCCATAGTTTAGAGCCCTCATGGAAGAGAATATGTAAATATACATATTGAAAAGAGTTTATGGGGTGTATACAACGTTTTATTATTCCAACTAGCCTAACGGAGGAGGGGAGCACGGGGCAATCAGAATTCTTCATGTTTGTTTTGTGTCCAAAGAATTGTTAGAGGTATGCCTGTATTTAGCCCACTTTTTAAGAAATTATCTGTTTATTTTCAATGTAGCAAAGTATAAGCTGGAGTATACATATGTTATAGTTAACTCACCGCATTTTTTTAGCATGATATTCTAACCTGCTTGACCATTAACCTGGCTGGCAACCAGGAGAATTTTCAAACTGTTGACTCATATTGCTTCCATATGTAACTTAAACCACCTTTTCCCACAGAGGAGACAGCTTGAAGGTTAGTTGAATTTTCTTTTCAGGGCAAGGAACAGCATATTTTGAGTTGAGTCAACACACATGAGTCAAGGAAGCAAATCTAAGCTATTATTAACTTGTTGGGGTCATATCTCAATTTTGCTGAAATCTTTCCTGGTTCCAAGTCAGGAAAGACCACAGGGGTGTTTATGATCTTTTTCCCTGTGGGGTTTAGCAGTCTTCTTCAAACACAGCCATGGCTCATTTTTTCATTCTTGTATCTTTGTGAGCATGGATCTTTACAGCTGCCATTACTTTCGTGCTATCACAGGGATTTAGGAGCATGAGTTGCTCTCTATGTGTGGGACCTGATGTTTTGAGGATGTGAATAATTAAGCGGGAAATGACACGTAGGCTGTGTGCCATCTCATATTATTGAGCACCTATATATAGGTGGAGTCCATCTGTGATTGGAGCTCCTATTCATAGTTGGAACCCATGTATTCTGTCATGCAGCAAAGGAGGGATGATGGCTATTACAACCACTCTGCCAAGTAATAGAGTGTTGTCCCTCTTACTTTGCTCTCAAGTCAGACGGTGGCTTTGCACACAAAAGCCCTGGCAACTCAGAGTCCTGCACAGAGCAACAGCTGCCTCAGGGACACACAGCTCTGGGTGAGGAGAAAGAGCCCTGGGACCCCACATGGGAGAGGCAGAGAGCACGTTAGTAGGAAAGTAAAGGTGGAGGCCACTGTTCTGTGAGACTTTGTGGGTTTGCACTCAAAAAAAACCCCGTATGAGTATTGATTATTTTTTTTTTCTTGCAGACTGCACAAAAAAGCTGAAGAAATTTTACTTTAGGGATTTTTCTCATAGGCTTTGATATACATTTAACCTGTGGACTGATGAAGAGGTGATCTGGGTTGAGTTCCAGTTTTACCACCATTATGGGAAGTTGCATCCTTCCTCAGGCTCTTGATTTCTCACTGGGATTTTTTTAATTTTTTTTTCTGGAAACAGGGTGGGAAAATGAGAATACTTATCTTCCAAAGCCTCTAGGATCTGTGTATGAAAAGCAGTACATGGCACTGCTGCAGCTCATCTACTTGGCTCAGCTCTATTTTTTTAATTTTTTAATGATCAGAAAGGAAAGTGAAACTAAAAAGACAAGATAGTCTTTGTAACCTTTGGATTTCTGTAGCCAAGTGCTTTGCTCAGTTCAGGAGACATGAACACATAGTTGAACATGTATTTAAGTTTAACTATGTGAGTAGTTAAGTCAATAGGGCTGCAGTGTTGAACAAATAATACTTCCAGCAGGTACTTAAAACCCAAACTACATGGATAAGTCTAACAATATCTTCACTCCCAAATGTTTTATTCTAATGTTTCAGTATAATATTTATGCTTACATCAAATGTTGTTTTTCAGCTGAAAATACTAAAATATAGACTTCTTCACATTATATTATTTGTGATGGTTTTGTTTTACTTTTGCAGTCCCACTCCACCCTTTCTAAGGATGAACGTTATGGTGTTGTCACCAGGATTTGGCTTTGCTGGACTCCAGCTTGCAGAGACCAAACGTAGCCTTTGATGAGATAGTGGGATCAGAAGACTAGAGAATGTGGCTACCCCCCATTTTTTTTCTCTGAAAGTCATGTTGCTGTTTTGTGCTATATAATTCTTTAGGTATTTGGATTAACTCTGATAAAATTATAGGTGGTTGTAAGGGAGTTTATTGTGCTTATAAATTGTAGTGGGGCTCCCTGTAATTTGTTATAATTAATTCAAGAGTTCAAGGGCAGAAAATGAGGATCAGGTTGTGGCATGCCTTCCTGTCTTGCTAAAGCATGCCATTACTGGCCTTTTTATTTAAGATTTAACTTTGTGTTTGTGGGTTTATTTGAACTTGGAGTAGCCAAAAAGTATAATACACTCTTAACAAGCAGTACAAGTACAGAGGATGGACCTGTTGCGGTTGGGGGGTTCCTTCTTAAATATAGAGAAATTGGTGGATGTTGTAAAGCTGCATCAGCTGGCTAAGCCTCTCGGAAGGAGGGCGTGTGTTGGAAGGCTCGTGTCATGTCTGCAGGCTGCAGCAAGGCCTAGGTGCATGTCCCTGCTTGTGGCCCATCAGAAATGGCAGGAGCAGAAAAACACTCACAGAGCGATTCTTTAGAACCCAAGCTGAGTTTTTGCTGCCAACAAGAATGCTAAGTGTGATGCTCTTGCCTTGTGTCTAATTGCTGAGGGTTTCTCTAGCAATCCATTTAACACTGGGCACCTTGATACCAGGCTATACTGGAAGCAGCTGCTTATATGTGAGAGCTTATAAAGCATGTGTAACCTTCCTGAACAGCCCCGTGACCATTTGCAATACGTATATTATTTTATTTTTGAATGCTCAGTTTTGCTGCAGAAATTCAGCTTTGTTGACCAATTCACAACAGAAAAAAGCTTATTGCTCCTGAAATGCTGATACTTCACATTTACATTTGCAAACTTCTGCCAGCTGTGTAAAGAATTGGTGGAGATGAAGATCTGAAAGTTTAATTGACTCTCTTTTGGGGAATGCACGCAAATGAACAACCTTTCAGTAACAAACTGATGAAATAGAAGTGGTAAACAAAAACTAAGCAGTGGAAAATTCTGATTAGACTGATTTTAGGAGTAAAAAGGTTTTCTGGTTCTGGTATCCATATACAGGAGTTGACTGTGTAGATAGACCTAAAGCTTTGGAAGATATTGGCCTTTGGTAGGAACCTGCTGGTCAGATGTCGTGGCTCACCTTTCGTTGTGTGTCTGGTTGAAGCTCATGGAGCCAGCCGGCCATCCAGACTGTGTATAATTTGTACTGATGCTAACAAGTTGCATAGCAAATAAATAGAAAGTGACTGTCATTGTGAAATTTGCCTGTTTTAGCCAAATCCCCTTTTCTCTCCTTCAGCCTTGACTTTTAAAGAGATTGAGCAGTGTGGAAGGAGGTGATACGAATTGTTTTTTGATCTGTATTTTTTCAGTCCAACATGAAAATTATGCTAACCCAGCATTGTTCTGTCTCATTAGGAAGGGGAAAAGGAATGACACAGATCTTTCCATGTATTTAATTTATTTTATTTTTAGTTTCAGTCATGTTTTCCATCCAGCTGCTGGAGGAAACCAGGATGTAGACAGTTGGATGCTGCTTTTAAACAGTCTCCTTTCTCAGTTACCTGAAGCTAACCTTGACCTACCTTATAAGGTTGTTATGATCAAGGAGTTCCTACCATAGAAACTTTTATGACTGTGTTTTTATTATTGACAATGACAGTTTGAGCTTCTGAAGGAATTGCTCTCTGCCTGTGTGACAAAGGCTTTTTCGTCTCCTTCCCTTTTTTTTTCTGGCTAGTCTGCTGTTCTTTCTGAAGGTCCGTGACAGGGTGTGGTAGACTTGTTCTCAATAACACCCTTCCAAAAATATTACCATTTAGTAGTGGAAGCACAGCCATTGCTTTTTATATTCTGCCGCAAATCCTAGATAAACAACTATTGTCTAGTACTGTGAAACATCAGCCTTTTGCTGGGAGAGAAGTTGACGAAATTCCAGAGGAGCTTGCTGGAGATGTTTCATTTATCAACAGCATCTAAGTTATTTAAAATGGCAAGACAAGGCCATAGCACTGTATTACTGACAATGACATCATCAGTGTCTGTACCTCTCTTTTTTAAAGTAGCTTTAGATTAAGATGTGCTGATTGAATCCTTACATCCCAGGTGTGTTTCAGCATGCTCAAGCTTAACAATCATAACACCATCTTTGCCAATACACTGAATGTTGTCTCTGTAAAGACCCATCTTGTCTGCCTGCCTGCCTTCCTTTCTTGCCATACAAAGTCCAATCAGCTTGGTTGCAGTACGTTGAGTGACCCGCATGAAAGAAGCAGCAGCAAGTAAGTAGTACTCTGGTTTGAGACTTGGGAACAAAACCTAGATCTTCCAAATCTGCCTTGGTTTCCTGCCCAATTTTACGTAAGCAGCTTCGGTAGCCATGTGCCTCAGATACTCTTGCTAAAATAAGACTACTGATCATTAATACTAGTTAAAGCATGTTTTTTTTTTCAGAAAAGGAACCACTAAGAGTTAGGTATTATTATGTTTGTCTCAAATACGTACCAAATAAATAAAAATAATCTTTTAGTCATTATCAGTTAGTTCCTTTGCCCAATGAATAGCTGAGTCACTGACTCATCTAACTCAAAGGCTTAGAAAATGTGAAAGACGTGTTTAAAATAAAAAGAAAGGATTTCTGTTTAACACACAGCATGGAGGTATCTGTGGAATCCTGTTGCAAAATAGCATCAAAGCTAAGATCATGGCAGATTTTAAGGTATGAGATGAACTACAGACACATCAATATCACAGGTTTGCTTAAAATAATTTTAGTAAATTATAAAAGGCCTCTGTTTTGGAGAAACTGTTTCCTCTGTGGGCAGATTACTGTGTAAGTGTACAATGCAGCATCTCTGCTCAGAAGTATATTATCATACTGAGATAAACCTAAATGAGCTGAGTTGTACTGTTGTTGTGACTCAATGAGACTTTTTTTGGTGTTCCTAATTTTAGAAGATCATATTGTACTCTAATTGCATTTTTTTTAATATATATACATTTGTTTATTTATTT
Organism: Chaetura pelagica; assembly: GCF_000747805.2. NCBI lineage: Eukaryota > Metazoa > Chordata > Aves > Apodiformes > Apodidae > Chaetura > Chaetura pelagica. Next base: position 1,190,769 of record NW_009952796.1, on the reverse strand, counting down.
GTTTGTTTATTTATGTATTTTAATTGGGAAAAGACCTGAAGGTCTTCAGCTAGACCACTTTTGGGCCAATCTGTTTCTCCTTTGAGTCTTAAGGACTTATTATTTTGGAGGTATGAAACTGTAAAGCAGTTTTCTTTTCCTCCAGAGAAGAAGTTAAACTACATAGCTATGCAGTTATCCAATAGATAGGCTTGATGCCAAAAAGGTACCTAATGAGTTATAAAAAAGCTAGTCATGCCAGTAATTGCATCATTAGAAACAATTTTAAAGGAATTGTACCTCATGGGTAACTAAAATATGTGTGGTAGTGCTTTGTGTATTTTCAGATACACTCAAGGTAAACATTTATTGGTACTGAAACTGTAATGTATTTTTTCATATGGGCTTGAAATTTCCAGAAAAACACGCTGAATGATTAAAACAAAACAAAACCTTATTTGTTTCCTTCTGCACCACAGATAATGTGTGTATTCCAAACCCTTTCTGTCCCTGATGTGCAGAGAAGGGAAGTGAAACCAGAGGAAAGTAACAAAAATCCAGACTAATCACGATACAGCATTCAAACAGCATTCATCCTTATTATCTGGATCGTGTCACCTTTTTGTATAAACATGTAAAACCATGTATGGTTATGAAATATCTATTTAGATTGTAAATCCCTGGGGCAATAAGCATTTTGTGTTTTGTTCTTACACATTTCCTAGCAGAGTTGGATGCTGCTTGATCATTAAGGCTATGGGGTCTGATAATACTGAGTAATTGTTAATTAAGTATTTCCCTTATGGTTCTTGTGGAAGTCACTAGTAGGAAAAATATGAAGATGCACTGCACCAGTGCAACTACTGTGCAAAGCTAACTCATATTTTCACTTTTCTAAATCATTCTTTCATTTCTCTACAAAGATCTTGCTTCCAATATTGATCAGGCCAGATTCTGAATGGCTTACAGTATCTAAAACATTGTTGAAGAGAACAGGAGACAGTAAAATTATTTTCTGTATATATAAAACAGCAACAGAGGTTATATATCAGATAAACATTGGTGATAGAAGGTTACAATGAATTCAGTGATACTATACAAACACCCATGTTCTTTTTTTTGAAGTGACAGAAGAACAAATATGACTCCTGATCTTGGGAGGTCTGTGCAGAATTGTGTGGGCAAATGGAGTTTCTCTACATTTACACAGCTGTAGCTGAGTCTGAATCTGGGTGTTGCAATTAAACTTTAAACCAATACTCTTATCTCCTGCTTACTAATACTATTTGTTATGCTTTTGTGGCTTTTTTTGTTGTTTTTTTTTTTTCCCTCTGATGTTGTATGGTTAAAATACAGATGTTGAATCTGGAGTTCATATGTTGTTTCATAGTTGTCCAGTTGCAGCTTATTTTCTCTATAAGAAGTGTGCTTTTTGATGCAATAAATGCAAATATACTTTTAATGTTTTCTGTGTTGGCTAAATAGAGTTGTGGGAAATGATATCCTTATAATTATGGCTTTGTTCAGACTTGCTGTCCACTCCCATTCCCCTTGGAATTAGCTACAGGCTGGCAAACTGTAGTAGCCTTTATTATACTAGAGTACACAATGGCTCTGCTAGAAATGTTTAACCCAAAATGAGCAATGAAGGTGAGATATTTTGGCTCTAAGCACTTAGCTATGGTGGTGTCTCTCCTGCCCTGCACTCCTCTAGTATGCCAGGCTGGCCTCTGTAATTAAAACTTTGTAAATCTTAATTTTTAATTCCTTTTCTTTTATTATTTGGGGTGGAGATTGCAAACTTCCCTTATGTTCAGTTTCCATATGCTTTCCCAGCTAAACCACCTAATAGGAGGCTTATGAAATGCATGTATTTATCTGCTGTTCTGGTACAGCTTTCCTCAGTGAATCTAGAGATGAATCATTTTTAAAATGTTTGATTTCCCTCAAGTTATAGATCTACTTTTGCAATCCAAGCAAACGAAGAGCAGTCTCAGCTAGCATAGTGACATAATAACAGCATTTAATGCAATTTCAGATGGAGGAGACTCAAATCATTGACAGAATATGGGCCAATTTATTTTCTCCATTGTCTGGGCAGAGAGCCTGACCACAGCAGCTCTGCAGCACGGCTGAGCCATGAATCAGTGGCTGGTAGAGCTATTAGAGCCTCCTAGCAGAACTTTCTCTAGGGTATGCTCCTCCTCCTCCTTGACAGTGGAATAAACCACTCCAGTTTTGCCTTGTGAAAGGAGATGTCCTAGTTCATAAAATCATAGAATAATTTTGGTTGGAAAAGACCTTTTAAGATCATCAAGTCCAACTGTAAACTTAGCACTTCCATGTCCACCACTAAACCATGTCCATGAAAGGGGATGTCAGGGGACACCTGAGGTGGGTGACCCTTGTTGTTGACAGTTCAGGGGTGAAGAGGAAGTGGTACAGACCATATGTTTCTGCCTCACTCTGCTTAGTTTATACCCTGGCACTTCTATTGAAAAAGGTGTCGGAGTCATAGCAAGGGATGGTTTTTTAGTGCATTTGCCTGTGAAAGGTGAAAACTGTCTCCATGAGGTTTTTTCCTGATGAATGTACTAGTTAATGTCAGAGAGCTAATTATATACATGTTTTAAACTCCTACTACATGTCAATCTACAATATATAGTCAATCCTAAACTTCTATTCTGCTACGGTGTTCATAATGAGGTGCTGTACAATAATATTGCAGAATATTCCTATTAAGCTTATTAAGATTTTTAAATGTGACCTGTGACAATCAGAGTGAAACACCTGTAAATGAGCATCTTTCTCATAAATTGGGTGCTTACTGCTGTCTTAAAACAATTCTCTAAAGTGCTGGCAATTCCAATTGCTGTTAAAACCCCATATAATTGTTTCTCGTGAAAGTCTTGATTGTAATGTTTGATACTACAGTAACTACACTGACATTATATTTTTTATTATGCTTACATAAACCTTTCTATGGTTTACCTATAGTGTTTTGGGCACTGTGGTTGAAATGATGGCTCCACTAAAGCTGGCAGCACTCTTGACCTCTGTAGAGCTGGGATGTCAGTATAAGATTTTTACATTCTTTTGACTTATATGTAGTCTCTTAACTTTGCTTGAGCAATAACTCTAACTTGGTGGCAAAGGTGGATTTTACTTCTGCTAGACCAGGATATGTAGTTCATGCATGTATATGTAGCATTGACATAAATAGCCTGTTTTGGGATTACAAGTCTTGAAGACCAGATTCAGCAAACACTTGCTCACCTGCACGCTTGATAAAGCAGCTTATGTCAAGCTTGTGTGAAAGCACACGTGTTTTCAGCATTGGGATTTAGTTGTTGCAAAGAAGTGAAAACAAGCTGATTTGTCTCCTGGACTGAGTAAGCATGAAACCTGGGGCTGAAGCACAGGGCTCAAGCTGTGAAGCCGTATGCTTTTTACGCTGCCCCTCTCAATCAATTTGCAAAATCTCCTGAAGTTTTAATCTCCATTAGGCCACAGGAAAGCCAAATCTAAGCATTTTAAACAAGACTGTATTTTTCCTGTTGGAAAATGTTCTTCTGCTATTTGTGGGGGGAGGGAAGGGAAGAGGAAGCCTAAAGCCAGTAACCCAACAGTTACCTTTAAGTATATGTAAAAATTATGAACTCTTAAAGAAACTTCTTTGACATGAAGAATTTGTGCACAGACCTTCCCAGAGAGGATTTATCTGCTCTGCAGTGATTGTGAGTACAGGTCTGGTCAGAGCGTTGGTGCTGTCTAGTGGCAAGTTATTGCATCTCACATTGCTGATGGAACAGTTAACTGAAGAAAAATGTAAAATGCTGCATTTGATGAATAGCCCTCAAAGTATGGCTTGGGTTATGCTCGCTTTGCAGTGCACAGGTATTTTCTAATGCATCCACACAGAAGCAAATGGTAACGTGTGTGAGTAAAGGTAATGCAGTCTTTTCAATATGGGGGATGGTTACAGTGGTTCTCCTTTCCTGTTGGGACCAGGAGGGTGAGTTACTCACACTCTAAAACAAGGCCAGAAGAGGGTTTTTTTGCTATTCCCAAAGGTTCAAAGGTAAGATCAGATGTGATATGGTTGTAACTGAGTCCAGTTAGAAGTTTACTTCTTTCTGACCACTCTTTGCTGTCTACCTTGCAGAGCTGAGACTGGCTGGAATGCTTGTGTACTTTTTCTTTCTAACCCAGTTTATCTCAATTATTTTTTAAATCCATACCATTTCAAGCACCTCCCCTTTGTGTTATGGGGTGAGCAGGCCTGCTGCTGAAGGGACCTGTAACCTCATACCCTGGTTCATCTGCAGCCAGACTGACCTATGTCTGGTCCCAGCCTGAGAAACCCCTTTGGGTTTTGGGATTTCCTAACTTGGGTCACCCAGGTCACTTACTATGAGTATTTCTGGGGGCTGAGTGCACACATGGACTGTGGCTGCACTGGTGCAGTACCTCTGCCTTTGGGCTCAGACCTGCTGAAAAGTTGGATATTGGCCAAGAAGGAACTGTGTTTCATCTCAGTTGGGAGCACCAAAAGCTGAAGCTGATAGACACAAGAGCATTATATTGCTGCTATTTAACTGTATTTGGTTATTGGCATATCAGTGGTCAATATGGCACATCCTTGTTGTGGCTGTAAGTTCTTCAGCTGCCTGTGCTGCCTCTGCCTGCTTTTACTGCTCATGCCACACAAGAGACTTGAGGGAATATACATTGATACCTGCAAAATAAAAAGTTGTGTCCTGTTCAGGGAGCTGTATCCACTAGATGTTAGCCTGACGTGCTGGAGAGAATGGTACATGTCCCAGCTGCTTAGGCCAACTCTGCTGTGGGTCTGGTCCAGTTCAGTGGATGTACAGATGGAGACAGCAACTTCTTAAGCTTATTGCAGAAAGCTTCTACTCTGTTGCCACTGTAAGGTGAAATGTGTATGTTTGTTGCTGTGGTTAAAGCTTAACATAGTTGGTTTGGTGATTTGTTACTGCAGATCAGCAAGTGCATGATATGAAAAGCTGGTTTTGCTTCATTTGTTTGTCTAAGTCATCCTTACAGGTGAGAGATACTTATTAAAAAATATCCATATGTGCCACAGTTAAAGTGATGTCAGTAGGCCAAGTATATAGCTAAAATTCTGTTTCTTCTGTCAAAATGGTGATGCTGGAGCAAACCCAATAGAACGAATATGGAAATGCCTCTTCTTGTAATGGTGATCGCATGGTCTGCAGTAACCTCTACAAAATGTATGGAGAAGGTTATCCCAGCAGATGTCCCATCTTCTATGTGGTCTAGGGAACACAAAGTAGAACTTATTGTTTTCATCCACCCAGAAGCATTGCACGTGTAGGGATCACATGAATTTGTTTTCATAATTTGGAACTTCTGAAGCCAGGTACTGATGCTGTTTAACAGCCTGACCTATTTGCCGTGAATTTTTCTTGCTTTCAACAGACTCTTGGTAGAAAACGTTACAAACATAAAGATGTTCTAATTTGTGCTCTTTTTTTTGTTTGTAGATATCAGTATTACCTACAAGTGAAAAAGGATGTTCTTGATGGCCAATTACTTTCTTCTTTGGAGCAGGGAATTCGACTAGCTGGTTTGGCAGTGTAGGGATCACATGAATTTGTTTTCATAATTTGGAACTTCTGAAGCCAGGTACTGATGCTGTTTAACAGCCTGACCTATTTGCCGTGAATTTTTCTTGCTTTCAACAGACTCTTGGTAGAAAACGTTACAAACATAAAGATGTTCTAATTTGTGCTCTTTTTTTTGTTTGTAGATATCAGTATTACCTACAAGTGAAAAAGGATGTTCTTGATGGCCAATTACTTTCTTCTTTGGAGCAGGGAATTCGACTAGCTGGTTTGGCAGTGCAAGGTAAGATGACGTGACCTGACAGCCCTTTTCCTACAGTGTCTTTTTTTGGTTTGTTCTATATGTTGACTGGGCACTAATTAAGGCCTTGTATGACTCCTACTCAGAACAGCTGGGTTTTCTGTTGATTTAAAAGTGCATAGGTGGACTGCCGTTGATGAAACACTCCCACCCTCAGGGTGGACCACATCACAGTGTTCAACTTTCCTATTTCTAAAAACCATGTGAGTGAACCTGAACAAAACTCTAGGTCTTCCAACCCCAACCACAGAGTACTTTGCAGTAATGAATTTGCTTCATGTTCTCTGGTTTGAAATGCAATTACATCAAAGACCATAGCAGCAACTTTAATTTTGCCTTTAATTAAAAACTCATTTTGCTGTGTAGTGCTATCTCGAGTATGAAAGAACACATGACCGTAATTGTGATGTGAGTTATAAATTAATGATAAACTACTTCTTTCAATGTGATTTTTCATCTGAGCCTCCTAAGGACATCAATAAAACTGGGATCACGTAACATATACAGGCAGAGGAGGAAGTCTTGTATTTGTCGAAAGCTTCAGTACGTTCACAGCTGACAGTAAGAACCAAATGCAGAGTTTCAGCAGTCATGTTCCAGGCCTGTCCTCCTGTTCTGGTGTCCTTCTGAGAGGGAAGGGGGAAGCATATGTATATAAGTAGTAAATATGAAGATCTGATTCTTGAAAATTTAAGGTTCAATGGAGAGTAATGCTAATATGTTCGATTCCAATTTTGTATCTTGTTTCTTGGTTAAAAATGGAAGAAAATATGTTTTCTGACAAATCTTAAAATATTTTATTAATAAAGGGAAATATTTGTATAAGATTTCATGCTGAATCTTGCAATTTAAGTAAATGGTGTTTTTCCAGTGTGTGAATTAGGGCTCAGTAGGTACTGAATATGTATCATTGGTCTTGTGTTTTTGGAGCTTTTTGCTAACTTTAAGAGAGAGTCAGTATTTGTAATCAGTTTTAAATAATCACTTTTATTTTGAATTTTCTACATAAACTATTATATTTCAAAGGCAATTGCATCTGAATGCTGCACCTAATCTTCTTTGCTTTTTTCCTGACCTTGTATTACTCCTGTTGTCTTTTGCATGTGATGCAACTGAAGGTATTTGAAATACTTATTTCTTTTAAACTTAAGACTCTTGTTTCATGTCCATTTTGATTTCTTTCTGTTTATGTTAAAACATATCTCTGAGGTGAAAACAAAATGAAACTACATTTTTGGCATCCTGCTATACATGAAATTATCTAGAAGCTTTGAAAGAATGTTTAACTAATATGATTTATGTTGGGAATTTCCAGCTTCTATAATATGAGGATCTTGTAGATGACGTTTGATCCAGTTCAATTAATATAAAATAAAAACCTCCTGGCAAGATATTCTTTTGATATAAACTGTTGTGTATTTAACAGAGAAATGTAGGCTTTGTTTTGTTGGGTTTTTTTAACGTAGTTTAGCCTTTAGGAAGCATTTTCAAAACTCCACCATTTCAAGGACATTTAAACAAGAATCCTCAGGCCTGACATGTGAGTGAATGTGAGCACGGAGATGAGTACCTCTTAAAGAGTTGTAGAAGAAATAAAAAAGCAAGTAGAAAGGTGTGGGCCAGTCAGCTCAACTGACACAGTGCCTGTATTGTTATATATGCTGCAGAAGGGTAAGACCTTCCCCTGCTGCCCCAAGCCATATTTGTTGGTTGTTGACAGTTTTTAATAGAATTGGCTACTGGATTTTAACCTCCCAGACTGTAAAAATAAGCATCTCATGTACAGTTGTATAGAACTGTAGCAGAGATAAGTTAAACTTGGTTGTTTTGGGTTTTTTTTTTGGGGGGGGAAGGTTTTTTTGCCTGGTTAGGTTGGAAACATTGGAGACACAAAAATGTGCACCATTTTTAGACGGTGAGCAATCCCAGCCTTGTTAGACAGTGGTCATGAAGGCTGCAGAAAAAGAAACTCTTGCACTCCTGGTGGTTAAGTGTTGCAAATGGTCACAGTATTAGGGATCAAAAGAGATAAATTACTTGTTGGCTGTTATTTGATGTCTGGTAATAACACTATTATTTTCAGACCTCCATGTTAAAAGCTAAAGTACAAGCAGAAATCTTTGTGCTGGGTTGAGGCTTCAGAGAGAACTCGCCCACTTGAAATTAAGCATCTGTGCAAAGGCTGAGTGCAATCTTCACATGTGTGGAAAGTGCTAAAATGAGTAATTGTGTTGTTTTTTTCAGCGGATTTTGGAGACTATAATCAGTTTGAATCTCATGACTTCCTTCGAGAATATGTCTTGTTCCCTATGGTGAGTTCCTTACCCTCCTCTTTTGTGGTCTTCTATGAATAATTCCTCAGTGCCTCAGAGATGGCTTTGTTGATAACAGAGTAAAAGCACCAGGGCTGAGCTATTAATAGTGGAAGTAAACTTTGCTCCTCAAAACCTGCAATGTACTTGATTGTATCTGAATGACTATATGCTTTGGAAATTTAGCCTTTTTTTTCAGTTCCTGTTAAGCCTCCACTATGAATAGGTGACAACAAAAGAAAGGTATTTCATTGAATCAAAAAAGAACCTGCAGCTGTTTAAGAAGCTGTATATTAGCAGTACTGCAGAATTAGTAACATGACATAACATGGGAATATGAAGACTGCTGATGTAGCAAATGTTCTGTCACAGGCCAAATCAAGCAGCTTTTCCTCAAGAAAATGTGAATTTACATCAACTATTAGACTGAAGTGAACCATGAATCAGGTCTTCTCAAAATGCTTTCCAGGGACTGTGCTGTAAATTTGGTTTAAATTTACATTGGAAGCTAGCAAATAATTTGAATGCTGAGGGAAGTGGTTTAGGTCTCTAATGGTGTTAGAAACTCAGGTGACAAATGCCAAGCACTTGCAATTCATGACAATGAGCCTCTCTGAGAGGAAGGATTAAAAGGTGGGGAAGCCTGCTGCGGTTAAGGCTGGCCTTATTTTAGATTAAGAAGTTCATCACCACAAATCTGGAGTGTAGGTTTCATGAAATGTAGATCTTGGAATTCTTTGTAACTGGAAAATAAAATTTGGAAGTGAGGTGGGGTGCCAATGCCCTGAGTGTAGCTGCCTACAAGTTAAGGCATCTGGTTTCCCTCTGCAGTTAGTGGAGCGGTAGAGGGAAAATGATTCATCTCACTGTAATTTGAAGGCTTGAGAAAGGCACTTCCAAAAGCATTTAATCCCATTTACTAGCTCTGTTTCTAAAGGAACTGCAGCAGATAGTCAATTCTCAAGTCCAAAAAGGGGACAGCTGCACAGTGTCTTGAAGTGAAAGTGTAGTTTGGAGCTGGTAGACAGACCTCAATACCAACTGAAAAAAAGAGTCAGAAGGAAGTTGGGGAATTAATGAATTCATAAAGCTCTGAATATGCCTTTTTATAGCTAGAATGTGGCTTCAGTACTGACCTTTCACTAGGAAGCTTCTGTTAGTCTAAGTAGTGGAGCAGGATTTCTTTGATAGGCTGCTTTTATCGATTGATAAGTGTTTTATGATCTTTTGTATAGTTGATGGCTTACAAAGTCATGTACCATAGCCTAAGCAGGAAAGATGGCCACACGTATGGACAGGAAACGTCTTACCAAGCTGCCACTTTGAAAGTACTGAACATCTGCAAATTTCTTTCAGTGCTCATAGAAAAAAATAGGGGAGAGTTTAGGCCTCCAGATGAGCTTTCAGAAGTTTAATTTCTATGTGTTTCAGCAGTTTACTCTTTGAGAACATTTCCTAGAATGTCCGTTTTTGAGTCAGCTGCCTACATGGTGTTGTGGTCAGCTCTCTTCAGTTTTTCATGTGTTCACTTTGTGGTACCCCAGCTTTCATCCATGCTATTATTTCTAAAATTAACAAAATCAGCAAACTGTCCACTTCCTACCATCTTCAGAAGCCTACTCTTTAATCAACTGTTTCTCTAGAAATTTCTTTAACTACTTGTCTTTGCTCTTCTGGGGAGGAATGGATAATGTAATAGTAAATATTTCACTGCGAGTTCAGTGGCAGTTGCTAAGTGCTGCAGATATAAACTAGTCCTGAAGCAAGTGGGAGGATTTGAGTGAATCTCAGGCATAGAAAGAGCCTCCAACAAGAACGTTGCTATAAATTTGTGAGTGAAGTGAGCTGGTGGGTGAGGGAGGGGCAGCTACATTTGTACTGTTTGATCTTGTGAGCCTACAATGTGTGTCAAATGGCATTTCTTAGGCAGGGAAAAGAACAAAGTTATGTACACAGTACACCCCACAGGTGCGTAGCTGTGCATAGGCATGTACCGTGCCATTTTTCATTAGCACGCTACCACTTTCACATTTTTTTGTGACAGAAGCAAATATCAGAGGGAGGGCCCCATTCAGCAAGAAACAGGCAGTGTGTTTAAGTACACTACATGCAGCCTTAAGGCTTTTCAAAATAAAAATGAAAACGTTGAGGTTTTTTTAAGAAAACTTTTCAGTTTCCTCTTATTTTTTTGCCTTAAATTTATGAGCAGGTTTCCTTGATTAACTTGCTCCCAATTATTTCAGAATTGTTTCTACCACACATTATTAAATTTGCAGAAGATAAACATTTCTGCTCAGAAATATGTTGCAAACATAAAGCATGTTTTATTACATATTTGAAGAGGTAGCAAAACTTTCCATCCTTTTTAAGATGGGGAAGGGAGGACCTGGTTGCAGGACAGAAAACAACCATGACTTCATTTTCCATGGTCTATGTATTATTTTGTGCTCTTTTTAAAAGTATGTTTAGACTTCCAGGTGTTTTTAAAGACTTGTTTGGTCCTTATCCACAAAAAAGTCCCTTATCCGTGCTCTATTCTCTGTTCTCTGTTTTGGAGTAATAAGCACTTTACCTATATTTTAAAAGTATCTTTTTATTCTCCCCAAAAAAAGATATTAAAAATCCCAGAGCTTCATCTTCTCCTTGCACATTTTGAGCTGCTTGTGCTCTGAGTTTTCAATGCAGTTGGTGATAGAATCACTCCCTGTAACTACCTGGAAAAGCATGAACAGGAAACAGTCCTGAAACATCTGCTGTCATCATTCTTGTCTTGCATTTTTTGTTCTCTCTCTCTTTGGTTGACTAGTGTTACTTCCTTTTTTTTCAGGACTGGACCCAGGATGAAGCTGTCTTGGAGGAGCTGACTCAAAAGGTTGCCCAGGAGCACCGAACTCACAGGTAAGCTTAATGTGTTAAGATTCAAACTTCAGACTTTTTTTTTTTTTGGTCATCATCCTCCTAGGACTTCCTTTCCTCCCCATGCTTTTCTGGCAGGGGTAAACTATCTTACTATTATGCTACATCTCACTGATTTTTTAACTAGTCTGTTACAAAATATTATCTGAACACAAAACATCCAAGGAACTTAATCCCAAATAAAGGAACATTTGCACCATAAGGATTAATAAGCATGCATAACACTACATGTGCTATGTAGTAGTCTCCTTTCTCTTCTTGGTTTCATTTAAATCCTGGTGGTGAAAAAACCTGTGACTTTATTGGGGGTGGTTCAAGGGTCTGTCCAAGGGTATTCTCTTGTTCAAAAGAGAGAGGGATACACAGGCTCTTGTAAATCTAGTTGTGGAAAAGATACAATATGCTGCTGCTAGTTAATGAGCAAGGAGTGTATGTATTTGGTAGGTCCAAATACCTTCTTTGTAAACAGGCTTCTTTCCTGTCACCCAGGTGTTTTGGTGGTCAAAGTATTCAAACCTCTGGAGTGCTGTTCTTAGAAAAATGGCAGTACCTATACATCATTGGAAATAATTTTTTGTGTCATATTATGAATTTGCATTTAAAGCTTTGTTACATGAAATGCAATAGGAGTATTATGTGAAGGGTGCAGCACTCCCTGTTACATGACAGTAAATGATTGTAAAGGGGCAAATACCAATCTCTGAGGCAAATCTCTGTCTTGGGCCTTTGATGCAACCAAGGGATTAGTTTCCAAGCTGGTCATGAACAGGCCTGGTTCAGTCCTTCTCTCTTTGCCATGGGCTACTTGTGTGATCCTGATTAACTCTCAGACTTGCAAGGAAAGATTTCGCTCCCCTGCTGTGCTCTTTAGTGCCGTATCTGTATCACAAAGAACAAATACTTAACTTCAGCAGGTAGATCACATTCTACCTCCTTTCTCTCCATCCTTCTCCCAAGTGTTTGACTGATTCTTATATTTCTATTTGTAAGCTGTAGTAAGGAGGAGCAAAGAGGAGAAACCTTAATAGTGACCTTCTTTTGAAGCAACTTGCAATCTTTTCTGACCTACCTTTGAGAACTGAAATCTGTTTGAATTCCTGAGCTGTGACAGCAGCATGTGTAGACACGTGTGTAAAAGTTTTCAGGTGGTGTGTTCCCTATTATGAAAGAGACATTTGATTTAGTGCCTGTGTTTTGAACAGCCAACATGAAAATGTAGGTCTTTCCTTTTAAGTGATTTTAAGCAACTTCAGTGGATTTGTATACTACTTATGCAAATTAAGACCCTGATGGCCCAAATTTGCCATCCAGAACTAGACACAACTTGATGCGATGGCTTGATGTTTTAATAAAGCCTGGAAAATATTTGATGTGTGCAGAAGAAACCGAGTACTATAATCAGCTCTGTTTGTTCCTCCTGTAATGTGAACTGTGCTTTGTACTTTAGTAACATCCGTAAAATTCCTCCCCTTCCTGATTATGATCCTAGTGTTAAATCTTAGTTTTGTGTTGTGCATTTCTAGGCAGCATCTCCGAAGTGCCTTCTAAAGTGGTTTGTGACTATCCTGTTTTTTGTGTGTGTGTGTAATATTGAACCATTTGCTGCCTTTTGTTACTCTAATTGCAGTGGCATTACAGCAGCAGAAGCTGAGCTAATGTACATCAATGAAGTGGAGCGCCTTGATGGGTTTGGACAGGAAGCTTTCCCTGTGAAGGTATGTTGGTGTGCATTGTAAAATAACCTCTGAATCAAGCAATGCAGGAGGCTGCAGCAACCTCTAGGATGTGTGCAAGTCATGCTTGCCCAAAGGAAGACAGGACTTGCTTTGCTCTTCTGGAGGGTGAAATGTCTGCTGGTAGTTTGAATAGACATTGCAGCACGTATCTTTGGTGTCTTAGACCTGTAGTGTTGCTTCTCTTCCACCAAAATCCTTTTCACAGGAGAGGCTGCTGTGTGCTAGGGCCTGCTCACTTGGGAAGCAGAGGTGCTTCTTGTTTTGTCTTGGAGTGCTGCCTGAAGGAGACTGTCTGGGCTTAGCTTTGGTCACCTTTAACAGGATGGGATTATAAGACCTTTTCATTTAAGCCTCATCTGTAAGGTCCTTCCCAACCCATTCTGTAATTTCTTTCTAAGTTGCTATTTACAAAGCATTAACTTTTCTTTAGTTTCTTACATGTCCATATATCTGCGTTTAAAATTGAGTGGGGGTTTCAAGGTTTATTTTGCACTTGTAGTTACTTTCCCTTACCTGGAAGCCCCTTTCTTCTGTGGATGGTCTGCCTGGCCTTATGGAGGACCTGCCACTGTGATAAAGTTGTACAGAGAAACTAAAAACTGCTGTTACCAGCATGACCCATTTCTCTTTGCTAACCAACCACAGCCAGTATGAATGGTGGACTGCTGGGAGTTTTTCTGCTAGTTAAAGTTGTCTTGGAATTTGAAAACAGAACAAACAAAACCCCAAACCAAACAAAAAAGCTTTCTGCTGAAGTCAAAATTGATCTTTTGGCCAGTCTTAAAATTGGTCTTAAGGGACAGAGCTGAATGGCCAAAAAAACCCTACTCAACAACAAAAATTATTGTTTATTGGCAGTGAATGAAATAATTTAATTCTTCAAATTAATTGGGATTAATGCCTCATGCTTCTTCAAAGGATTTGTGTGCTGGAGTTGTCACTGGGTATTATTGCATGTCAATAAGATAAGTATGAGCAGGAAGATACCCTTGTATCAAAGAGCAGCATGCTGGCCTTGTAGACAGATAAAAGTGCTTTAAAAGGGAGAAATGAGAGACTTCTCTTTTCCTCATAGAAAATGCTATTAGAAATATATTTGTTTTTTCTTCCTGTGTAGATATTTGTGTGTATATACACATGCATGTATATGTGTACAAATACATACATTTTCCCCATTTTCCCAATCCTTTTTGCTTTCTAAAGCTGCCTCTGGGATAAGACAGAGGAATGTCTAGTCCTCTAATCAGACTAAACTGAAGACTGTCAGCCATAGGATCTCTGCTGACTTGTAGTATATGTGGAAGAATGCAGCACTGAGAATCAACACATAGGCTAGGGCTTGAAAATTGTCATCCTTCTTTTGTTTGCAAAGACCTAACACTTAGTAGTTAGAAATAGGTGCAAATACTTTTTGCACCTATTGTTGCCTTCTGGAGATCGAGTATAGCAAGGCCAGGAGAGGAGCTCTTATCTGATCTATTAAAATGCTGGGATACCTGATGGTTTCTAGAATTTGCTCATATATAGTGCATTAACTTCTCTCATATCCTTTCTTTTAGCAGTTTTTTTTTAACCACACTCTTTATGTTAGCATGATTTTTATTTACCACTTTAAAGTCTTAATCAATGGCTATAATCTTTAAGGTCCCTTCCAAGCCAAGCCATTATATGATACGCAGCTGAGGGGGAGTTGTGTTTGTTAAATGTAGAAAACCCTCTTTGTCAACAGCATTAAGCTTTTATAGCAAAAAAAACAAAACCAAAAAACTATGCATTTTTAAGAAAGCAACTGATTTCAAAATGGAACAGGAGCATGGTTTTGAAACACTAGCCTGCAAGGAGACATGGGTAGGCATAAAACCAATAGAACTTCTGAAAAATAATGCAAGAAGAATTATGTGGTGCATGCAGAATTTTCAACCCAGTAATTGGAAATCAACAGAGGATGTATCTGTGTACAGAGATACAAGTACTTTCTAGAGTGACGTGCTGTGAACTTTTACAGAGAGTACTTAAAGGAGGAACTGTGAAGGGTATAGCTTTTGAGAGGGATTCCATCTCCAGGTGTGGTGTTCTGAAATCTCAACATGTTGTAACAGGTGACTGGAGAAGTGCTGTGAACTTGGAAGGGGACTGTTCCTTTTAGTAGTCATATGGGCTCTAGTAGCTATCTTCACACTCAGGGGGACTGTGGGGTACTACACAATGAAGCCCAGTTTGTGGTGTGCTTGTTGTTTGATAGAGTCGAACCCTGGGCTTGTTTAGCCTTTGTCTGTTCTCACTGATCAGCTGAATGAATACAGTTAAGTGCTAACTGCTTTGAAATAATGAAAATCAGAGTCCAGTCAAGCAACAAAATATAGATTAGTCAAGGGTTAGTCCTGCATCCACCTTGAAAAAGGGCTTCTGTTTGGTTGTTCAGCATGCATTCATATGCGCATATTGGCCAGTTTTCTATATTAAATTAAATACATATCCTTTCCTTGCAGGATAATCATGGAAATGACATACACCTTGGTATTTTCTTCATGGGAATCTTCATAAAAAACAGAATTGGAAGGACAACTGTGATCTATAGGTAAAAACTAGGGTCTTCCGTATTTAAAGCAAGTATCTTTTCAGCGCTCCACGTGTGGGGTTTATTCCTTACTTAAATGTATGACTTCAATAATGCCAATCCTCTAACTAAGGAGTAGTCACCTTGCTGTTTTCAGAATTGGCCTCTTGGCTGTAAGAGAAGTGATAAAGAATAATTTCTGATGTCTGTGAATGGCTTTGACAGCAAGAAAGACATAGTTGTCTGTCATGTGTCTTGTTCTACTACAAGACTTTGATCTCTTCTCTTTCCTTGCCTTTATGTCTGCTTCTTTGATGCTTCTCAATGCAAATCTGCTAAACCTCACAGTTGGCAGCCTAGGCACTCAATGTTGCTGAAAATCTGCCATATTTAGGTGTCCAGCTGAAAAAAAGCTGAACTTCCTCATTCTCTAATTTTGAAAATCCTGGCTATGTCACTTGTTTATTTGTTCTGCTGTTTATCTTGCTCATTAAGAATTAAGTAAGCCTTTCCATTAACTTTCTTCTGTGGATTTTGTTACTTTTTATAAAAGTTTCTCCTGTATGAAAATGTTTCTAGAAATCTCTATGATCCTAGTGAGTCTGGGGTTTCACTCATTCATTCCTTTTTGCTGCTGCTCTGGTGGGTATTTCCATTACTATCAGTCTTAACTCAAAGTAGATCTTTAGTAGTCCTCGCTATTAGAATATGAACATTTGTGTAACCAAAAAATTGTAGTTTCTGAAGAGCACCAATTTTTGGTCAGTAGCTAAGGCTTGTACCGGACTCAAACTGGAGCATTGGGGGTTTTTACCTTTACTTAGTGTTAAAAAACGTTAGGGCTCCATTTCCCATATAGCTGATGTTTTGCACATTTAATTTCGGGAAGAAATTAGATAATCCTTTAACTGTGCCAGGCGACAAAAGCAAGAATTTTCTTTACATGTAGAAGTGCCTATTTGGTGCAGGGATCCCTACTCTTTGGAAATAAGCACTTCAAGCATCCTGCCATGACATGAAGAGGAATGCATGCTGCAAACAGAACAAACAAGTCCTTTCGATCTCCGTGGATTGCATGCAATGTACGCAAATGTCTGTCAGCTATTTGTAAGAAGATTATAACTCAGATCTTGGGTAACCTGACCAATTACTTGGGGAAAAAAAAAAAAAAAAAAAAGTTTTCAAATATAAAACCAGAGTATTAACATGGTATGCATAGCCTACATAACTATGTTGCCAACTTAACCTTCTTTAGGAGGAACTGGCACCGGAGGAAAGTCGAAAACAGCATTTGGAGAGGAATGGCACTATTTAAAAAAAATGAAATAATTGAAGATTTGTATTACATGTGGCTAAAATCAATCAGTTAAAACTTGCCACAGTCCAGTATAATGTTTACCATTACCTTCTATTTTGAGTCTTTATGTTGGTGTTTTTAAAGAGAGCTTCTAATTCTTCTGCTTTGGTTTAAGAGCTGAGTATCTGTTTCTCCTTTAATCAGAGCATGACTTCCCTATTTTCCTGACCATGTTGCTTCACCAAACAGCTACTGAAAAGCTTTCCCATAAAATGAGGCTAATGTTGACTAAGGGATTCTTAATGTGTTTGTGAAATGTTTGAATATATGTGTTGGCAAACTCTACCACATTTTTTTACTCTACAGGTGGAATGATATTGGGAATATAGCACATAACAAGTCTTCAATTGTTCTAGAGTTGATCAACAAAGAAGAGAATGTGCTCTTTCACACAGTAAGCAAAAGATCTAATCAGTGTCATTAAGAAGCTTGCTTAGATAAAAAAAAGAAACCTTTAAAATGTCACTTTCCCAAGGGGACTTACTCACCATAAGCCCTCCCCCACCAAAGTTTACATTTTACTTTATGCAGAGACTGAAATTAACTTTATTTAGCTACCAGTATTTATATTCTCTTCCAGTCATCCCAAAGTATACCATGCTGGGAAGTCTGCAAAAAAACTGAAGTGCTTGTTGGATGGAAAGCCCTCAGTGCCACACTACCTTTCATGCTGGCATAAATATAGCAGCATAAGCAGTTGTAGAAACTGGGCATAAGCTACCGTGCGTGCGCATATGGGAACTTGGAGGGCTGCAGAGCTGTTCTGTGCTATTTAAAATCACATCTCCTGAGGCCAGTATAGAAACTGGACCAACAAGCTTGAGCCATTTTTGGGGGGAACAGGGGTTGAGGGTTCTTGTCTGTCCTCCCCTCCCACTGTGACCTAGCAGAGAAGTGGCAGCGTGTAAAGGCATGCCACTGTATTTCAGTAATTCAATGCCTTCAATCCTCTTGAGGGCACTAGACATGTTCTTGGCAGCCAGATTCTGTACATGATGGGCCCTACCAAGCATAACTGCAATTGAATTTTTAAAAGTCTTGTTTGTTACTACTTGGTAAGAATAACAAAATAAATGATGATATGTGTTTATTTTTTCCTATTTTGTCTTGTGTTTGAAGGATGATCTTGAAAATGCCAAATATATTTCACGTCTGTTTGCAGCAAGGCATAAGTTTTACAAACAGAACAAAATCTGCACAGAGTGAGTAGTCTTCCTTTCAAGTTGTTTTCTGACACGCTGCTTTGGAATTGCTCTGAGTTCTGGTGTGTTTGGTTTTGTATGTTTTTTGTAGTCACTTGTAGCAGTTACTCTTTTTCCCCTTTCCCTTTTTTTATTGTTTTGTTTTTACCAGCAGAAGAACAAACCATTAAGAATGAAATTTCATTCTGAGCCTTGTGAGTCTTGATGCTCTCGAAATAGCCAAATCTGACAGTGACTTAAATTGAAGCCCTTGGTCTCTGCCATTCATAACCCAGAGTATTAGTGTAAACTGGAGGGAAAGGTGACATGTTAACGTGCCCGAATGTAAATTGCAGTAGCATTCTGAAGATGCTCTACCCATCTAGCAGCTGAGGTTGGTGGAAAACACAGGTTGTCATCTTCTAATTTTGAGCAGTATAATTTATCTACTGCTTATGTGCACGAAACAAGGGAGGACACCTGGGACTGTTAATCTATATAGCTATACTAAGATGACACAGCAGAGACTATAAATCTGAACCCAGAGTCTTCTTTAGGCTCTACTTTGAGCACTTAGTAAGGAACTGGCCTTGAGTTAGCCCTCTCAAACTGGTGGATTCATCCAAACTGAAGGAGAAATTAATGAAGTTTTATATATAAATCAAAGGTCAGTTTATTAGTTGAATATGTTACATTTGTATCAGCACACAGCAATTCTAGTTTGAGATAGATTTTGCTTTGAGAAGTTTAGAGTTCTGAGAGTTTTTCATTATGTGCAGGGTTTGTATAACAATGAGAACATGAATCCTTTGCACAACTTATCAGCTTAGCTGGAAAGATATGGAGAAGTTCCTCTCTAGCAGCAGCTTTACTTAGAGATGGACATACCATCTGTTTGGCTGGGTAATGCCATCTGTTGGAAAATAAAGCCAAAATTATGAAGGTAAGATTGGAAAGTCTAGCTTTCTAGTATTACATATGCACTCAATATATCAACATATGGTGAGTCAGAGTACTGGAGAGACCAGTGAGGTAAACTGCGTAGAATGATCTTTTCGCTTACAGAAAAGAGACATTAATTAGATTTCATTTGGCATTTACAGTTCTTAGGAAGAGTGGAAGACCAGGAAAGACATTTAGCAGCATATAGTGTATTTCAGTAGTCCAATACTACATTTAATTTTTTAGTAGTTTCTTAGGAGTTGAGTTCAAAGGAAGCTTCTGACTGTCTCCCCTGTGACAGTCAAGAAAGAAAACAAAATACCATAGTGTGTCATCTTGGAATATTTCCCCTTTGAACCTATTTGTTGGGGTCAGCAGAGAAGACTCTCTTACTGTTCATAACCCAGACTGCAAAAGGAACAGCTTTTGAGTATATTTATTTCTAAGCCCTGAGCCATAAGTGTGTGGGTGCCATGAATTGGGTGTATGTAGCTGCTTCAAATGTAACTTACAAATATTTGGACTAATAAAAATGGAGAAAGTCATGAGGTCACTGAGTGAAAAGACAGGAATTAAAAAATATTTTTGCCCTTAGAACAGCTCTCCTTCTGACAGTCTCGTGGTATTGGCTTCTGTGTTAGAGCCAGAGATATTGATGACAGCATATGCCAATATGTTTTCTAGCCAAATAATTTTCGTGCCCTCTGTTAAAATGATAGTTTGTTTTCCTGTGTGCATTTCCTCTAATCGCACATAACATCATTCACCAGATCAGAAACTGTAAGAGGACAAATTCCACCTTTCCTCTCTTCACGTAAGCACTGTGTTTCTGCTTCCTTCAACTTGTTTCCATCCCTTCCTCTTTTTTTTTTTTTCCCCCCTCCTACACTCCTTGATCCTTTCACTGTGCCTGGCTACTCTAACACTGTATGTGGCTTGGCTAGTATTATCTAACCAGTACCTTTTTTTTTTTCCCCTCCTGATCTGTGCACATTGCTTTGAAGTGATTGCTATGAATTTCATAAAATTGTCATTCTTTTAATGTTCACCTTATGTCACCTGAGACCATGCGTGTGTGCCATGTTCAGTTTTTATTGCTTAAGAGGCTTGTTTGATTCATTTTGAAACCAGAGTTTTTCTTTCTTATGTTTCCAAGTAAGCTGAATAGGATAATGAGCAGAAGGCATGTCTGTTTTGGAACGGGAATACTTTCTGTATTTAGAGAAGACCTGAATTATTTTTCATTGATTCATATTTTTTTTTAAATCTCATTAATGAGCAGTACTCACAGATTCTTCATCTCTTGTTTTTCCCATTCATTCTTAAATCAGAATCGAAATGTTGTAGTTTCTAGTATTTATCTTTACTTTTTCTTCCACAGACAATCAAATTCTCCTCCTCCTATCCGACGACGGCCAACTTGGAGTAGGTCATCTTTGGTATGTTCCACAGTGGGGTCTTTGAGTGTCTATACAATTTGGGATGGGACATTGTGTAAAGTGGAATACTTCCTGGATTTCAAATAAGTGCCTGAACACATTTGTTGCAGGCAGTATGATTGGAATGAGTTTAAAGGGTGTGGCTACCCAGGTTGATTAATTTACCTGGGTAATATCACCACTGAGTGTTAAAAATTAGTCTTCAAGGCATTACATTTGTATTTGCCCTGCAGAAACTGAGCATCTTTTCTGCCTGGTTGAGGTTATTTGATATGTAAAGAAAATAATCCTCTAGAAAGAATTTTAAGTATCTTGTGCTGTATACATCAAAACTTAGTCATTACACAATTTTACAGTTTCTCCCTTCGTGTTTTTCCCTTCATGTTTCTCCCTTTGTGTTTCTTCTCCATTGGTTTGTTTTGGTTTTTTTTTATAAAGTCAACTCACAATTTATCAACTTTCTGGGTTAAGAGCCTATTTTCTGTTTGAAGTTGCTGTGATTTTAAATAAAGCTGTTACTGTCAACACAGTACGATTAAGACAGTTTTTCTTAAACTGTATTTGTTTCCGTTTAACAAATCTCCATAAATACTTTAAGTTTGACAAAACCAGATAACTTTTTCCTGAAGTCTTTACCAAAAACATCTCTGGGAATCTTTTTTCCCCAGTCAGCTCTAATGACAGTTCTTGAACATCTAATACACTAGTATTTCTTACAATAATTCAGAACCCCTTAAATAAGAGTAGCAACAGCACTTCTGGTTGCTTAGGTGGAGGGCAATATCATCTGTGTGCAAGTTGCCAGTTTTTGTTGGTGATATAGGTTATGTGTAGACCTTCCCAGACTGGTACCTCCATTAGCCTGTTGTTGTGAGGTGGAAAGCTGATGTGGGCAGGAGTGTTTTCTCTCCATATCCCCATGGTTGCAGCTTGTGGAAATGTTCCAAAATTAAGCTTAATTGGGTACTGATATTAGTATAGCTTTATTTTTGTGGATTTCAGCACAGGCCATTTTCCTGTGTGCATTAGATCTAAAAGTTTTCTTCTGCAGTTTTGTTGGCAGGAAAGCTGGTGTATCTGGCTGTGAGTTTCTTTGTCCTTTCATTCTTAGCATGTCTTTAAGGTGTCACAGGCTGTGTGTTACATTCTCTAAGGCATATTTACAGTTTTTTTGGTATCTGCTAGTTTGGTCCCTGGAGATGATTGTGAAAAAGTGAAAGTGAAGAAATGAAATGTGTTTTGCATTCTTATGCTGTAGCCTCCGATATATCACAATGGGAAAAAGAGAACTGCCCTCTATATGGGATATGAAAAGTGGAAATCTGCTTTTTCAAAGCAAAAACAAATCCTGATGCATCTTTATGTTTTAAACATGTGCATGCAGAAGGTTTAAAAAAACCCACAAATTCTCAGGAAGATCAAGAAGAGGAATGTGTGTTCATCAATTAAAAAGTGAACTGGGCTGCTAACCGTTCATAGTGAACTTTCAACTGCTTTTTTCATAATTGTTTTGTGAACTTGTTGAAACAGTTCTCTTTGGGGAGAAAAAAAAAATAATCCCTCCTGACTGTTGTCTGCACTGTATATGCTTTTATACACCTACCTATTCATTTGTCATGTATGGTAATAAATCAGTAGGCATAAATGGGAAGTGAAGTGGAATCTTTGGGGTGAGGTTCTGCCAGTTCACTAAGGATCATGTTTGTTACTTTCAGATTAAGATCCTTTATACAGTTCTGGCATCATGGTGAACCTGTATTTTATTAACTATTACTTTAAAGCCATTTAATGCTGTTTCTTTTTCTTGTCAGGCCACCCAATGATACCAGTTTTCCAGCAAAACCTCCACAGTGTAGGGAGTTTGTAATATGATTATATGTTTAACTAACTGATTTAAAAAAATAAAAAAAAACAACCAAGTTATTCTTAAGCTGAATGTTGATGTTCTACAGACCTCAGGCTTCCCTTGTTTTGTCAGAAGAGGCAGATGGCCCTTCAGAAAAACAAAACCAAAACCCCACCAATACAGAATAGTCCCTAATTTCTTGCAGGTAGTTTCCATAACATCTACTGCAAAGAAAACTCTCTGCTCTAGATCTGTGCATTTCCAGTAGAAGTCACTTCTCCCTTGCACTTTTCTTTTGCCCCCCATCTGTTAGAATTTCCATCATCTTGGTTTGTTCTAGGCTAAGCCCTGATACTCAGGTTGTCAGCAGCAGGATCCTTTGCCCAGATTGTTCAGTGAAAATAGGGTTTTATGCCCATGGAAGTAATTGTTGTAGCAGAAATATTTCCTGTCATCTTCCAGCTTGGGCTTAACACAGCCGTTTTGTATGCAAGAATTCATATGTGTGCTCAGTTTCTTTGATTCTCATTCCTTCTCGTTTACATAGAAAATGTAAATTTAACCCCTTCCCCACCCCCTTTGCAGTAGCTAACTTATGTAGTGCTCATTTTGTGCATGTGCATGCAAAGGTAAATTATTTGGTGCTTCTTTTTTGCCTTGGGCGTCCACAGTATTCCTTAATAATTTCAACTACTTAATCAGCAGAGATGAAAAGCCCTTATTCCACTTTTAAGGAAGAGACATTCACAAGACCAGTGTCTTACTTCTCTTTCTGCTTACTTCATGTATCGAAGTATGTTTTCATAAACTTTGCTCAGCGACACCCGAACGGGACATTACAGTGAAGACGGTAAAATGTGTTTGCAAAATGCATCGGTTCACCAGTGAACAAAGCTGGTCAAACAACTTCATCTGTGATTTATTTTGCTGCAAAGGATCCTGCTGATTTAATGCTGAATTGCCCCCTCTGATCCTTGTGTTGAAAAGCTTGTTGCAGTGCAGATTGTTGGAGGAAGGCTCCAGTTCATTTTCTAGGGAATATGATATTCATGTAGTTTGGAGAGTTATTTTAGGTCCATATGTGCTTGTATAGCAGGGTTCTATGTCCTTGAATTTGTTCCATCTCCTGCTTTTGTCCTGATTGGGCATTTGTTTTGTTTTAATGCTTCAAGGGCAAGGGCTTGCAATAAACTTTTGAAAAATTATACATGAGCTGGGAGTCTGGGTTGTTTTCTGAAGTGGTTGAGTTTGAAGGAGTCTTAACTGGTCAGCTTTGGCCTCCTTAACAAAATTCATCAAACAATTTACAAAATGCCATTCTCTGTTCTGTAAAGAAATGCCAAACCATGTGTCTTTGGCTGGGTAAGAAAGAGCAGTATTCAGTGGAAAGAGCATAGAACTGTTTTTCCCGTTTCAGCTGGAAAAACTGTAGCTAATGAACTTCCTAATGCTTTTTTTCCTTGTGCTTTTATTTTAGCCAAGACAACATCCCTTTATACTGCCTCCTATGCACGTCCAGTGTGGAGATCACTACACTGAAACACATAATTCACAAGGTACTCAAAGCATGTATTTTTCCTTCTAAGTACTTCAGTGTTATGTGTATGCAAAGAAGCTTCTACCCCTTATGTCTAGATTTCTATTGCCATCATGGTTAAATGGGAGTTGCTGCTGGAGGAGAGCTAGCAATTTTATAGTTAATGTTCCAGTAAGTCTTCCATTTAAAGTCCAATTTCAGTTTTCAAATTCCTCTGAAATGTCTGTGCATGAGTATATGGACCTTAAACTTGGCATTCCAGTTCACTGAGCTGAAAAAATAATTTCTAAAGGAAGTATGATGGCTGTACTCAAAGGCTGTGCCAGGGAAAGAAATGGAGTGAGGGAGAAGCAGACAGCAAATACCTTTTACTGTAGAAGAAATCATTGTGTCCTGGTCAGGAAGATGTATATAAGTAGTATTTTCTGCTGATTTTTCACCAATGTTGGCCTGCAGTGTTACCTTACAAACTTAAGGAGGGTTAACTATTTTTACCACTCCCCCCTCGGTTTGACAAATAAATTCTCTTAAGAGGTCGTACCAGGTTACTTTGATCAAGACTGGGAATGAAGCCCAGCCCCTAAACACCTTGAATCTCACACCCTTAACCACACCACCTCTTGGGATACATGTAGCCAGGTCTCTTAGGCTGTGTTCTTTGCCATTCGTGAGAGGTACAGCTGAAGTGCTCTCACCAGCATAGGAGCTCTCAGTCATACCTGACAGCATTGTAGAGCTGTGGTGGTTGGACTGATTATAAGGTAGAATTTGGTAAGTTTTGAAAGGAGCCATTCAGTACAGGTCCTTGCATACAGCAGAAGATTAGGCTTAGTGGCTACTACTGTTTTACTGTGAAGCTGAGGCTCTGAAGTAGGATATTCTCTATTTTAGAAAAATTGTAAAGGTCCCTTAGTTTTACCACAGACTTCTCTATATTGTTGAAGAACATGAAGCTGATTTCATACTTTTGGGCACTGCTACTCTTTTTTAATGAGATTTTTCATCATAGACGGTCTTGCAGTAAGGTTGTATTTCAGTACATAATATTTACTATCTTATTTACATCTCAGATACCCTTTGCTGAAGCATTTAGTATTATTTGCACATCTGTAGAGTGATTTTTTTTCTTTTTTTTTTTTTTTTTTTCTGAGTCTTAATCACCCTACTGTGGTGTAATTCAGACCCTCAAAAGAAAGTCTTTCCGCTTCCACAGACCTCTACTTCTTCAAATCACAGACAGCAGCAGCACATCAACAGAAAGACAGGAGAATGTTTAGATTACAATAGGCTAGCAGCACTGGATTTTTGAGGTGACAGCAGCAGAGAATCCTTCCAGGATGCTGAGACGGGAGATGCCCCTTTATTCTTCCTTGCCACCCCAGGCAAAGACACTTCCTCTCTTTCCCCTTTTATGTCTCCCATAAGGATCCAAACTACCATATTTTGCAAACTGTTGGGAGTGTTTATAGTAGTAGCTTTGTTTTGGTTCTGTTTCAGTGTCACAAGGATGCTCCCAAGACCAAATGTTTCCTGCATATGTACACTAAGCTGTCTCTGTAATTGCTGTTGCAGACAGCATTTGAAATTTTCATAGGATGGTTTGAGTTGGAAAGGACCTTAAAGATCATCTAGTTCCAACCCCCCATGCATGGGCAGGGACACCTCCCACTAGATCAGGTTGCTCAAAGCCCTATCCAACCTGGTCTTGAACACTTCTGGGGATGGGGCTTCCACAACTTCCTGGGCAACTTGTGCCAGTGTCTCACCACCCTCACTGTAAAGAATTTCTTCCTAATGTTTAACCTAACTGTCCCTCTTCCAGTTTTATCCCATTCCCCCTTATCCTCTCACTACAAGCCCTTGTTAAAAGTCACTCCCCAGCTTTCCTGTAGGCCACTTCAGGTACTGGAAGGCTGCTGTGAAATCTTGTTGGAACCCCAACTCTTTCAGACTGTCTTTGTAGGAGAGGTGCTCCAGCCCTCTAATCATCTTTGTGGCTCTTCTCTGGACTTTCCCCAGGAGCTGCATGTCCTTCTTATGTTGGGGGCTCCAGAATTTGGCTCAGAACTCCAGGTGGGGTCTCATGAGAGCCAAGTAGAGAGGGAGAATCACCTCCCTGGACCTGCTGGCTGTGCTTCTTTTGGTGCAGCCCAGGGCACGGTTGCCTTTCTGGGCTGCAAGCACCCATTGCCAGCTCATGTTGAGCTTCCTGTCCACCATCACCCCCAAGTCCTTCTCCTCCAGACTGTTTTTGATCCATTCTCCACCCAACCTGTATTTTTGCTTGGGATTGCCCTGACCCAGGTGCAGGATCTGGCACTTGGCCTTGTTGAACTTCATGCAGTTTGCACAAGCCCACCTCTCAAGCCTGTCAAGGTCCCTCTGGATGGCCTCCCTTTCCCCCAGCGTGACAACCACACCGCCCAGTTTGGTGTCATTGGCAAACTTGCTGCATCTGCACTCAATGTGTCTGTCCATGTCGCCAACAAAGTTGTTAAATAACATCAGTCCAAGTATGAGCCCTTAGGGAGCACCACTTGTCACAGGTCTCCATCTGGACATCGAGCTGTTGGTCACAACGCTCTGAGTGTGGCCAGTTCCTTACCCAATGAGTGGTCCATCCACCAAATCCGTACCGTTCCTGTTACCTGTCCATGGTACCAGGATGTAACATGGGACAGTATAAAAAACTTTGCAGAGGTCCAGGTAGATGATATTGGTTGCTTTTTTTTTGGTCCACTGATGCTGTGTCTCCATTGTAGAAGGCCACCAAATTAGTCAGGTAGGATTTGCCCCTGGTGAAGCTGTGTTAGCTGTCACCAATCACCCCTTTGTTTTCCACATACCCTAGCAGAGCCTTCAAGGAGGATCTGCTCCATGATCTTGCTGGGCACAGAGGGGAGACTGACTGGTCCATAGTTCTCTGGGTCTTCTTTTTTTCCCTTCTTGAAAATGGGAGTTATGTTTCCCCTTTTCTAGTCAGTGGAAATTTCTCCAAACTGCTAAGACTTTTCAAGTATGATGGACTTGCAGCTTTGTAGGCCAGTTCCTTCAGGAGCTGCAGATTAATCCCTTCGGGTCCCATGGACTTGTACACCTTCAGGTGGTCATGAACCTGCTCTTCTACAGTGGGGAGATCTTCTTTTTCACAGTCCATGCCTTCATCTTTTATAACTTGGATGGTGTGACCAGAGCCTTTGCTGGTGAAGACCGAGGCAAAGTAGTCATTGAGTAACCTCAGCCTTCTCTGTGTCCTGCATGGCCAGTTTCTAGTTTCCTTCTGAAGTGGACCCACATTTTCCCTCATCTTCCTCTTATTGCTGACATACCTTAGAAACCTTTCTTGTTGTTCTTAACATCCCTGGCCAGGTTCAACTCTATCTGTGCTTTGGCCTTCCTTACCCAATCTCTTGCTTCTCTGACAACTTGTCTGTACTCTGCCCAGGATGTCTGTCCCTGATTCTACTCTCTGTATACCTTGTTTTTACATTTAACTGTGTCCAGAAGCTCTTCGCTCATCCACACAAGCCTCATGGCACTCCTGCCTGCCTTCCTCTTTGTTGAGACACATAGCTCCTGGGCATGGAGGAGTTGATCCTTGAATATGGACCAGCTTTCCTAGGCTCCTCTCCACTCCAGGACTTTGTCCTACAGTACCCTACCAAGCAGATCCTTGAAGAGACCAAAATCTGCTCTCTTGAGATTGAGCTTCCTTTGCTTCTTCCTTGCTGCCTTAAGGGTCCTGAATTTGAGCATGTCATGGTCAGTGCAGCCTAGTCTCTTGTTAAGTCTTACATTATCAGCCCATCTCTGTTGGTGAGAAAAAGGTCCAGCAGAGCACCTTTTCTTATTGGTTCCTTTACCATGTGGAGGAAGAAGTTGTCATCAGTGCACTCCAGGAACTTCCTGGATTGCTGGTGATTTGCTGTGTTGTCCTTCCAGCAGACATGGAGATGGCTGAAATCCCCCCATTAGGGACAAGGCCTGTGAGTGCGAAGCTGTTCCTATCTGCCTGTAGAGGACCTCATCCACTCGGTCATTCTGGCCTGGTGGCCTGTAGCAGATCCCCCTCCAAATTTTGTTAACATTGAATGAGTGCTTGTATGTTACAATTGACAATGTCTTTATCTCTGCTCTACACAGATAGCATTTTCCATGGAAATGAAGAAACTTTCTACTGTAGGTCTCAGACCAGCTTGGACAGGTGTCCAATGGACTTCAGCTACTTGAATGGCAATGGACCCAATGGGAGTGTGTGCAGTGCCCACAGCATGAACTCCCTCAATCGCTCACAGAATTTCATCCAGGCATCTCCAATGTCCTCAAATCTGAGCATCCCTGGAAGTGACATCATGCGAGCAGACTATATCCCCAGCCACAGACATAGTGCAATCATAGTTCCCTCCTACCGGCCAACTCCAGATTATGAAACTGTCATGAGGCAAATGAAGAGAGGGGTGATCCAGATGGATAGCCAAAGTCAGTCTTTGAGGAATCTTAATATTGGAAACACACATGCTTATAACCAGCCAGAAGACTTAGTTTACAGTCAGCCTGAGATTCGAGAGAGACATCCTTACACGATCACATACGGGCCCCAGGGTGGCGGCTACAACAAGCCTGTTGCCCCCTCTGACCAAATGAACCCTAATAACACTGCCCAAAATAAGACAGCAGCCAGTGCCATCTCCCACACCGTCAGCACACCAGAACTGGCTAACATGCAGCTGCAGAGCAGCCAGAGCTACAACACAGCTCACATGCTAAAGAACTATCTCTTCAGACCCCCACCACCGTACCCACGCCCACGTCCTGCCACCAGCACGCCAGACCTAGCAAGCCACCGGCACAAGTACGTCAGCGGGAGCAGCCCTGACCTGGTCACTCGCAAGGTCCAACTCTCAGTAAAGACCTTCCAGGAGGACAGCTCACCTGTTGTCCGTCAGTCGCTGCAGGAGGTCAGCGAGCCCCTCATGGCAGTGAAGCACCATGCGGCTGTGAACAAGCGCCATAGTTTGGAGGTCATCAGCAATATGGTTCGTGGTATAGAAGCCATGGCGCTAAAAACTTTAAACGCCCCTCTGCCACGCAGGAACACTTTGCGGGGGCAGGTGCAGCCAGAAGAGTCTGTTCAGTTGGGGCATGAAGTCCAGCAAGTTCCTCATTATCATCACAAAAAGACGTTCTCTGATGCCACGATGCTGATACACAGCAGTGAAAGCGAAGAGGAAGAAGAAACCCCAGAATCTGTGTCACGGATAACAGCCCTCCATGAGAACATGGAGTACAGTGCTCAGCTGCAAGCTGCCTTGGCTAGAATACCAAATAAACCTCCTCCAGAGTACCCTGGGCCTCGTAAAAGTGTCAGCAATGGAGCCCTGAGGCAGGACCATGTTAGCATTTCTGTGGCCGTAGCCAGGGCCAAGGCCATGAGGCCAGGGCCTTCCAAAGCCATTAGCATCTCTCGAACTGATCAAATGGCAATAAACGGGTCTTCACTGGGGCCCTCTATCTCAGAGCCTGACCTCACAAGTGTGAAGGAGCGGGTCAAGAAGGAACCTGTCAAGGAAAGGCCTGTGTCTGAAATGTTTTCTATTGAAGACAGCATTATAGAAAGAGAAATCATGATGAGGGTAAGTGCCTTCCTCTGTTGCAGTGGCTTCTTGGAAGTTTTCTAGTCCTACAGGTCAGTTTCCATACCAGAAAGCTGTTGTACCAGTGAACTGTGGGGAACACGCTGATTTGCTTCAGGTTAGGAAATACAATATGGAGTGCCATGTACAATTTGGTTTCATGGGTCTGTTTAGCCCCCTAAGGTGCTGGTCCCATGCACTACTGCTTCCCCCACTGTGATTATTTGGCTGCTGGCCAGATCCAAGTCTGGTTCAGCCACTGGTGCCACCACCCTGCAGTAATGCCAACCTCAGGCGGGTGGCAGGGCACACAGTTGGGTACTGAGGGGGGTGACCCCAAAGGCCCCCCTTGGCACCTGCTGTGCCCCTCTGCCTGTGCTGTTCTCTAGCCCCTGCGGATCTAAGGCTGAGTTTGAAAGGTACTTGTGAAGATGGGATGGGTTTTGGTCTTCGTGTTTTATGCCAGGGATGTCAAGTTTAGTATCACATAGTATATAACATAATGGAAACTCTTGAGTTTTTCAGATTATCTCTTTGATTGTCTATGCTGCCACTCCATATAGCATAGTTATCTGAACAAATCACTGCTAGCTTTGGATTGTCAGTTTTACCAATAACTGAGTGAGAGACCGCATAGCTAATTACAGAAGCAGCAGATGTATAGGCTGGGTGGTTGAGAACCTGGATTGTTTATTTTTTAAAAAACATACTGAAGTATGAGAAATGGGTTTCTTTTACACTTATAGCAAATTCAGGAATAAAAAGTACTTAAAGCTTCAGTGTGGCTGCAAACAGTGGCAGAAATATGAGGGGTGCACACCATTTGGTGACTTGTGGATGTGCTTGATGTAGCACTGTAGGGATAGCAAAGTGAGTGCCCTTGCTCTTTTTTTCAACATTGAGCTCTGAAACAAAACCAATTCCTTAAACAGATTAATGAAGCATCTAAATGGTCCAGAGCAGAAAAGAATTTATTTACTGGATCAGTAACTAGTTAGATTTAAATACTACAGTGTATTTACAAAAAAAAAATAATAAAAAATATTCTGAACATATGCACAGTGCTTCCTGTTTATTGGTGATCCTTATGCTAATGTAATAGTTAGCAATCAAGCTTAGGCTGCTAAATTGTATCATGGAAACGGAATTTGCTCCTTGCAGAATCTTAAGCATAAAATAGCTACTACTATAAAATGTAATCTCTCATGAATTAATGCTGCAGATGCTTGTGTAACAACAACCATAGATATGCTCTTTTTATCTTCTAATGAAAGAAAACATATTGAGAGGTAGGAACCCAAAGGATTTTAGGGTGGAAATGAAGGTGAGAAGAGTGCTTAGAGATGTTTGAGTATTCTTCTGAGTAATCCTTCAGATCAGCCTTTGGCCAACAGATTCTTTTGTTGTTGTTATTTTGAAAGTATAGGGTTGGTTTCAGCAATAAGCTTTTAAGGTGGTTTCAGCCTAGATCAGCAGTCTTGACACATCCAGACCTTCCTTTTGTCATAGGAATCATATGTTATATTAATGGTAATTTGATTACCTTGATCTTTTAAACACAGACTTCTCTATTTTACCTTGTAAGTAGTAATAATAATAAAATTCCCAAACAAAACAAAATACTTGCATATTCTTGCTTGCTGAAAGCATGAAAACAAAGCAGGTTGTGTTTGAGTTTTTCTTTTTTTTTTCATTATTTTTCTGATTTGTTTATCTTTACTTAGTGCTCTGGAGGAACTCAGTGGTGAGGAAGAAGCTCATAGGCTTTTGAAAAGTCAATCCATTTACATATGTCTGAGGGTATTTAGGCTTGGTAATGAGTTTCCAGGAGCTGAGTTTGGTCTGTATGGTGACCACAGCTTCCATATGCATACTGGGAACCAGGCTTCCCTTGTGCTTTTCTCTCCTTCCAAATTGGGCAGAAAGGACTCTTAAAGAAATGGAATAAAATATCCATAATTCAGCTCCTTCTAGAGATTGTCTGTCTTCTTGCTTGATGTTTTAGCTCCCAGTGGCATTAATTTAAAATTCATACTCAGGTCCTCAGTGTTGCAGCATACTATGATGCATCAGTACAATAAATTACATTCCTCCCTGGCTGCTGTCATGGTCAGTTTCTGGGATTTTTGAGCTCAGTTTTTAGTGAAAGATATATCATGGGTGCTATTTGAATCACCATAATGGCTGAGTGCATCAGAAGACTTCTCATTTTAAGTATTACCATCACAGAAGAGAAGCAACTGTCCTGTGTTTTACTGTTTGTTGTAAAAGATTGAAATTATTGCTTTTTTAAAGGATGCCTCAGGTATCTTGGCTATAGTAGCGTGGCTTTAACATAGCAGGGTGATGCTTTGTGTGTCCTGCATTCAGAATAATGTTTGCAGAAAAATGCTCGAGATTGTATTTGTATGTCTTTTGATGGCATGTAAACTGTATTAAATGCTGGGATTGCTTCTTTGAAATTAAAATTCTGTGCTCATGTAGGAGCAGGCCTTTGAGGAATAACAGGAAGAATAGAGTTTGTATTTGAATTTACGATGCTAATGGTGATCATCTGCATTCCTTGGCCAGAGAGTTTCAGATTTTTGAGATTAAAAAAACATTCCAGCATTTTACTGGCATTATAAATAATCACACAGAGATGAAAACGTGCCTTTTCTTGCCAAAAGAATCTAGAAAAGCAGAAGATGGCAGGCCTGGAGGCCCAGAAGAGGCCCTTGATGTTGGCAGCACTGAACGGACTCTCAGTTGCTAGGGTTCCAGTGCCGGAGGACAGCCAGGATGAAGTCGCCAAGGTGCCAATGGATGAGAGGGTAAGATAGAGTCTCATGAAATGTTACTCATTCCCTTTGTTCCCAGCAGCATGAAGTTTCTAAAATATTAAAATTTTATTTTAAATGTGAAAAAAAATTTCCTGAAAGCTTTCAGAGCCATTAATGGACAAGGTCCGTGGTTGACACTGGTGTGTCCTTGGATACTGACAGTGTTAAACATCTTGAATGTTTCCTGAATGTGGAATTCGGTGAAAACTGAGGCTGTTCATTTTTTCACTTGATCATACAATGTCATGCAAGATCAAGCCATAAATCTAACATTTTGCACATTTTTCACTCAAGTAGTCTTTCTACAGTGATCATCCATAGATACCGTCTTGCTTGTTCTGTTACAACTAAAGAATTCAGTTAACATCTCCAACAGGATTAAATTAAAAAAAAATAAAAATTAAGAATTGTTTGCCTCCTGATGTTTGCATATGTGGGTGTGTGCATGTATATAGAACCTAGGAAATTAAAAACAGTTGCTGCTATTAAGATTCGAGAGACATATTTTCAAAGAAGCTTTCTGGATAGAAATTCACAGCCCTGTGTTGTCTGGTACGCAGACGACAGAACTTAGCCTCTGCCTGTACATATGTGGGGTTGTGCTCAACCCCAGAAATTGAACATGTTCAAGTGAGGGAGTATTTGGAAAATGTGAACCACATCACACTTCTTGCAGTGTGACCTTCCTAAAAAGATAGATTTAGAATATTCTTACAAGTATCTGTTGTGGTGAAATCCCATACCAATTCATACAGAACCAGGATTTTATTTAGCAACATTTTGCTTTTTATGTCTTTAAAAAAATGTGGAGGTGGAATGTAAAAATGTGGAATTTGCTTGTGGTTTCAGTCAGTAGGAATAAGACTCTGTCATGTTTTCTCAGACAACTGCAACCAAAAAAAAAACCCAAAAACAACAGTAGAATGGTTGTGGTGAAATCCCATACCAATTCATACAGAACCAGGATTTTATTTAGCAACATTTTGCTTTTTATGTCTTTAAAAAAATGTGGAGGTGGAATGTAAAAATGTGGAATTTGCTTGTGGTTTCAGTCAGTAGGAATAAGACTCTGTCATGTTTTCTCAGACAACTGCAACCAAAAAAAAAACCCAAAAACAAGCAGTAGAATGCTATCTATGACTATATATTGAAATTCAAATAACAGATGGATAGGTCTAGTGGTAACATTCTTCCAGGAGAAGGTAATGGATTGGTGTTCCTTTTGTTAAACCTTAGTGCAAAATCTTGAGGAGGAAGTTGGAAGAGGGGATGGTGTTTACAGAATACGAGCAGATTCCAAAGAAAAAGGCAGATGGGATTTTCACCACTGCTGCCTTGCCTGAAAATACTGAGCGCAACCGCATCAGGGAGGTCATCCCTTATGAGGAGAACCGAGTAGAGCTGGTGCCAACCAAAGAGAACAATACAGGCTACATCAATGCTTCACACATAAAGGTAAAAGCTTTCTTGAACTTTGCTTTTCAAATAAAGGAACGTTAAAGCTTTGTTTGCATTCCTGGGTGCACAGCAGCATTTCTGTAACTCTGGGAATTCTGTAAAAGTAGCTGAGTCAGAATGCATCATTGCACCTTGCTGTCAGCATGGTGGGCATCTCTCAAGTCCTCTGTCAACTAATATGCATAAGTTGATTTATTGGCTGGAGTCTGGGAAATCATTTTAGAGAGGCATCCATCCTTTTTTATGTCCACCTCTGCCAACTGGTTGTGGAATGTCTCTTGGTTAATGTGGGGAGAGATGTCATGTTTCTTAAACCTCGTGAAAATGTGTTAGAACAGCCCCAATACATCCAATGGAATACATTTGTTTATGACCCTGTGCCTGAAAGAAAGAGCACCTAAGTTCAGGGTAAGGAGATATTACTTGTAGAGAGGAACATATTCAGAGTTTCCACCAGTGGAAGTTTTCAGGAGTCAGGCAGCTGCAGGCAAACACTGTCTACTGGGTCAAGACATGTTTTGATTTTCAGTCCCAGTAGCCTTGCAGGCCACTGCAGGACTACAACAAACCATGCAGAGTGGGTCCCTGCAACTGACTGGTGCAGCCTGAAGGAAATACAGAACAAAGTTTGACTTAAATATTTGTTTTCTATTTACTAGCATATAGACTACAGTTTTTAAAACTCAAAGTTGTAGCTCCATGTATGCTGTTCCGTGTCCAAAGAAGAAGTATGTAGTTATGAGTAATATATGTTCACATAGATTTATAGAAATCATTGTATAATTATGTATTTCTTTCTCTTATAATAAGAGTTGAGTGGGTTTTAAAACAAATTTTTTAAGTATGTGTTGATAAAAAGAACAGCCTATTAATGACAGCTCTGTGTCTCTGATTGGGTACTGCATTGACTTTTGTGTTTTGAAATTTTATCAAGATGCTTTTTATTTCTTCTTGTTAATTCCATATAGAAATTACTTAAGATGTGATTTGACTTTGTTACTTATGAACACGACTAATTTTAACAGTGAACTACCCTGCAGTGGCTGTAGATGCTTGTTTTTCTTTCTGTTTCCAGTATGATTTGCAAAGTCCTTTGTTGGCTTTTACTCTACCCTGAGAGAAGCAACAGCACTCCTCTCCCTCAGATGACAGACTCCTTCGTTGTCAGAGAGGGCTGTCTGCTTTTTCTTGATGTCAAAATCCAGCTTAAAAAGAAATAATTCAAAAACAATAAATAACATGTCCTGTTAAATTAATATTTTCCTGGAGTAAAAGCCTTCTAAAAGTTTAAAGAGACTCCCTAGCCTCCTTGGTTGTGATTTACGGTATTAAATCCTTTTGGTTCAAAACAGTTTCTGCACCAGGTTATTGCTTTTCTACATAGCCTAGTAGGTAGCAGATACTGAGTTTTTGCATAATCAGACACTGCTATGATGATGGATTTTTCATCAACTTTGTCAGGACACCAACAAAAAAGAGATTCCTAACATAAATTATACCCACAAAGCAGTAATAGCCAGAAAATAATTTTTCTTGGCTAGTTTTGAGTCCACATTTTACTTTGTGTGTCAATGTTGGACCTTCACACATCTCACATTCACAGACGACCCAGGAACACACACACACAATTTTTTTTAGTGCATGACAGTGGCCCTTGCCACTGTTTTCCTCTTGCACTTGTAGTGGCATGTGTGGAAGCCAAGCAGATGTGCTTTTGCTTAGAAGGTGAAATTGCATCTGAGAAATTTACCTCAGTAGCACAGCATATGTTTGTGTTTGCAGCCCAATACTCAATTTTTAATACCCTGCGGTCGGGGCATCAGAATGCAGTAACCATTCCAGGCATCCCATTCCCTCCAGACTATTTATGGTCTTTTCATATCGTATGCCAGAAGGCTGGATATTTGGACCAGAACTCAGTAGAAGAAAACTCCTATATCATCCTGATAAGATCCATGCCTGGAGAATTCCAATTCAGTTTGTGAGCCCCGCAGTTCTGCAATGTTCATCTGCTTATTTACCATTGGCCTTCGCTGTTAAGATACCAAGTTTGTTATCTTTAGCAGAAAGGAAAATTGTAATTAAATTTATGGATCAAGAAAAAAAAATGCTTAAGACCACTTCATCTGACTGTTTGGAGAAGGTCAGTATTAATGTAAAAAAGCTCAGCAATGCTTTACCAGCATTCGTGACTGCAGATAAGCACGCATGCAAGCTGAAGAGCTTTCTAAGTGTGAGGTGTTGGTTAGTGCTGTGCAGCTCATATTAATTCCCACCTAGTACAGAAACGTGAGGAGCTTGCATTGAGTCTTGCAAATTTGAACCATCATTGG
Organism: Chaetura pelagica; assembly: GCF_000747805.2. Taxonomy (NCBI): domain Eukaryota; kingdom Metazoa; phylum Chordata; class Aves; order Apodiformes; family Apodidae; genus Chaetura; species Chaetura pelagica. The sequence goes on along the minus strand of NW_009952796.1, from coordinate 1,154,808 downwards.
TAGAGGAGAATGCTGCACAGTATGAAATTAGAAAATGAGCTAGTGTGCACTGTTGAAAACAGTTTTCAATGCAGTGAAAAATTTGTTATACAAACACTATGCTGATTACAGGTCTAAAATCCCAAGTAACTCAGCTTAATGAACAGATATTTGAATAACAAATGTATTATATTTCTGAAAATTTATTCCAAGACTTGTATCTTAAACATAGTATATGGTTAAACTTGTCAGAGTTATTGATTGCTCCTTGTAGCGTTGTCCACCAGTACCTTGATATTTATGGATGTGTCAGTATCTCTGTTGTAAATCATCTTCTCTGGGATTTATAACTTGTGAGAAGTGTCTCTGGGCTAATACATAGATTTAGAAGGTCTTAGCCTGAGAATGAAAAATATTTTAACTTTCCAAAAGAAGTAGTTCATCTGGGTTTGCTTTTTGCTGGTAAGCACATTTCAAAACTATATCTATTAGCTCTAGAACTGGTTTTTACCTAAAATGTAGAGGTGTTTTGTTGGTTTGGTTTTTTTCTGTATAAACCTTTCCTGAAGTTAAGCAAGTAATCTGTCATAAAATAGTAATTTATTACACACAAGTGTTTTTTTTAATTTATTTTTGTTTTTGTTTTTTTTAAACCAAGTGTGAAGAGCTGCCTCAGTCAGGTAAATGCTGCCTTTTTTTAAACTGGTAGTTCCAAGGTACAGCTGCGTGTATTCAGGGCCCTACAGAATTTATAGTGTGTAAAGTGTGTGTTAGTGCTTTAAAAATAATCTCATGTTTGGTGCAAATAGAGAAATATTTCTCTAAGATGTGGTTGGTAATCCAGTTATGTGTTAGAAAATAAATTACATGGCTACAGCTTTAGAGAGTTTTGGATTTCCTGTGGTGTTTGAAATCCACTTAAAGCACTGAATTTACTTCATAGTATTTTGCAGCTTCTGAACTGAAAAAACCCAAAAGATGAGAGAGGAAGAGTGACTTGAAGTGAAGTCTGTCTTGATCTCATCACTAGCTGGCAACAAGCCTATCTGAGCTTTATGTTTTGTATAATCTGGGGGCAAAACTGCATCCCTTGGGGACAGCTTGGCCACATCGTCAACAGTGATCAGCATAGTAAGAGTCTGTTTATGAAATTCTTTTTTTTTACCTGATTGGAAGATAATTAAGGGAGGTCCTAACCAGCAAATACCTTTAGCTTTCCTTGTGCAAAATACCATTCAGCACCCCTGTGTGTTAATTTGCAGCTATGCAATGCCTTTTTAATGCACATAGATACTTCCTCTGGTTCTCAGTTTTTCTTTCATCATGGGTCTGTCACCAAGCCCAGGGAAGTCACTCAGCTGCTTATTTGTTCATAAGCCATATCAAAAACAGGGCATCAATTTTTTTTTTTTTTCATTGCATGATCCAGATGCAATGGCAAAAAAAAAAAATAATAAAAAAAGATAACATTTTGCTCAAAGGTTTGTGTTTATGAGCATCTAGAAAGGACTTGGAAGCACTAAAGATGGTGTTTTGTTAGATTTGCTCTTATCAAAAGGATGATTCTCGTTCAAAATGTTGAACAAAAGTGGAAGAACAAAGAAGTAAAGATTTAATTATGGTCTCTTTTGTTTAAAGGGCAGTTCTGGCACAGATGCTGCTGAGAATTTGGGCACTGACTGTATTTTTTTTTCTTTTCTCTTACTCCCAGGTTACTGTAGGTGGAGAGGAGTGGCACTACATTGCTACCCAAGGGCCTCTGCCACACACATGCCATGACTTCTGGCAGATGGTATGGGAACAGGGGGTGAATGTAATAGCCATGGTCACAGCTGAAGAGGTATGTAAAATCACCAAATACAGTTATTTAGCAAATCTCCTGTTATTGTCACATCCCTCTCCAGTAACTTGTTTTTTCTATCAACAACCCTTTTTTCCTCTTACTGGGAACATATGCTTGTACTGCTACAGTACTGTGCTTCCTAACTTTCTGATACTCAGTTTGGCAAGTACTGAAGCGAAACAAGCAGAACTCCCCCTCCCCCTGCTCCACTTCAATTTGGCCAAACCAAACAAAGATGTTTCCGTTGGAATGTGAGAGCACCGAGCTGCTCCTGGTTAAAATGACAGAGACTTCCACCCCATCCAAGGCCAGTTCTGCACACTGTCACTCTTATCAGTTGAAAAGAGACCAGAAGCTGCAGTGTCCATAGAAGTCTCAGTGGTTTTTGTTGTGTTTTGTTTTGTTTTTTTAAAAAAAACCAGAAAAATAAAAAGAAATCTTTTTATTCTTATGCCAAGCAAAACAGTTATTTCTGTTGTAATCCAAGAACTATGTGCTATCATTGCTAACTAACATGGCATTCTGCTTTATGCCTGGTTGGTTTTAGCAAACACAGGAAGTGCCATAGTACATCAAGTCACTGTCCAGTTCCCAAGGCTGATCAACAACAGATACTTAGAAGTTGCTGAAGAAAATCTCCTTCCATTTAAGGGAGAGGCTTCCCCAGGAGGAGACTTACTGAAGTCTTGTAGGCAGTAGCTGGCTTTTGCCACGAGACAAAAGTTAGTTATTCAAGCATTCTTACACTTTGAAATATTATATGGCTGAGAGTTGTAATTGATGTTTTCTTTACTTTGTAGAATGCTCCTTGCTCTTCTAGTACTTTGAAATAAGAATACTTGTCTTATCTTCAGAGTTTTATGTCTTCTGTAGAGAATATGATTGCAGGAACTAATGGCTATTTTTGTTTGTTTTTTGGTTATTAAGGAGGGAGGAAGAAGCAAGAGTCATCGCTATTGGCCTAAACTGGGCTCTAAGCACAGCTCAGCCACTTATGGGAAGTTCAAGGTGACAACTAAGTTCCGCACAGACTCCGGCTGCTATGCAACTACTGGTCTGAAGGTCAAGCATCTTCTCTCTGGACAAGAGAGGACAGTGTGGCATTTGCAGTATACTGACTGGCCAGACCATGGGTGTCCAGAAGAAGTTCAAGGCTTTTTATGTAAGATTTATTTGACTTGCTTGATAAAATACATTAAGGAGAAGGCTGCTTACAGTGGTGTCGGTTCACTGCACCTAGTTAGAGGTGGGATTGATATTAAATTATTATTGTTCTGTCATACAAAGGCCTCAACTAGGTCGTACTTTGCTGCAGTTTTGAGAAGTGGGATTCAAGAGGTGATTGATGATTTTGGTCCTGGAAGACCTGACATGACAAGAGGGAAAATCAGAGGCAGCAGCAGTGCTTAAGACTCTGGAAATTTAAAATATTAGGATACCTCTGCTGGCTGATCTGTCAGTGTAAGTTATTGCCACTTCCCAGCGACCTAATGAGATGGTAGGATGCACACAAATGTGATTAAAGAGGTCTGGGTGAGAGAGGTTCAGATGTTAGCGAAATATGGCACAAGCCCTCCATTTTCGTAGGAGGCCCTTGTTGCTGACAGCCAGCATTTAGGAGTCCAGAGGCATTGGACTTGTTGCAAAAGAGCAGAGGGCTCCATCACATATGCAAAAAGTCTAAACTCCCTGCCACTCCTCTAACCGTGGTCCTGGGTCATGCATTTCTGAAAATACAGTCATTATATTCATCTGTAATGAGTTAATAGTGCTTCTTACTTCTTACCAAGTAGTGAACACTACCATATAAAGTAATAGGAATTCAACCATTATTTAACTGAAGCCACATCTCTGGCTCTACAGTAGAACATGATGCAGAGATCTTTAAGTGACCACTGAAGGAGCTTGTATATGGTGTACTAACGTGCTGGAGATGCCTGTCATCTTAATTCCTGAAAGCTTTGCAGCTGCAGCAGCATAGCTGTGTTGCAGCTGAGTCCTCTCTCAGCAAGGTCCCTTAGTTCCACTTCAGTCTGGACACAGCTGCAGTCCTTTAGTGATCCACTCTCCTTTGCATGGTATAAGCTTAAAATAAATAATATGTTCTTTTTCCAGTTCTGTCATCAGAGCAGAAAATAAAAATGACAGTTCAGCTTTGACAAAGGAGTGTTGTGGGATCAGTCTTTAAGGCGAAGCTATTGCCCAATTCCTAGTTTTTGTTTCATATTTTGTTTCTCCTACCAACCCCTGTAGCTGTGGTTGGCCATGGCAGTAATTGGAACCTGATTGTCCCCATTTCCTCTGTCCCATTGTCTGCCACCATGCACAGTCCCATTTCACTGTGTTAATTAAAATGCAGCTTTTCTGATGTTGGTAGACCTCCAACCATGACCTGCCTGTGTCAAAAGGGTCACTTGGGCTGCAGACCAAGAGTCAGGGCATGAGAGTTTGGCTCAGATCTCACTTCCCACTCTGGCTGGTGGGAAGCTAAGTGTCCAATAGTTATGTGTCTGGATATATCTTTCTGGGTGCTGTCCATCATCTCTGTTGTGCATCTAGACTATGCTGGAACAGTGTTTAGAGGTCAGAGTTATAGTTCCTGGTGTGTTACAAGCTAACCAGGTAAACTTCCAGTATGCAAGGTTCTCTCTGTGGTTTGACAGTGGAATGCATTGAACAACACGAGGACAGCTACACAAGACAACTGGTCTTAAGTCACGCACTTCCTAGGAATCCCTTGAGGGAAAACAAAGACATTGAGCTCCCAGAAGGGCTCATAGCTGTTGAGAAACAAACTCTGAGTGGGGAGCAGGGTGAGATTCTGTCTAACTCTAGAAGGGAGAAGGGAGGCAGGGGGAAGCAGGGCAGATGGATGCTCTCCTCCCATCTGATACTGGCTTTGGCAGGCAGTAGTTTCAGTGGGACTTAGCTGTTGTTTTGATCCCAGACTGTTAATAGCAGGAATTGCTGTAAGTACTGTCTAGAATCATCTGCTTAGGGGACCTGGAGATTTGCAGAGAGGAAAACAGAATTTAATTTTTTAAGAGAACTATTTAATTTAAAGGAGTGGGTACCCAAGTAATAACTGACACCCAGCTGGTACACACTGGATTCAGTGCTGTTCAGTGCACTCTGGCCAAAATAATTAGTGTGTTGTAAAAAATGTAAATTATTGCCACTTTGACAAATAATGACTTTTCTGTTGGGTTTTTTTTTTCCCCTCAATTTTTACATATGGACATACAGATGTTTGCAACCTTGTCTGCATTTAATCTTGCAGCTTACTTGGAAGAGATACAGTCAGTGCGTCGCCATACCAACAGTGTCTTGGACAGCAGCAACAACTGCAACCCTCCCATTGTGGTGCACTGCAGCGCAGGGGTCGGGAGGACTGGAGTGGTTATCCTAACAGAACTGATGATTGGGTGCTTGGAGCATAATGAGGTAAGTCAGCTTCTTTCTCAAGACAAACAGTGAGCTCTTTTCTTGACTAACCAGCCACATTTCTGAGGTTAAAATTCAAATGCATTGAAATGTGCGTCCTTTCTATTACCTTTGTGAGACAAGGGCCTTAAATGCAACAGGCAGAGGTTTCCCATGGCACTTATTGTAGTTTTCCGTTGAGTTAGCTGAAGTTTTCTGCTCTCTAAAATCACTCTTTGGACTCCCTTCTCTCTCTTGTATTGTTTCTAATCTCAGCTGGAATGAAACTTAACTGTGTCTTAAGAAAAAAAGGTGTGTGTTTGGGGAATAGGGCTTTAGGAACTGCAGGCAATATTACAAGACTAGTAATATAGTCTGGAGTGAAGCATAAGAGCACCAGCAGAGTAATCATGTGTAGCAACTTACTTTTCATCTGTGTGACTGGGGAACTCTCCAGGAAATACATCTCATTTTGAATACCAATGTGCCACACAGTTTCAACACAAGAGCTGTTGAATCTGGGCATTTCTGTTACCAAAGAAACTTCTCAAAGATCAAAACCTCTAGTACAGATAACAATGCAGCCAGAGTGACAAATAGACATATATCATCTGCCCCTCCCATTAATTATCCACTGGGAGACTTCCTTGAAATGCAGGACTGGATGTACACACCTGAACTGCTCACCTGCTTTCTGTGTTACTATGCAGGAGCTTTTCTGCACAAGGCACTATGCAAAGTGCAATTTTCTGGCTTGTTCAAAAACACAAGTCCTGAAGCAACCAAGTATCCATGCACTTACCTCTTTGTCACTATTTGTAAAAAAGGTGATGCAAGAAGTAATTTATTTTTTTTCTCTTCTATGTTAATCCCCCTCTAACCACTCATCATTTTGTAGTTACAAGATCACCTACAGTTCCTGGGCTCATTTCAACTGAAATGGGCCTCCTCCAGCTCTGTTTGGGCTTGACAAGAGGTGAAGCTGTTTTGTGTATCTGTGTCACAATTTGCACTTTTTCTTATCTTGTAATTTGAGGGGTGGAATAAGTGGGGAGGAAGGGGAAGTAGGAGCAGGCCTGGACAGAAAGGACCCAGAGGCATGTGCTTTGGGAATCCTGCAGCCTTCTTGTGCTGGCTGCTGTTCTGTAACAGGAGCAGTGGCTCTGACTCTTCAGGCTGCTCAACTCCTTGTGTAACAACACACTGGCATCTGGAAGTGACTGCTTCTGTTGTTCACACAGCAGCCGTGAAATTTCTGTGTGCCAGAGGAAATCTGGATAGTTACAAGAGCCATACCTGAATTGCTTGTGAGCATCAGTGTAGCTGTGTCTGCTTTGCAATAACCTCTCTCTCTCTCTCTAATATATATATTATAATATATATATAGTATTATATAATATATAATATATATTATGTATATAGATATATATAATGGTGTGCCAGGAACAAATACACACTGACAGTTGTGCAACACATATTGGCCACCTCAGTCTGTCTGCAGTTTACCAAAGTCACATATTTGGACAAGAGTAGGTGAGTAGCAAGTGAAGACAAGAGGTGCAACCTCAACATCTGAGCATGAGCGTGAGCCTTGACATTCAGAACAATTCCTATCAACTTCACTAGGAGCTGATGGTAGTGCTCAATAATAAGGGATTTCTCTGGTGTCCCTTAATTAAACCATCCTTTTGTCTTCCTGAATGGTCGAAATCATAATTAAAGGCAACCTTCCTTAAGGGCTTTGTTGCTATAGATTGTGCAAAGTTAATGGTGGGGTTTTTTTGTTAAAACCTAATTTAAAAAAAAAATATTAAAATATTAGCTTTTTTATTAAACATTATGTGTTCAGTTTGTCACAGGTACTGCATTCTGCACAGAGAGGGTTCCTTTTCATGCAGCAGCTTTACTGGTTTATTTTGAAGTAGGATTAATTATTCCTTTGTTTTTTTCTGAAATGCTCAAAATGCTTTAGTCTGATGAATTGGTCGATTTCCTCTGAAGTGTCCTAGTAAGTAGTTGCATTAGCATTAGCATTTTATTGGTGAAGGAAAAAAGGGGAGGGAAGTTGAAAATCCTGATATAAAGCATCTTGGAAAGTACGTAGCAATGCTGGAACTAAAACCAGAACTCTTGACTTTGAGGTTTGGGTAAAGAGCCATGTTTAATCACATTCTATACAGCTTCAGACACTGTGGCTTCTAGGCAACTGTTTGTTGAGTCTGAAGCTGTGTATCTCATTGCAGGGATAAAGTTTCAGTAACTGAAATATGTCATATCGTTTCATCCTTACTGCTGTAGACACGTAGAACAAGGAAGCCATTGAGATCTTGCTCCACTGACTTCTAGTTTGGACTTGGCACTGGCACATTAATTCATGACTGCAGCTGCAGTGCATTTCTGTAGGGGAGATCTAGTTTGGGAGTCAGAAATCAGTAGCATTTGTGTTTGTTCTCTTTGCAAACGCCACCTTAGCAAGAGCAAAAAAGGCATTCTGCCTTTTTATTTTTTCTTTGACATGTGTGTTGTGATGAAGGCGAGTTTGATGGTTCTCCCTACCTGGAGTTGATAACTTGGCTACAAATAGTGAGGTTGAATAGTCTGGATGGGCTTTTCTTTGATTTCTGAGGTAGGTCAAAGCCTAATCCGCTTCGAGGAGGCGCACAGATCACTGTGTACCCAGTAAAAATCAAAGCTGTCAAGCACGGAACTGCTGAGAGGGGAATGTGGTGGTGCAGGTCGAAGCTGGCCTGCATTTTTGTTGCAGTTGTTGAGGTGAGATCAGGTTCCGCGTGACTCTGCTCCACAAAGACCGCGTGGCTTTTGTAAGCATGAGTCCACGGGGAGGCTTTCTCTGGGTGAACTGGAATGAGCTTACGTTTTCCTTTGCACACACTTGAAAATAATATGACTTTGCTCACCACAAAACTTGACACTTGCTGACTCTCTAGAGATGTCCTTTTGTAACAGCTTGTTGGAGTATGTGGCAGAATATTTAGCCTTGTTTTCAGAAAGGGACAGTCTATACATTAGGGCTTGTTTACACAGAACGGAGACACTGAGTTTTATATGGACAGAAAGCCATATGCAGCGTGATTTTATTTTGAACTTTTCAGAAAACTTCCAGTGGTGTGTACGGAAGCAGACTCCCTGCTCAGTTGCACCTCCAAGGGTTAGCAGCAATCCTAATTTGTTTCTCTGTCCATTTGTCCAGGTTTTTACCATTTCTCATCTCAGCCAAAAGACTTGCTAAATTCCTTTTTGTTTCTGAAATGCCCACCTGGCATTACAAAGTGCACTTTGTGTTGCATGATAGAGGAACTGTTCTGTTTAAGGGTTTCCTCAAAAGGAGCATGTATCTTAGTGCTGGTATTTACTGCTGCCATAGCACATTTGTATCCCTCATCTCAGGTCATATTACACGCTCTTTGAATCTTTGAATGGCTCCCCATGTACCTATTTTAATGAATAAAAAACAATAACATCACAGGTTGTTTGCTCCCTAAAGGCTGGAGATAGAACGGTAACACCTAATGAAATCTGCAGTGATTCCTAACCCTTCACCTCATGGGCCTCTGTTTCACACAGCTCATTTATTTTTTGATTCAGACCATTATAAGGTATGTGTGCCCCAGTGCGCTTGATGGGGTGGAGGATGTTCCTGCACAATGGATCTCCTGATCCATCCCCACTTACTGAACTTTAGTTCCTGTTGGCAGAGCATTTTCAAGGCAAGAGTGAATTTCTTTTGGATGAAACTAAGCTGGAAGATGACCTCTTGGAAAACACCTCATGTCCCAGCGGCTATGGGGTGCTCAACAGACCAATCATGTCCTGAAATCTGCAAAATCCACATGTTGTGGATACTGGGTCCTCATTTCACTTCACAGATCTCTTTATTCTGGAGTGTTATTTACTAGCATAGATTTGGCTGTGGGAGGTCAGATGTCTGTCCACTCTTTTAGTGGAAGAGTCCGAATATTTGCCTGCAGTTTAGTTTTGTCTAAAGGACATTGATAGTGATCCTAATGTGCCTGCTTGCCATTTGAAAAATCTCTCAGATCCTCCCTCTGTGAATGAGTTTGACCACGCATCAGAGTGCAGTATGCACGTGGCCACATGGTCTGTTCATGCACAGATGTAGAGTTTGGACTGAGCAATATAATCTTGGCTGTTTAAGTTTTGTACTAGACCTTCTTTATATAGCTAGCCTTTGACCTGAGATAATGGACAATATATTTAGTTTATTTTACTTAGTTGAAGAGAGAGAGGTATGTTGAGCAGAAAAAACTCCAAAGAGAAGCAGCCCTTATTTGTTCACTTGATGACCTGCTGAGAGGTAATCAGTGGTACACAACTGAAAGACAAGTCTTTGGTCATCTGCCCACTTGCATTAGTCCAGAAATTCCTGTAAGCTCTAACAGGAAAGCATCAGATGCATCATAACCTGTATATAATACTGTAATACTCCCTGAAATGAAAGCTGGGGGAAAAAAAAAAAAAGTAGTATTTAACTACAGTTGTTTACAATGCATTACATTCTATTAACTACAATGCAGTTCCCTGTGTCAGATAACTAATATTTGAGATTATTATTGTTTAGTTTAATGAACCTACATTTTAATGATTCTTTTTTTCTTTGCTTTACAGGAAGTGGATGTTCCTGTGATGCTGAGACACCTGCGAGAGCAGCGAATGTTTATGATCCAGACCATAGCCCAGTACAAGTTTGTGTATCAAGTGCTCATCCAATTTCTTCAAAACTCCAGACTTATTTAATATTTTCAAACACCCCAGATCTTTGTGGATCTGAATGATTCTTACAGATGAACAAGGGGAACTGCCTTGACAACACTGTGTGCATATATTGCATTTTTTAAGGTTGTCTTGAAAGTAAGGAATAATTGTTCTTTACTAGAGTCTCCCATGGATTATTTTGTACAAGATATAATTTATTTTTCATGGAATAACTTGTGAATTACTTTAATAACTTGTAAAACTTACAGTGACCTTCAAATTGAACCACATTTGACATGACTGGTCTGCATTGTAACATGTCCGTAAGGAAAGCAATCCTCTGTAAAGGTAGTTTACTGGCTTTTGTTTGCTCCACAGCTTCTGAAATGAACAGTTACTTGGCAGTGGGCTTTTTCAGGGAGATCTGACCCTCTGCACATGCAGCAGAGCATGTTAGAGAGAGATCAAACACAGACCACTGTGAGGACAGAGAGTTTTGGGTGCTAAACTGTTTGGATTCCACAAAAATTATGGTTTTAGATTAGTCCTTGAAAAAAAGTAATATTGGATCTTTTAAATGAGGCCTTTGCTACTGTCTGAAATCCTTGAAGAGATTCCTAAGAGCTGAAGCAGTGCAGGAGGAAGTGCAGTGACCCAGAGCAGGCTGAAGGCAGTGAATGAGTCTTTCTGGTAACTGTCGTGGGTTGTGGGGTGAACAGCAGAGGAATTTCAACTAAATGCAGCTGAAAAAAAGCCCTTGAATCAAGCACATTCTCATGAATTACACTGAAAATTTATTGCCTTGAGGCTCACCTCCTGTAGAAAAGGAATCTCATTTAAGTTAGGTTCTCCCCTTGTCTTAGTTTCCCGTGTGAAATACTGTCTTCAGCACTGTAATAATTTTAATTTCTAGTTATTTAAACTTTTTCAAATGATCCATGTGGTCTTTTCTCCATATCTGGCTTCTACAAATAGCAACCCTTGAGAGCTTTAGTATGTCTTGATTCTTCCCTCATCACTGTCTTGTGGTTTATGAACTTACTGAGCATCCTTCTTTTTGGTATTGGCAAACCTTGCTTTGTTAGGATGGTTTTTGTATTAAATTACACAAATAATCTCTCTTCTCTGTCTAGTCACTTTGGATTCCCCCTCCTATTTATTATTACTATTTTAATCTTGGTAGCAGTCAGGGATTCCAGTTAGGAATAGGAGGATGTTGTGTAAATACATAAAGGAGAAAGAGTCCTTGCCTGAAGTTTACAATTGGAACAGAAAAGGGAAATAAACCTCCTCTGCTGCATAACTATGGCACACATTCTTAACTGGCTTGCTGTAGGCCAACAATGAAACCTGTGACAGAGATGAGAAAAAAATGCACACGTCCTAGAAGTATCTGAGCAGTTAGACCTGTCCTTCTCTTCCTTCTTCATCCTCTGGCCCTCAGCACTGGCTAGCTGTTCTGCACAACTTGGTGCATATTCCTTTCTTCAAACTGTCTATTTGACTGGAGTAAATCACGTTGTGAATTACATTGCAGTGTGTGCATGGTAGCATTTACTTAGTTATTTAGAAGTGATAGTAGCTGCACTTCTAAAAAACTTAAAAATAATTTTTAAAAAAGCTTTAACAAGTTGTGCCAGGCCTCCCACACTGTTATTTCTGGTGTTTGAGATGGCAATTTCCTGTGCAGAGGTTGCTCTGCTTCTTGCACTGACCCCTCTTTCCCATCTCTGCACACTGCCACCCTTCTGCAGGCAGCCCAGGCCTCCTTCAACTTGGCACTCCTGTTGGATCGCTAGGGAATGAATGAGGCCGGAGAGGAGCTGTGGAGATCCCTGCTCCCAGCCCTGCTCACCCCTGGCTTTTCCACAGTCACATTCAGTTTCAGAAATCTCCAAGGGTAGATTTTCCATCTTTTAGTCTCAATATTGCTTTTCTTTTGCATCGCCACCTCCAAACCCTTGGTGAGCATACAAAGCCCTAAGCCTACAAGCACTCTCAACCTCGGCACTAAAGGGACTTGAGCCCTGATCCTTCCCTCAAATCAGTGGGAGCTTCAGACAAGGCAATGTACCAGAATGTTTCTTAACTGTATTTAAAACTACACTGTGTTGATTTGGCACTCTGCAATACAGGCCTAACAAAGTGACAAGGATTCTGGTGGAGACTTCTACCTACCAAATAAATGGTGAGGAGTTATTTAGCTTTAATATCTTGACCATGTTCCTTTTAGGGATCAGCTGAGTCTTCAGTCAATTTTAGTTTTCCTCTTATTTCTTCTGCCAATGCCAACATATCTCTTGTTAAATTAGCAGCAACCATTTAAAGTCTTTTCAGCAGTATCTGCATGGTAATTGCACAGAGACGCTTTATATCTGGGAAACAAGCCAAGGAATAAACCTTGAAGCAAAGTGTATTAAATTAGTTATCTCGTTATAGCTTTTTGAATAATTTCCTAATGAGGAATTAAGTTTGAACTCAGAGCTGTCAAGTCCCATTGCTCCACTTGGATGTGAGAAGTAGAAAATCAGGAGGGAAAAGAATCTGTTCCTGTGTCTTTCGCTCTTCTCAATTGAAATTCCTCCTTCTGTTTCTACAGTGAGTACAGGAAAGTTATTGCATAAGAGAATGTAAAGAGCTGTGTTCAAAAAGAAAGAAAATTAAGCAAATGTTTTTTTATGCAAAGATGCATCATAGGTGTCTTAGAAAAATATTAATTAAAACATGGCACCAAAAATCCTTTCCAAATTAAGTCAGTGCCTATTAATGGGCTAAATAAGTGGCCACATAGTAAACAGTCGTTTCCAATTAACTCCTAATGTGGCTGGTATGGTAGATAAAGGCCAAAGTGACTCACTTTTTCCCTTTCATTGTCAAAGAATGGTAATTTTAAACTTCTCCTTTCATCTGACTTCAATGTATTTTTCCTGGTAGATTTTATCTTGACTGGATCTGTTAATATCATAAGCGAATTGGGCTGGTGCATGTCTTCAGAGGTTTCTTTCCACCCCAGCTTGCAACCAAACCTCAGCACGCCGATGTTTTATGACTGAAATGTGATACAGTTTTGTAGGGGAAAAACTGAACCTTCTGACTTTGAACCTGCTGTTGTTTTATCAGGCCTAAATTGCTTGGCCACTATTTCCTAACCTTTAGGGAGTGACAGGAAAATGCATTTTGCATCCAATTTCATTAGTCATAGCAGGAATGAACGCATGAGGCTTCAAGCAACAAGACTGTTTACTTTGTGTCCTGCAGGCTTTAACAGCAAAGTTCTTAAGTAGAAAAGGAGGACAGGTTGGGGTTGCTGCCTGTTGTTTTGCACATTTTTTTTAACATCAAAGTGTGACAGTGGGTAGATTCAAAGAGACTAGTTTAATCCATTTGGAGTAAAGTCTGGATTGAAAATTCTCGCTAAGATGCATCCATGATCAGTGAATGAAGCTGCACTTTAAAAAGTTTGACACAAGCAATTGTCTCCAAAGACTCCACGTAAGCACATTTGCCCTATGCTCCCTGACTCTTTCCGAGAGGACTTGGAGTAGATGAGTAAGTCTAACATGGGAATTGATCGTGTATGTTTTCCTCTTTATGCACTCTTAATCTGCATTTAATTTTGCCATTTATTTTTTTTTTTCTTTAAACAATGATAGCATTGAGATTGCTTACATAAAATTTGTGGTTACTGTTACATTCTGAGCATCTTACGCCTAACATTGTCTGATCAGGGATGGGAGGGATTACAGCTGAGTTCTGATGCTGCTTAGTGCTGTCAACATCCTGCTTCTTTCCATCCACCACAGGCTGCATGGAAGGAGGATGGTAAACATTAGCTGCTCAGGTCCTACTTGTTTCAGCTACTCCTCAGGCCTGCTTTGGCACTTTTCCTTCATTACCTGAGGAAAGATGAAGCTTGTTCCCACAAGCTTTCTCCTATATAGGGACCCTAAATGCTCAGCCTTATTGGTAATAGCTTTTCTCTAAACTAATTTCATCTGGCAGGAGACACATCTGTGAGAACTTATTTAACCTATTGCTAATGCAGCCCTTTATAAAAAGTATATTGAAGGACATTTCTGTTCCTCTTGCCTAAATCACAGAATCATTCTGGTTGGAAAAGACCTTCAAGATCATCAAGTCCAGTGCTAAACCATATTTCTGAGCACCATATCTGCTATCTTTTAAACACATACAGAGGTAGAGATTCAGCCAGCTTCCTGGGCAGCCTGTTCCATTGTCTTGACAACCATTTAGGTGAAGAAGTTTCTTCTGGCATCTAATCTAAACCTCCTCTGGTGCAAATCTTAAGACCATTTCCTCTTGTCCTGTTTCTTGTTAAAAGGGACCACCTTGCTACATCTTCCTTTCAGGTAGCTTGAGAAGTCAGGTACCTTAGCTACAATATTACTAAATATTTGAATGATTTCAAGAGGCGGTTCTTGGGGGTTTTTTGTTTTGCCTTGTTTGGTTATTTTTTTTTCTTTTAAAAATTACTTTCCTGCAAGCAGACAGAGATGATCTAGTCAAACTCCCCTCCTAAAGCAGGATCCCCTAGAGCACATCACTCAGGACTGCATCCAGGCAGGTCTTGAATATCTCCAGAGAAGGGGACTCTACAACCTTCCTGGGCAGCCTGTTCCAGTGTTCTGCCACCTTCACCACAGAGAAGTTTTTCCTCATATTTAAATGGAACTTCCTATGTTCTAGCTTGTGCCCATTGCACCTCATCCTGTCACTGGGAACTACTGAAAAGAGTCTGGTTCCATCTTCTTAGCTCCCAGCTTTTAGATACTAAAGAGACATTCCTAAGGTTTCCCCTCGGGCTTCTCCTCTCAAGGCTAGAGTTCCAGCTCCCTCAGCCTTTCCTCATAAGGGAGATGCTCCAATCCCACAATCACCTTTCTTGCCCTCCGCTGGACCCTCTTTAAGTGGTTCCCTCACTCTCTTGAGCAGGGCAGGTCAGAACTGGATGCAGTATTCCAGATGTGGTCTCATATCTGGAGGGAGAATGACTTCTCTTGCCCTACTGGTCACACTTCCTTATGCATGCCAGGGTTCCATTGGCCTTCTTGGCAACAAGGACACATTGCTGGCTCATGGATAACTTGCTATCTGCCAGGCTTCCAGATCCTGCTCCTCAGAACTGCTTTTCAGCAGGTCCATCTCTAACCTATATTGGACTATGCTGCATTCTCAAAAGCTGAGTTCCCACCAGTCTTCTTGGAGGAGATGACAACTGAATTAGCTCCTGACAGGCTTGCTAGCAGTGTGCTCAGGAACTGGAAACATCATTATGGGCAATAACTGCTGTGGCAGCTCTCATGCATCACAGAGAGGTGAGAGTTAAATTTTGCTGCTTGTCTTTGTAGAAAAGAACACTTTGCATCCAGAGAGCTGAGGTGGTGTGCACTGCATGAAATAAAGGATGCATCATATTGAAGGATCAAATATCAGAACTGACCTTGAAAGGGAAGCACTGCATGACAACATAATTTGGCCACCCCGCTACAAAAATGGGTGTAAATCTGCTGATGGATAATCAGTCATAAGGAGTTTGGAGACGGGTTTTGATGCCAACAAAAGCAAGGTTGTGGTTCCAAAATGCCAAAGGCAAGAGTCCCCCAGCTCATTCTTAGCCTTCTAGAGTGTTCTTGTAGAACCTGGTGCTATGGGAACTGCATATGCCAGCTGAGTCTTTAGAGGAGGATGTTACATGTGTAGCTGCATGAAGCCTTGGCTTCCAGGGACTGATATGAAGAAGGTAACAGCTGGCAGCCTGGGTTCTTGGGCAAACAACAGAAGATGGAGGTCTTAACCATAGATAAACTACTGATAGATTATGAAACAGAACATTTAGTGCACAAGTCAAAACAAGTGGTGTTTATATAAATATTTAAATACATTTTGTCAGTGTTTTAGAGTATCTTAGACTAAATCTCCTTGGTTCCTCTCAGCCATTTTTCAGCTGGCATTTCTTTGAAGTTTTGTTGGCTGTGTTTTGTGTGCACCTTCACTGAGAGTTTCCCCACATGCTACAAAAGCAAGACTTTGTATTTGGAAGGGGAGCTGGAAGTCAGTGGTAAAATAGCAGCTTTCACTGAAGAATCCCAGCACTATTTAATAGCAAGACTATTACTGCTGCTGATCCCTTACATTAATACAGTGCTTAACAGTTTTAGTCTTCCCAATCACCCGAGTTGGACTCAGTGTTTTGGACACTCAGCTCCAGCTATTTCAGGGACAGTGTTCCCTGAGGAGGCAGGCAGGAATAAAAGAGGAAGGTTCCCACAAACGACTTCCACGACAGGCTGATGGTCACACCCTGTCTGGGACAGCAGCTGGCAGTTGACACTTAAGGAAGAAATACAAATGTCTAGAGAAGAGTAGGTGCTCAGCCTCTCTAGCACACCTGGCAACCAGTCCTTTTAGGGGATTCCTGAGGAGGAAGTGTTTAGGAGCTACTGATAGGTCCACCTTCCATGAATCACATTACCTTTTCTTTAGAACTCATTTATTCCTCTGGCCTTCACAATGTCCCGTGTTGGCAAGTTCTACAACTTAATTATACGTTAGTTCTATATGAACTTCCTTTTTGTGTATGTTAAATAAAATTATTTTCTTGCTGCTACTTGGTCTTTAAAAGAAAACAAATCTTCAGTGCCAGAAACATTAGTAGGATGTTTATCCTTTTGAGATTGCTCCATATGGAAAATGTTTTCCTCATTAGTAAAGTACCTTTCTTTGGCTATTTTACAAAGGAAAAAAGTTTACACATGCAGGTGACTGTAATATTCCCATATATAACTGTGTGGAACATGTGTTAAATGAAATAACGTTTAAGTAAGTTTTATGTCACTGGATTTTTACTATCCTGTTTTACTTCAGTATTTTGATGCTTCCTGTTTTATTTGTTCTGTATATGACAGTTTAGCATAAAAGTGATCAGAATCTCACCACCTCATTGTATGTACACATTTTGTAGAGAAGCAAGACATCAGTTACATGCCCTTCCTGCCCTGCACTCCCTTCTGCTAGGGCTGAATGGCAGAACTCTTCTATGCTATTGAAAGCCTTAAAAAAACAAACAACTATGCATGCTATTTTATATTCTAATGTATTATTCATATCAGTACATAAGCTTATGCTTGTCAGTTTTATCTTCTGTATAGAACTGATTACTTTTGACAGTATTTTTGCACTGTTTCTCTTCTTTCTCTTTTTATAAAGTTCTATTCAGCATTAATTGCAATAATTTTTTACCCCTTTCACTGCCTTTGTGTAAATAGTTTCTTACATGCTTTTGCAAATGTGAGTATGTCTTCAGTCACTGAGGTTTTTTTTGGTAAGGCTGTCCTTCATATTCACAACATACAATAAACCACTTTTTTCAAGGAAAACTATGCTTGTGTTCTTTCCTGTACCAGCTTAAGGTTTTGTATTTGCACCTATTGTGCTTATGTTGGTTTCCTATGTTAAACTGCTGGACACAGCTAGGGCCACAGTGAGCTCTGAAGAATTTCTGTAAGCAGTAATCCAGGTTTCACTGGGGCAAGGCTCCTTCCAGTGCTGATGCTAGGTTCATCTGATTCTTCAGTGTTGAAGTAGTTTGGGCTCTAGACAGGTTTTCTGAAATGATGTTATTCCCCTGGAAGAGAGTTGGCTTTTCAAGATAAAGTTAGGAATAAAATAGTCAGCTGGTGCCCTCTTTCTAGGCATGGCTGTAGTTAAGTGGCCTTGCCTTTCCAGAATCATTAAGATCTGGTGTTGTTTTATGCACTCCACCTACAATTGCTGCTTAGAGAGGAATGAAAGCTTTCAGCAAAATCAGGTGACAAACCCTTGTTTCTCCAGCAGTTGTATTTTCAGAGCAGCTCTTGGAAGAAGGAAAATATGATGAAGTTATTAATGGTGATGTGTTACCTTTCTCATTATACTTTATAAACTGTGAAAGCAGTAAGGAATGGTCATGTAGTTTACTGTGCAACATACTTCAACTTCAGTGCTGGAAATACACAGCTTTCCTCTGCAACAAATGCATTTTAACTTGTCAAGGGAATTAAAAAATTTGCACAGTCCACGTCTTGTGCAAGCCTACAAGCTCAGAGGTAGGGGCCAGTGTTCCCTGAAAAAGATGTGCTTGAGCTCTAGGTCCTTACAGTGATGAATCCCTGGGACTGCCAGGAGCAGTGATGGGCCTGGAGATTACTGGGCTGAGGGAAAGGGGGTGGCTTTCCTACACAGTGAGCAGAATTCATCACCCCCATTTCCCCTTTCTCTCAGATAAGCCACTACAAAGAAAATGATTTGTGAAAAGAGGAATTGTATACCAAACCAAATAAAAAGAGTGTCCTTTTCACTAATTGATTTGTCAGATTAAATGAAACAACCTAGGCAAAAGTAGATGTCAGAAAACTATTGCACCCATTTAATTGTAGAAGTGGAATTAAGAGGGGGCAAGACAGCTTTATTTACTTTACAGAAATTAGACAAACATTAAAATCCATGGTGAAAAAAAGTCTATTTTTGCATGTGAGCTGTCAAAAAGGCATAATCTTTAAGAAACCATGGATGCTTCCCTTCAAAAAAAAAAAAAAGAAACAAAAAAGGCAAGTGTAGATGTGTGGAAGCTCAGGAACATTTTACAAGGCCTAAGTGTGTTTGTCATTCCAATTATAGGACAAGACTGTGTTCATACTCTACTGCTTTTCAAAGGTTTCCTGAAGGTTTCCATAACAAGGCTTTTTAAATAAAGGTTTGAAGGATTGCATAGATTCAAAGGCTCAGTGATCCTCTAATTCCTTTTTGATCTCTGAAATGTATGGATGATCTTTCCCGTGTGCTACTTCCATGATAGCAATTGCCTATGAAAAGAAAAAAATATTCACACAATTGATTCATATATAACACCAGGCTATAAATACTCTCTTTAGAGGTTTGAAACAGTCTGACACCTCTAGCTACTTTTTGTCCCCTTGTAGTCATAAACCCAGTAGGAAATAAAATGAAATTCAAAACTAAGTAATAAAGCTTTTACATTCAGATAATACATCTTTCATCTTGAAGGATCCCAAAGCACCTTTCAAAATTATATTCCTGACAAAACTACTTTGAATGCAACCAGGGCCAGGACAGAAAACTGCACATGGGGTGGGTAATATTCTGGCAAAGGACTTTACCAGTGTCAGATGGAGCCCTGTTCCTACCGATTTATCCTTTGGCTGTCAGACTGACAAGCAGGGCTATTGCAGAAGTTACATTAAGGCATTTGACACCCTCCCCTGGTTCCAGGGGCTACTACTGCTTTATGAAGGAAGCTGCTGTGCCCAACTTCCTGCTGTTTCATCTACAGCCAGCTCTGGTCCTGAGAGTGAATGTTTAAGGCTGAGTTGTACTTTCCTGCCACTATCCATTCTGCTTTGGAGAGTAGGTGTAGAGGCAAAATTTCCACTTGAGAAAAGGAGAGCAGTGGTCCCAAATGGGTGTAATAAAAGGCAGCAGTAGATAGGAGGGAAAGAAACAATTTCAGAGTGCCTGTGAGAATATTTAAAGACCAGAGTGCTAAGCTAAAGCAAGGAATCACAGGTTCCTAGCCATCAGAGCATTTAGTCATTTTTTCCTTGGGAAACTTTTATGGAATTATGCTCTTGTATTTTTTAAGTAAGTCAGAACAACAACAGCCTTTGGTTCCACCTCAGCAGCAATAAGAAATTACTCCATTCCCCCTCCTGCCCAGAGGAGAAAAGAGGGCCTTCTGGGTGAGCTGCTTGCAAACTGACAGAGAACAATGGCTTTGTTTTTCCACTAAATCCCAAACATCAGGGGCTGGGATAACTTTGGGCAGTTCCTGCAGGCAGCTTTTGGAAGTGAGTCATTAGGAAATGTTTGTGTTAGGAAGCTAACTATGCCAACAAATCTACCTACAGTTCCCAACACCCCCTCCCCAGTCCCATGTTCCTACTGGCACAAATCTCAATTTTAGTCAAAGCTTTAACATCATGGCAAAGGAAAACCTAGGCTAATTTTAAACTAGGTAACAGTAAAAACTTAGAGCATATATTCTTATAGTGTCTTTCACTATGACTCGATGACTCTCTTATTGCTGGCTAAAAACCTGCCAGTAACTAAAAAAGGAAGAAAAAAAAAAAATTGACATTCCAAACCAAGTCATTATCTGCTACAGTAGTCATTGATGCTTAAGAATCTAAAATAAACTTCTGCCCATCAACAACAGGGGAAGAAAGTCAAGAAACCTTGTACAGACTAATAAAAAAATAGAAGAATAAAAAACTAAAAAATAAGGAACAAACTAACAAAAAGGGGTGAAGAAAAATGTAGAAACAAATGCTGTACTTGCCAATTTCAGCATTACCATACGCATCAAATTCCCTTCAGCTATTCAAAAATCACTTGGTTCCAGAACAAATAACCACCAAAAGCATGCCTAGTTTGACTTGGATACAGAAATCACAGACTTCAATGAAACACTATGTGCCTTTTGTAAGAGCCAAGTATTTTTTCTGTCCTTACCTAGTGAGTGAGGAGAAGCTAAGGTTCTGCTTCATTTACACTAGTATAGCTCTAGCTCAGAAAGCAATGTACAGCAAATGTTTAAGCACACTCCTCACTCCACTGCTGCAGCAGAAGGCCACTGTGAAACAGGTAAGACCCCTTGTATGGGAGAACAGACCCATACTGCATCTTTGGAAAAATCAGAACTGAGCCAAAAATCCAGTACCCAAATATATTAAAACATGGTGAATCTCCTACCAAGCCAGGCTTACTGACAGAGAAGCACGTAGTGTTTCAATGATCCCATGCCTCAACTTGTATTATTAGGGAAGAAACCAGGAAATAAATACCCTCTTCAGGGCTTTAACTCCAGCCGTTCTGTTCTCCAGCGCCATATACAGTCTCCCTAATTTCAGCCACATGGAGGCAACATTCAGCGAGTAGGAGGGATAATGCTTACTGCAAGGGAGAAAGAAATTCAGCTTTATCAAACCTGGCAGTTTCATAGCATTCTCCCAGCTCCCATCCCCCTCTCAGGGGGCAAGAAGCTGCCTCTCTTTGCCCCTGCCCATTCACTACGCTCATCCCCTCTGCCATGACTGCCAAGAGTCAGTGCCAATTGTGTCTGGGATGGGGACGCCTGTCAGCTGGGAATTGAACTGAAACTACCATATGCCTCTGAACAGCTGTCAGATGGCAATGACTTTCTGCCACTAGTTCCCATCGAGCCAGCTACAGAAAAAGACTGCATTGTTAGGAGTTTTTGGAGCAACCCTACACCCGCAGAAGTAACTGCCTATTGCACAATAGTCCGTGTTTAATGGAAAGTGAGGGGCCCTGGGCAGCGCGTACAGCACACATGCCATTTGGTACTTGCACACACTGAGCTAGCAGAGTCCGGTATATACAGTCTCCCTAATTTCAGCCACATGGAGGCAACATTCAGCGAGTAGGAGGGATAATGCTTACTGCAAGGGAGAAAGAAATTCAGCTTTATCAAACCTGGCAGTTTCATAGCATTCTCCCAGCTCCCATCCCCCTCTCAGGGGGCAAGAAGCTGCCTCTCTTTGCCCCTGCCCATTCACTACGCTCATCCCCTCTGCCATGACTGCCAAGAGTCAGTGCCAATTGTGTCTGGGATGGGGACGCCTGTCAGCTGGGAATTGAACTGAAACTACCATATGCCTCTGAACAGCTGTCAGATGGCAATGACTTTCTGCCACTAGTTCCCATCGAGCCAGCTACAGAAAAAGACTGCATTGTTAGGAGTTTTTGGAGCAACCCTACACCCGCAGAAGTAACTGCCTATTGCACAATAGTCCGTGTTTAATGGAAAGTGAGGGGCCCTGGGCAGCGCGTACAGCACACATGCCATTTGGTACTTGCACACACTGAGCTAGCAGAGTCCGGTTCAGCAGAGCTGACCTGGAATGCCAGGCTCCAAGCCAGAGGAGCTGGGCAAGTCCCAGGGAAGATAAATAGTACTTAGCCCCCAGGGGGAAAATGTTGGCTCCTTCTTTGTATCGCTGCTCTCTGCCAAGTGATCTGTGACTTTACGTTGGCATCTGCTCCAAAGGGAGTGCTTTACTTGTGCTCCCCCCAGCTGGCAAGAAAGTCACATCTCAAGATGAGATTCTGCTTGGGAGATTCATGGCAGGATCAGATGCAGTGTGTAACTGGCTGGCTCTAATGAACGAGATGACTACTGTAAAAACACAGAAAATGGTATCATAGAGAGTATTTATTTTTTTCCTGCAGAGGCTGCATGCTGCCTTGCCCCACACAGGGCTTCAGCTCTAGGGCAGCGGAGATGAGGGACATCCTAGAAACCCACGAGCTGACCTGGGCTTCAGCTCCCTCTGGTGCTCAGCCCCAGCTCTGGGATAGGGCTCTACTCTCCTGCAACCACAACTGCTGTGCTACTGCAAAGAGAAAGGACTGGGAGAGGGTGGGAGGCTGGCAGCAACAGCGGGCTTTGCCTCTGTTACCTTACACAAAATACGGATTGCAGATGCACTTTGAAGCTCTGCATTAGTAAAGTATTAGGGTATTTTAAAAGCCCAGTATTTATCCAGCTAAACAGAACTCGCACAGTATCCACGGTGGTACAAACTTCTTTTGAGAACCTGAAGTAAGGATTTCAGACTCATCTTCTGCTATGAATTTCAGGATGCATTTTGACAGTAACAAAAATCTGTCCCAGCATTTAAACATTCCTTTTGAGTAGTGATGTCACGGGTAGCATGTTTATACAATACGTACTGAGAGAAGTGTTCTCTGCTCAAACTTGTCTCAATTATTCAGACCACTGAATCAGAGCACTAAAAAAAGGCTCATATTTACCTGTATGGTCTGATAATTTTTTGCCCATAACGCAGTGCACCTTCCCAGTCCTGCATGTAGAGACAGACTCCCATGGCCTGGTACATCATATGTAACATATAAACATTACTGTCTTCAAACACTGCAGCCATCTTCTCCAGGCTAAGTTCACAGATCTCCAGTAATTCACTAGGAGGTATGAAGAAGTCAAGGAATTCAATAATAAATGGTCTGTGATCAGACAACTACCAGGTAATGCCAAAGAAGAATTTACTTAAGCTTCTTCAGAATGGTTCCGAGAAGTCCTCTTTTCTCTCAAATGGCCTCAATGCATCTACACTACAACCCCAGAGCTACTTTGAGAGGTATTCTGCTAAGGAGATTATTACCCCTCCTACTCAGATATCCTACAAAACTAGCTTTTGAATTTAAAAAGCAACAACAGAAAAAAGCTGATTTCCTGAATCACCACCACACCAGCAATGTGTCAGAAGAAGTGGGAGTGAAATTCCCCACGCAGTGAGTACTGAATCAGGCACAAGGTAGCCTGGTCTGCTTTTGGCCCAATGAATCTTACATTTTTGTCTGCATCACTGTTTGAAGGTGGGCTTGTGACCATCAGTAATAACTGCAGCCTCAGATGCAGTCTCTCAAAACAGGGCAATATTACAGTACACTAACACAGCGACACATCTGTGCTCACTCTTGTCTCTGGGCTGTGGAGACAGCCACATGCTGCGCCATTAGCAACTGAGAACCACATAGGAAGGAACAGTGTCTCACAATCCTGCAGTGTTAAACTGTCCCTTGTCTCCAGGGGCAACTCTTCAGGCAAAGGGGACAGAGGTAAGTTTAACTTCTAATGGTCATAGGGCTTCTCCTGCAGGTACTTCTGAACCAACCCAGCAGGTAAGATTTTTAGGTCACACACCAAGCCAGTGGAGTCAGAACAAGACAAAGGATATATTTGTAGTGTTTGGCTCTCCTGAATTCCTCAATCACATTCCTGGCATATTTGATCATGTCCCGGACCGACTCTGCTGATGGAGGGTCATTCAGTTTACGGATTTCCAGTTTCTCTTTATCCTGAAGGAAACACGATGAACATTATAAATGCAGGTTCCAAGCCCTGAACCACAAATAAAGGTTCACCTGCTACACTAAATTACAGTAATAAAACGACACAGATGGGAACGTAAGCTCATCAAAGAACGCAAAAACAAAGGTAGAATGTGCACCTGCCATTTTTTTCTAAAGCCTTGGCAGGGAATCCTAGAATCCTCTGTGCCTTCCAGTTCATCTGCCATTCTCTCTACTTCCATGAAGTTCCTTTCTTTTGAAACATCCAAGAGCTTTTCAATTTTTTCATGAAAGCAGTTTAACATAGGAAATTCCACTGCTTCCAAGATGTTAGGGATTAAAATTAATTTCGTTTTAAGTCTAGAAAAGCCCAGACACCTTAGGCTTACCACCAAGCAATAGCTGTGTGGAAAACGAGTCGATATTAAATATAGAAAAGGACCCTTATGTATCTACAGACAAAACCACATTTCCACAGATGATATTTCTGCTGGACAGCTCCGTTTACTCTTATCTTTCTCTCTAACTTACTACTTCGTGAAGATTCAGCTGCAATCTGGAGACAATGTTTTGCTGTTTAAGCCTCACAATGTTGCTAGATTTCTTTCTCCTTTATTACTTCATCTGCCAGCTGAGAGGGCTATAAGGGACCTTTTCCAGAGGTGGAGGCTGAGTGAGAGGTGATTCCAAGAGTAGCATGTTGTTGGAAATCACAGGTGAAATCCTGGCTTCATTAAACTCAGTGGCAAAATTATCAAGGTAACTGTGGGGAAAAACACAACTCTGGTATCAAGAGAATGGCCTGAAACAAAAATATTGGGTACTATTTGGAAAAAAAAAAAGTTATAAGTGATGACACCATTTAGAGGAAGGAGATGGTTCTCTGGTCATTTTGGGAAGCATCTCTTCAAAGGATATCATTGTGAAAGAGAGGGGAAAAAATTATCTGGAACTTAAGGATCAGATTATGCCAGGCAGAGTGATCTTGGCTGAAATTACAGATCAGCCACACTGAGCTCAATTCTCCCTGGACCTCCAGTGAAGGAGGTCCAAATTATTGCACAAGCACAGTTGTTTCAGCATCTGTTGGGTTTGGGTGCCTTTGGGCCCCCATAAGTGCTTTTCTTCAAAATACCTAACACTTTGTTTTAAGGAACACTGTCTGGATGTCTGCCTTTGTTCTTTGAAAGGCACCAGGTGATGTCTAATGAACATAAATCTGGCCTGCACAAGGTGCTGTGACCCAGGACCATCCTGTCTCTGAGAAGACCAATATGACACCATTGCAGAAAAGCCTGTTTTGCAGATTCTGCTGGGTCTCCAAACCATCCAGCCAAACCATAAAGTATCACCTAGAAATCAGCTGAGATATCCCAATGGGGAACTGCAGCAGGAGAACAGGACCCCAGAAATGCTCCAAGCAAGATTCACTCGCTGGGAGTTGGTAGAAAATATGCAGTTACAAAAAAACCCATGAGTTCTGAGCTAAATTCTTTTGGCCAGGTAGCATAGACACACTGTAATTATCTACTTCTAACAAAGTTTTAATATTGGCTTTGTAGCTCAACTTTAAATGGCTTCTACAAGATTTCCTGGTGTGTCATGATTACAGTGGAAAGCATGACACTGTTTTCTAGATGGAAAAATCAAAACCACCCCCCTGCCTCCTATTAACCTGGGTAGGTGCCTTGACAGTCAGAAGTATATTTCACACTAATTTTATTACCTTTTCCTTTGTAACGCACTCCCTGCAATCACATTTAAAGAAATACGAGTCTTGTAACCGGTCATTTCTGTCTTCTGTGGGATACAACAGGTCAATATAGCTGCTAAAAACCTATATGGTAAAAGCACAGCAGTCAGTGAAAAGCAGTGTAACTATACCTATTTACCACTACTAGTTCTGCTGCATGTAGTATGACAGCTACATATTTTTGTAACTTGTGGATCACTGCAGTTAGATCGCCATTCCATGGTATTCCAAGCCTCTCAGCAGCATCAGGAGCTGCCATTTGTGAATCCAATCTGACAGAGAAGTCTTTCCTTTTCTATTCATTATGGAATTTCCCTCAAATATTACCTTGGCTTAAACCCAGGACAGCAAGATTCAGGTGTGGATAAGGAAAGTATCACAGCATAAATCTCAGGCTCCTGTCAGACTACAAAGAGTTGCCTACTTTTGCAAAGTAAAATAATGATTTCAGGTATCCAGCCTAGGACCAATTACAGTGGCCTGGTTTTATGGAGGCTAGAATCTCAATTTTTTCTTTCTGAAAACCTACAAAAATTGGGGCAACAGCAGTCACTAGCAACTTTAGAAACTTTGGACAAGACCTTTAGATCTCTGAAAAGAAGAGAGGCTCAGTTCTCCAGTTCTAGGAGAATTATTATCAGATTTACTTCAGCAGCAATATTTTAAAGAAAAGAAAACTTGCTTTTGAACATTTTAAAGGCCCTTCACATACACTATTCTTAAGTTTTCCTCTACTTCAATGGTCTTCAGAAAAGAACCCCTGCAACTAGCTTTAACGCTCTGTTTTTAAAATGAGATCTCCCCCAGGAAACATGTCATATGCACAGCACAGTTAATCCTTTTGCGGACCAAGGAACAGCCCTAGTTTTATATCCTCATTTATAGTTATTTGAACTGTTTTGCTTAGTCTTTATGCTTATGGTTTCTTCCTTCTTTCAAGTAGAAAGTACATGTAATTTCACACAGCACATACTCTTCTTCTCACTGTGTGATCTCACGCTTCCTCTCTCACTCTTCTCCCTGCCTTCCTTATTTTCAAAGCATGCAAAATGCAGGAACTGCATTTACAGCAAAAACTTTTAAAATGTTGCTATGCAATGGCTACAACGATCCTGAAGATGGAGACAGAGGCCATCAGACTGCACAGAGCCCAAGCACAACCAGGAGCTCATATTGGCAACATTCCGAAGTGTCAGAAAAGAGAATGCACAAAAGCACTGAGGCCCTCCAGAACCGACACGGCTTCTAAGTCACAACTCAATTAAAAGAAGATGCCAAGCAAGGTAAATACTCCACATCTTCACCTCTCTCACCATAAGTCCTCTCAAAAAATGCTGAAAGTCTCTGGGATTCCACAGTAAAATTCTGAAAGCAAGATCAGTCCTTGTCCATTATCACAACACACTTGCAGTGACTGCCAGCATCACAGACAAATAATCGTTAATAAATGGCATAAAAAGAAGTTGCTCATCTGAGTCATTCACCCTTGGCTCCAGTAACTAAACTCCCTTTGCTCACAATGGTGAACAGCTACAATCCACAAAAATAACCTTCTTCAAAACTGATACCACATACTTCAAAAAGTGGTGGGAATTACCAAATCAAATCCAAACTTACTTTGATCAGCATTAACCTTACCCACTAAACAAAAGAGCCACTGAAACTATCTGCAAACTCCAACGCCAGAGAGAATGTTGTGCATTTTCATCCCCTGCAGATCCTCAACTCTATTTAACATCTTTCTTCTGCTGCTGAAGACTCCCTGCCAAGTTCATTACTTGATTGAGAAAGTTTCAAGGTAAACCCAGAGCCTTATCTGATTTCACAGAATTTTATCTATTGTTGTTCAGCTTTGCTCCACCTGAAAACACAGCCTTGCTCTTCTCCAACTTCCCAGCCAAAGGCTGCAGAGGTGATACGACCAAGTCCTGTGTTTTGTGGATGCTCTGTCCAAACAGAGGTTAGAGGACTTATCTGTGCCCATTTACCCTGTTTATTCTGGCTTCAATTCCAATACATTACTATTATACTGGGAACTATTATAGCAGTAATAATTTGCTTTGATCTTGGAATTTCAAAGCAACAGCCAAACACTAGAAAAATCTGCCTCATTTTTCAGATGGGTAAACTGAGACAGAGGCTGGCAGGTATTAAGTGACTGCTGCAGGTGCCCTTCCCTTGTCTCAGCACAGATTAGGATACTGCCCCCAAGAATGCCTTCAATCCTCTAGAGCCACCTCACCTCTTCCAATGCAAAAACTTTAGAGAACCAAGAGATCCCTCCCCCCACCCCAGTTCTTAAATTGTCATCTGATTTGAAGGAAGTCTGAAAAGCAGGATGGATCTTACTTTTAGGATGTATGCTTACAGACTACATTCAAAGACAGTGCATTTACCTCTTCTCCAGGTTCAATCTCTTTAACAGCTCTGACTTCAGCCAAGGTTCCCTTGTAAGTTACAATCACATTTGGGCAACAGCTATGGTTCATCAATGCAACACTGTAAAAATAGAAATGTAAACGCTTTTCATCCCCCCACCAAAAGCAACAAGCAAAAAGTTAAGCTGCGCTTCAGAAAACAAGAAAGTCTGAAAGGTTGAATCGGTCTGTCTCTGCAAGCTGCTTTTATTCTGAGGCTTAACATGAAGGTAACCTTGGGGACCTATGATAGACAGACTTTTTCTCAGATAAGAAAGAGAAACCCATTTAACTTAAAGAAAACAAGCAAATACAGAAAAACAGAATTTGCTGCATCACAACTTAAGCTGAGCATTAAAATTTGAGTTAGTTTCTGTGCAAATCTAAACAGCCTCCATGTCTGAAGTAGATGGGAAGAAATCTGTTATATAAGCACATGACTTGAACAAAAAAACAGAATTGCTAGACAGCAGTACTTCTCCTTACTACCAAGCTAGGACAAAGTGCAGTTTGCTACTTCTTTGAGATAAAAAGCATAGTTTTAATTCTTTCTCTTCCAATCTACCAAAACAATAATGGTCTATTCAGTCTCTTTATATCACAGGCATAACTGTTAAGTGGGAAAGTTCTGGCTCTTGCATGCTGATCATTTGCAAACAAAGGACAGTGTTGGACATATTTCCAGAACATTCTCGTTTAATACTCTACTCTCCTCACCATGACTCTGATCCTGGATATTTCACTACCTTTATTTCCAATCTGTAGATAAGGGATATGGACTTCAAACAAACAGGCTTGAAGAAGGAGAATCTGTGAAGCAAGGACTATCTACTACTGTTTGTATGTAGCATTTAGCAAAATCAGGTCCTGCTTTAATTAAGCATCTGTAAGTTTCAGATTACTTTGCCACAGATAAGCTTCTACTAATCTATGCCTCACAAGGAAGCCAACCTAAGCAGACAGTAATACTTTCACTAGGAGGTATGCTAAGAAGGACAGAAAACATCCTCCTTTGCTACAACATTAATTGGGAAGGAGAGACTTAAATGGAGGAAGTGTTCCTCAGCCTTAAAGGGAGCTGCATGCCCCTGCCCACAAACTGCAGTTAACATTTATAAAGCTGAGGAGCTTGTGCATGTTTTTTTCCACTGGCACAGCAACATAAAGCATCAGTTCTAAAACATCTGAAGAGGCTGAAAGAAGTTATGAAAGGGATTTACTGTTTGCAAAGGAACAAAAGGTAGAAGGGATGTTGTTCAGCGAACACCAGGTGAAGGATTATACCCAGCCAAAACAGAAAGCCGTGAATGGAGAAATCACTTGCAATCCTTTTCATTTTGCTTTGATCATTATATGATGTCTCTGTCCAGAACCTGCTAGCCAAGTAATCGTTTCCTACCAAGCTGTAAATAGTTCACAATGTAAGCTTCAAAACAAATTACAAGTGCATTTTAACTAAAATGACCAGATTTTTAAAAACAGCTGCTACAAATAATTGCCCATATTTTATTTATAAATATTAAATATATAAATTAATTTAATTTC
>NW_009952796.1:1107151-1125126 GCF_000747805.2 Chaetura pelagica | reverse complement strand
TTCCCTACAGATGTTCTTCCATGTATGTGTAAAATCCTTTGCTTTTATGTAATTTGTCTCTGCTTATTGTAGGGGGGTTGGACTAGATGACCTTTAGAGGTCTTCTCCAATCCAAGACATTCTACGATAATAAATTATTTTTAAAAATATTAAAATGAACCTACTCGGGAAATATGGCTGATCCCAAATGAGAGAGTTCTTCATCTTCAATTGTGAAGCCATTACAATTAACCTAAGGAACAAGAGAAAGAGACTAGCTCAACTTCTGGTCAGCTAAGTACTCCACACTCACACATCACGTTCTCATACTTCAAAGTCAACGGCGACAATTCACTTACAATTCTCTTTTCACTTCACCAGTGCTCACAGGGAGCTACATGACATCTCAAAAAGGGAAGTGAAGGATAAAGGCCCTATCTAAAAGAATGTTCAGGACACTGAGAAATTGGCAGTCCAATACTTATACCTGCACTGGACACAACATCTAGGGCACTGCTCCTTGGAATGCCAACCAGGAGAAACAGGGCTTGAGAAAAGTGCTAGAAAGTGTCAGACAAAGCAAGACCATTGACGACACAAAACAAAGCCTGATTCTGAGGGGGCAAAGGGACTTCACTTGTCCATAACATAGGCCAAAGCAGAACTACACATGCAAGCAGCAATATAGGGGTGAACGGCAGCAAACTCTGTCAGGTTGGAGCAGTACAGAGCTTTGATGGAGCATATGCTAGAGACCTGCCACAATGACATCTATTATTGAGGGCTGCACATATCAGCTACAGCTAAAGCACCTATCAAGAACAACAAAGGCAGTGAGAAAGACTTGAATCTAATGAAGACATAGAATAGGAGGGGACAGAAAAAGGACAGAGTGAGAGGAAGTGTATTCCTAATTTAAGCAGACAAAGGATCAAAAGACCTTGTTCACTAATCTTTTTTATATAATAGATTCAAGCAGGTTTTAAAACCTTCTCCCTCTTTATTCTCACTAAACAAGAGACTCTTACAGGAGTTTCAGCTCTGTTTCATGTGGTTTGTGTGACTTTAAATAATAAAAATGCATCTCAATCAAGTACTTTATTCCACTTTAGCTGCGAGTCACATACATGCCAACATAAAGAAAACCCTCACCCCATTCACCACCATCTCCCTGCCATCATCAAGATGTTCACAGAAGCATCAGAAAAGCACTAAAACAACTACTGTCATGTGGCCAAGCCCAGCTGAAGCTACAACGGGCACAGGATCAGTCAAGCAAGTAAAAAGTAAGTATTTGTTCTGGAAGGGCAAAAGTTGACAACAAACACTACAAACAATGATAAACCCCACAAGCTGGAATGCAGCTCAGATTGGATTTTAAAAATATGCAAATAGCTCCCAAAGCCACTCCTCAGGTATCCACTGCTCAGGATGAGTTCACAATTAAGGAAAGTGTCCTGTTTCTCTGACTTACTGGTGCCTTTGTTATCTTTGCTTGATCTTTATCCTGATGCTTTTAGGAAAGTAGCATCCAAAAGCTGTCTTTCAAGGTGAGCATTCTACTGCCCTAGCCAATATATGAGCACACCTGAATCAAAACCAAAACATGATTGCTGAATACAAAAACAATAGGAGGGAAAGACTTATATCAATAACAAGTAAGAACATAAGCCTACAAAGGCTGACACTAAGAACAGCTTGATGGTTCTTAATCACAGGGAAATATTTAAAAACATGTAATGAGTTATCATCAACTACCCTCCATTAAGCAAGAGACAACCCACTTCTTGAATGCATCATACTAGAAATTACACAAGAGGAAGAACTGGAAGGGCTGAGATACCACTAGTTTCACCAGATGAACGCATGACTAAAAAAGGGAATGTGGAAGGAGTAAAGAGAGAAAAACTAGAGCTCAGGGTTGTTCCCAATGGTGGAAAAAAGAATGTGCAAAAGGAGACACAAAATTACACAATTATGTCTTCAAGGAAAGGATAAGATGCTGGAACTTGAGAAAAGAGAGAAACTTAAGAGTACGACAAGGTGAGACTGAGGAGCAAGAGCACCAGTCTTGAGAGCTATGCTCTATAGGGACAAAAGAGGGTAAAATGATAGCAAGAGCTGGGGAAGGGAGCAATGAAACGTAAGGATGAGTAAAATTTTTGGTCCACTTAAAAGGGCCAACTACACCTCTGTTGAGTAAAGAAACAACATCAGGCCAATCTCACAAAAAGCAGAGAGCAAGGAGTCAGAGCTATCCAAATCCCAGATGGCTGCCCTGAGCCACAGAGAGAAAGAATGCCAAATAGAGAAGCAAAGTAGACAACATGAGACCAGAGAAAGCATTGAAGCAAAACAAAGGAGCAGCAGTGTAACCATACTATTTGTTTTAGGTCAAGTTGACTGATTATTAGGAAACGTGTTTGTATATATCAACTACAGACATGCCTCTGCTTCTTCAAAAATGATTTATGCCAAGCTAAAACTTAAGAAGGTTGTGAGCTGTAAAATACTTCTGAGGGACATCCAGATAACCTTTGGAGACTTTAGCTCAAAAAATTGCAATGTCTACAGTGGCAACTAGTTGCGTGATGATCAGGAAGAGGTTAACATGTTATCTAAGGGTGACCTTAGACATCTACAGAAAAGAAGAGATGAAATATCAAATCTGGGAGTCAGCAGTTTGCAGAAGTCAGTTAAAATACAATGACCTGATGGAGCTGGTCCAGGACATGACACTAAGTGAAAGTAATTATAGCCAAAATAATGTAATCTTCAGGGATTCTGACTACATTCTTAACAAAAATATTCAGAAACATCACAAGAAACTGGATGCACTGATGTCCTTAAAGTACCCCTCTGACAAATATAAATTGTTAAGTCTTCAAAACAGAAAAAAAACCCAAACCTTTTAATTGAAGGGAAATTAGAATTTAATTAGAAACAAAATAATGGCTGATAAGCAGATGCTAAACACGCTAAAGAAGAATTCCCCTACAGAATAGCAGTACCTTGGTATTAAGGCAATAGTAACACTGCTTCCTTCTTGGTAGATGCCCAGCTCTACCAACCAGGGTATTGCCATCTCAGCTTTCATCACAGCAGCCAACATACGCCTCCTTCTCAAAAAAAAAAACAACCAAAAACTTTTTACTGGGACATTTAAGTTTAAAACTAGCTGATTTTGAAGTACAGAAGGAAAAAGAAGAAAACAGATCTTTCAGTGCTCCCCTGGTGTGTCATTCCATCCACTAAAATACATTCAATTTAGGTGCATATAAAAAAAGAGACGACACATTTCAGAAGTTATCTAACAAGACATCCTGCCTTTCCTTCATCTCTCCAGATGACCAAACTACCTGACTGCATTTAAAAGCCTCATACAAGATAAAAGTTCCAGACTGCTCTTTCTACTCCTCTGATGTTTACTCCTTGTGAAGGTCAAACACAATGATGACCTGACCAGCAAGGATTTCCACAAGTCTGAAGCCTGAATGAAGGTTTTGACTCTGCAGGGTCTCAGACTAGCAGCTTTCCACAGTTGCATTATGCTTGGCCCACAAGAAGCCTAACTTTGACTGGGTCTAACACAGGCTGTTTCCCCTTTTCTTCAGTGTTTGAGAAACGCCTCATAGCAAGTTTGCAGACAAGAGTCTCTACTGAAATCATGTCCAGTCACTTCTTGTCAAGGAGGTGGATCTTGTCCTTCAAGCACACTCAGCTCTCCTCAAGACAAGCAAAGAGCTACCATTTCCATTGCCATTAACATTTTTCCCCTTTCACAAAAGCTAAAATCCTACAGCACTAACCACCTAAGCAGGCTGTGTTCTAGCCAACTTACTTGTGCAAAGAGAACTACAAGGGCAGCATTGTCAGGGTATTCCAAGTGCTTTGAGTAAAAGTGATGAAGAGCAGCAATGTCGTTCTGAATCAGCTCTCTCTTTTCATTGTCTAGTTTGTCAAGGTCTGTGGACAAAGAATACATTCCATTTCAGTAACAGGAACATGCCCCATGAACTGCAGCTAGATTCAGGTTAGAACAGGCCTGGACTTAAACCCATCAAGGAACAGCTACTTTTTAAAGTACTGCAAGAAGTGTCTGCTCTTCCATAAACATAATGCTACTTCTGCCAAAGCCACACATGCACTACAAGAACATGCAGGATTTAAAAGCATACTCTAACATCTTTACATTAGCAGGTAACCGGACACAGATTTCCCTTTCTTGGGAGAAGGGTTGCAGAGTTTAAAATGCATTTGTCAACCCTAGCAAACAGACCAGCCAGTCCTGGCCCTCTAGAAGCCTATAAGCTGTGGGTAGCCATCCTCAGTTGTTTAACATGACTTTAGGATCTACCTGAGAATGCCCATGTCTCCATGGACTGGAAGGTCATCATGAACAGAGGTATCTTTAAGTTGCAGATATCTGAGGATACATCAGTGGAAATGTCCTGGCAGACCTGCCAAGTGTATTCCCTTGTAGGTTTGTTGAGAGATTTAGCCTCAGGACCACAATAGATTCTAGCCAAAGCTATGACCACTTAACCTTTTTCTGCCTGATTCATGCTAGGTGATTACTACTCATGGCACCTTCTGTCTCCTCAAAAGCAGTGTTGGAAAGTTTTTTTTTTCTTAATCCTCTCTCACAGTGGCAGTATCACCAGCTCAGCCCCGCTCTAAGACAGCCATCAAGTTAGCAATTTTCCCTCTCCAACTCAAAATAATAGCAGAGAGAAAAACATAAAGGAAGAGAAAAGGCTGCAAAACAGTGAAAGAAGAGGGAAAGATTTCTAAGAGCAGATGTGAATGACAGGACAGCCACAAAAAATACTGAGGAAAATGAAGTGGGACAACTTGATAAGAATTAGGACAAACTAGAAATAAGAAATTTTGAGCTTCCAATTGACAGTCAGATGCCTTTCTGTCTCCTGTGCAGGGTGTTGCAAAGAGTAAGGCAACTGCTGAACATAGCAAGTGTGCTAAGAGAGGAGGAGAGTCAACAAGGCAGAAGGAACACGGGGACCTTACTAAAAAAACCAGAAACAACAAGGGCTCTTAGAGGACAAGAGGGACATTTCAACAGAAAATAATTTCAGCCTTTCAGCTCCCAAATAAAATACTGAAGACAAGCTGCAATGCAGAAGAATATACAGGAATTACTTCAGCAGTTACCCATTCTCCTCAACCTCCCAAACCTACTAACCTACCTGTAAAAATTATCCCTGCCTCCCCAGTTGTTGCAACAGCTGTGATAGGAACTTTTGTCCAGGAAGCAAACAAGTCTATAATCTCACTATGCTTAGTTATGCTGCTACCTCCAGTCCTGGAAATTACTGCATTTATTCAACATTTTATATAGCATTTTGGAAACCAACAGAGTAAGAAATGTAAATACACAAACCTATTGCCTCCTTGTATATTAAACCCAGCATCATGAAAGAAAAACAATAGGCCAGTGAAATCAGTGCCAGGATCATTACTAGTCCCTTAGTTGCTCAATTTCTAACTCTCCCTCACCAGACATCAACAATAGCATTTCACTTAAAAGCAAGGCATTGCCTCATCTCCTTCCTTGGATTACTTTGGAGCATTTAGGACACAGAATTTCAACACAATCATATATAACATGTCAGATTTGACTGGCAGTGACAGATACTAAAGCAGAGTCCAGAGGGTTCTGCAATTAGCCCCTTAGTCATTGTCACCATCAAGCAACTGTGCTGTCTCTGATTTTATGCCTCCTGGTAACAAATACCAGCTATTTTAGTTTTACAACATTAAAATTCTCAAAAGACACTAGAGTACCAAAAAAGCCATGAGACAGATGTATGCTACTTAACTGGTTCTGTCTAGGTTTTCACCCTTGTTTCACAACCCCCACAAGCGACAAAAAAATCCACAAAAAACAAGAAAGAAAACTGCACATTCAAAAATCGAAGAACCACAATTCTCTGTTTACTCCCTTCCTCCAACAGGAGTGGGATGCTAAAAAAGGGTTTGGTGCAGAGAGGCCAGGGGATAAAGTAAATAATGAACATAGATTACTGCCTCTGTTTACCTGCAAGCTTTTTTTACTTACGTGATTCAAACTCTTTTACAGCAAGCAGCTTCTCTGACTGTGTTCTTTCCGGGTGAGTTTTCTAGCAATAATGGGAAAAAAACAACAAAAATGTATTGTAATGTTTTAAGTTGGCAGTTTTGTCTACTAATTCATAAGGTGAGAACTCCTACCTCTAAAACAAACTCAAATCCATACTGTATGGAATTTACAGAAGTTGATGAACAGCAATGAGTTAAACTGACTGCCCTTAGTAAAACCATGGAAATACTCCCCTTACACAAAATTAGGCAGTCAAAGATTAACTCCTCTCAAATTTATAAACAAAAACTGAACAGTATTTTTAATATGTCATTTGCTTTGTTCTAGACACCCAGAAAGTCGCTAACAATAGCAAGCAGGCAGGAGACAGGCTTTGCTTTGAGGAAAGTGAATAAACTGACTGTTGACAGAGTTCAAAAGCAATGCTCCATTGTTGGCCTAAGGCCACTTCTTTGTAATCTTGGCCATTAAATATGGCTTTGCAGGTGGCCCAGCAGCTGAGGTTCAGGGACTATGGTTTGCATATTTAGCTTCTAGATGACATGCAGGGTTCTCCCCCCTCCCTGTAAGCGATAAAAGCACAAATTTATTTCAATGACTTTTTGTCATTAAACATTTGATTTTGTTTGTGAATCACCACCAAACCCCACTTTAATTAAGTCACACACATCTATTCACACACACATCTACACACACAGCAAGAATGCAGCTACCTTCCCAGCAGGCCACCAAAATCCTCACTACATACAGTATCCAGGTTGCCCTTGTCACTTAAACAGACCTCAATCACGAAAATATGCTTCAAAGAGGATTTGTTTTTTGTGGAGAGAGTTTACAGCTATATAAAGATATACAACAAAATAACCTTGAAACTCATGAGTCCTGTTTCCTCCCTGTAATGACTTGTGTTATCCTCCGTATCCATACAGCTAGGGAACATTGAAATGCAGGTTCACATTGCAATCTTATTTCCTTACTAATAATATTCTTTTTCTCCAAAGACAAGGGCCTGAGATTTCTCTCAATCTCTTTATCACCAGTTAACTCCAGTAGTCATAAACATTTATACCTGAATACCTAGGAGGTGTTTTTGACTCACAAAGGTACTGGGAGTTATGTACTACGCAATGTTATGCAGATATAGCTGAAAAATAGTACACAGCAAATGCTTTATAAAGCTATCAGTTCCTGTAGAGAGATAAATTGGGAGCATTTATCAGAATTTAACCATGTCTACCAAGTCTCATTCATCTTTCTCTTCACCAGCATGGGCTTGGTGCCAGTCCACACACGTAATCAAAACCCCCAATATTCTAGAATGAAGGCTGAAACATTAAGTGCATTGTGAAACTATCAGTAAACTTTTTCAGACTCTGTTCAACATACCTTGACCATATGTTAGAGATACACAGCTTAAAACCTCACTAGCATTTTGCTATCTTCTCCCAAAGGTCTCCAGCTGGACTGTGGTGGCCCTGATGCTGCTGCAGTGTTCTGAAGGTCAGTTCGTTCAGCTGCTCATACTCTGTATTACACCCATCTGTACACAGGAAGCTCATGTCCATGTGCTTTGCAAGGACAGTTACTGCCGGTCCATTTTCATTTTCCTGTCTTCCCTGGCACCCAGAGCAGGAACATACCTCCCAAATGCAGCCTCCTGCTCACCTGTTTGGCAAGGATCCTCGCCGTTAGCCTCACAGTCTCTGAGGGATTCCAGTTCTGCCCAAAAGCGCACATAGCGGAACATTCTAGCTTGTGCATTGGCCAGTCTTCCTTCTGAAAATGTAGAAAAAATATATATAAAAAAAAGCCACAAAGATAAAGCAATGAAAAAGAGGATGCAGCAAGTCCTGCCAGATCCTAGAGGTCAAGTGAAATGTGTTTCCTTTAAAAAAAATAAGATGACCCTCACTAAATCTGAACAAAACCTTGAGTCACATTTAAAGGGTACAGCTATCCTGCTTTTTTCAAACAAATTCACAAGGGATGAGTTAAGGTCAGAACATCTTCATTTATTCAATGGAAAAAAAAAAAAGAAGTAAATGACAAAGAAGCAAACAGACAACATGATTTGTAAATCACCGGTTCTTATTGTTCAGATCAAGCATGTGAGGACAGAGTAGGTCTGAGTTTGATGGCTTTATTGGGTTTATTTCCATTTAATACCTTGGCCTCTCAT
Source organism: Chaetura pelagica (assembly GCF_000747805.2). NCBI lineage: Eukaryota > Metazoa > Chordata > Aves > Apodiformes > Apodidae > Chaetura > Chaetura pelagica. The sequence goes on along the minus strand of NW_009952796.1, from coordinate 1,116,868 downwards.
TATGAGATGACCCTGGTGTAACCAGGAGTAATGTGTCTGAAGTCAATGGATTCACAATCACTGTAAGAATCAGTACATGTAAGGTCAAAATCAGACCTCCTGAATTGAATTATCAGATTTTTTCCTTAAATGTTGCAGAATAAGGGTACAGCTAGGCAAAGAAAACACACTAATAAAGACAAACACCTTTTAGTGAAGAATATATAGAAAATTCCTAGCTCAACATACAATACCACTTTGAGTGATGGCACAAGCCACTGGATTTTGACACTGTACATTCCCTCCAAAGCAAGAAAAACTTTCAAAGCTAAGTACAGAATCACAGATTAAGACTCTGCACTGGCACACAGAACCTGGCATGGGCTGTCCACAGATTGCATAAAATTTAATTTTATTTTTTTATTCAAACATGAAAATACTCTTATTTCTACATTCAAGCAATGTCCAGCTACTTTTCTGTCTCATCCCGAACACATATATATAAGTGTATTAGAACAAACCTAGAGGGTTCTGCCTGTATAGGCAGCATCAAGTTTTATTTTCAGACCAGTTGCCAGCCGAAGCAGGACCCCCAGAGTCTCCTGCCTTGGCCAGTCCACTTATTTACTGGTTTTGCAGATCAAAACAGAAGCTGAGATTACTAATTTCTGAGTGAATTAGAAAACCAAACAGTTCTTCCATTGAAAATGGCTGTTTTCGTTGCCCTGGGCATGGACAGCATTAGGCTTTTATTTTATTAGGAAAAGAAAGGTGAACACCCACCCAAGGTTCATGTAGGATTTGAAGCACCACAAGGATATTCAACCCCTCACAAAGTCAGCTGCATTGTCCTTGATATCTCAGTATGGTATTTCCAAAAAACCCCTATGTACAGGCTGACTGAAATTAGCTCCAGCATGAACATTCTAAGAGGACACAGCTATACAGACCAGGAGAATCAAAATAGTATATTACACTGTAACCATGTCATGTGAAATTACGCTCTCAACCGTCTTACAGCTGTCACGCCACAAAATGCTTCCCCTGAGAAGCCTGTTTCCTATGTATGCCCAAGGACCTTTTTCTGGAAAATTCCCAATAGCCCTTGCTTAGGAGTCCACAGGCTAAAGGCTAAACAGAGAGACAGAGGGAGACCTCATTTCTTACTCCTCCTTGCACACCCCCAACATCCACCAGCAAGCCACAAGAAGCAAAGGCACAGAACTTGAAGTTCCATAGTGCCCAAGAACATACACACCTGTTAAATAAACAGGAGTGAGTAACTGATAAAACAAAAAAATTCAAAACACAAAATCATGTGTCTCTCTCAAAGCAGTGTTTTTAAAAATCTGTTTGGTCCCTTTATTCTTTGCCCATTGTTAATTAAAATCTTACCCCAGGCAGAACCATACTGAGTTATATGAACTAATAGGGGGGGCTAAAGGGACAAAATACAGCTGAATTGTGCAAAATGAGATAAAAGCCTGAAACCCACAAGAAGAAAGAGTATTGAGGATGGAGTAATTCCTGGGATGGAAACACTGTGACAGCAGCTTTCCCTGCCGTCACAGCAGGAGTGTATTTTGCATATTTTTTTTTTAAGTAGTTTGAATTATAACAGGTAGTATTGTTCTAGCTGAATGCCTAATGCTGCATTAACAGTATTTTCTTCCTATTTTCATTACATCCACAGTATTTTTCCCTTCATTTGGGAGTGACTGACAACATTTTTGGAAGGGAAAGCTTATGCTTTTCACATCAAAGCATGGAAACAATCTTCTCCACCAAATTCTTCAAAATTATTCCAACATCCAGGACTACTGGATTAATTCCCAGAACACCGACACATAGTTCAATAGAAAAAAAAAAAACACAAACCCAAACAAAAACAACAACAACAAAAAACACAACACAAAAAACAACAAACTAAAAAAAACCAAAACCACACACACACAAGAAAAAAAAACACAATGAACCCAAACAAAAAAATTTAATACTCAAAAAGTAAGACTCAAGTCCAAAGAAATGTCCTCATACCTCCTTCCTGTTGCATTTCACATAATCAAAAAGAAACACAAACACCAGAAAGAAATCCTGGACGGGCCAGTGTAGCAGTTAAGCTCATTTCTTCCAATGCTTAATGTCTGATTATGCTCAAATGGTATCCAGCTATCCAGCTCCTAATCACATTTCAGTGAGGCAATTTCTGGCGTCTGATATCCGGTAAAGTTCTCTGACACAGTTCTTCACCAAGCAGCAAAGGTGCCATACATCTTCACAGCCATCCTTCCCCATCATCATCAACCAAGTGATGGGCTATAGAAGGTGTTTGATTTCTGTGGGTTAATGTACAAAAGGTTCACACAGACATTTATCAAAGAAAACTATATGGAGGAAGTTTTTGCATAGGGGGACAGATACTTCCTCAAGCCAGTCTGAAGCAGGGTGTTGTAGTGTCAGATTCCTCTTGCGCAGAATCACTACAGCAATAATTTAATCTTCTTTTACCTACAGCTCAGCAAAGAAGAGTGGATAATTTCTACAAGACCTCATTTAAAACACATCTGCTTGATGCTAATTTCAGTCAACAACTACATTTTGAGGCTTACTAGCTGGTTAAAAACGTTTCCCTTACTCCAGAAATACCAACTATAGCACTCTTTAACATAATGTGTTAAGAAAAACTTGAAAATACTTTGTCTGAAATATATTTTAAAAAGTCATGACAAAAACATCTGCTTCTGCACTTTGGCTAGCTGATCTCCACTCTGTCTGGGACAAGTAGTAGCTATGTGCAATAACAGAAAGAGGAGCTCCCATAGCTGGTTCTAGTTCACCAGTGCCACAATTGCAACCACACAACCTTCCTACATTTCTCTTAAGAGTGCTTTAGCAGCTAATTTCTGGGAAGAAGAAATGAGCACAGGCCTCCTGCTGTTCAACTAAAATTATTATAATTTAAGAAGTCAAGATCCAAACAACTGCAGATGGGGTATGGAAGCCACTACCCTAATAACAGGCCTGTGCTTCGAGGACGCAACAGTGGAGAGCAGAACAGTATGAATCAGCTGGAAATCACAAACCCTTTTAAAAGGAGAACTGGATTAGGGGCTGGGAAAGGCAAGATGCAGCAAACTCAGGCTACATCCTCAGCTGCATCCAACCAACCCACAGAACATTCAAGGCAAAAAGGAGTGGCAGTGAAGACTGCTACCACTCTCACATGTCCACATCTGAGATTCAGTCTATGCCTATGCAAACATGCAGCTCAATACTGGTCAAATTTAAGGTTACCTATCTTAAAAGCAAAATAATAGACCAAAACAAAAGACACAGTAACACTAACGAAATTGTGCCAAGCACAGAGTGCATGTGTATGTGTGTGCATAGAGAGGCCTAAGGAAACCAGCCACTATACCACTGCAAGACTTTTGTCTTCCAATGTGCCACTGAAGTGTGACACCACCTTTCCTGGGAGTAGAGAAAAGGAATTACACTGCAGCATACCAACACATCTGTGTGTATTTGCACCTCATTTTCAAAAACAGAAATGCCACAAAGGTTGCTCTGAGGCTTCATTCATGAAATGCTTGAAAAGGATTGAAAGGGCCTCAAAACAAGGATACCATGAGGCTCAACAGAGCAACAAACACAGGCAGTGTCACTAATTTTACTTTTGATAACAATGTGATTCTGAAAGAGAAAAAAATCTCATTCAAAAGAAATATACTAGAGACATGAAGATGTTCGCTGTTAAAATATCCGCAATTACGGAAAAGACATGGAAAAAACTGTTTCCTGCTGCATGTTTTTGCACATTTCTCTTATCTCCTTCTTCTGATACGTATCTCCCCACCACTAGAAAGAATTCCTATGCATTGTGGTATAGTAGGGCTTTAAGTAAGACAAGAGTAAGCTCAAAAGAAACTGGTTTTCTACCGAATAAAGTATAGTCTGTGTGATAAATAGTTGTTAAATTGAATTATATTGAACTCTGTTACAGTAATAAGATACAAACCAATATATGAAATCATACTATGTCCTTGTTGGGTAGTGGTAATTTTTAGCTTAACTGAGCAAAGAAAATGTGGATTTACAGAGAAAATTAACTTGAAAATTTAAAAATCAAATGAACAATGCCATAAAAATTCTCAAGTACAGCCCTGTCCTTTTATCAGCATTGCATGAAGAAGTTTCACATCCATGGAGGCAAAAGGGACACATCTGCCGTACATCCCAGTGTTACAAGTTCAGTATAAAGGCACAGATGTCCTTTTTGGCTTTGACAAAGAATTGCTGAACTGCTGAAAAGTACCTTTGAACAAGACAGCGATGAAGATGCAGTGCACATTGTCTGTGCAGCACGTACAGTCAGTGGAGATCAGTTTCTAGAGAATATTATGCTTGAAGGTAACTTTGAAAGAATGTCAAATAATTCAATCTCAGCAACATTCATGAATTTCAGAATGACTCAGAAGGGCCCAAAACATGAAAGACAATGTTAAATCAACTAGCAAGTCAAAAGCCATATGCTTATCACCAGTAAGAGTGAAGTGCTAGTAACCTATACTTGTCATACCATTGTCTAGACATTGCAACATCTTTAAATGCCTTTACCTCCAAGGCATCATACTACACACCAACAGGTAGAAAATATTTCAATGAATTAATTTATCAGACACATAGGCTTTTGCTGAGCATTATCTCCTGCAGTTATAAGGATACTCAGTTTGAACAGTTTATTTTTTTATTCCTGGAATTAAACCAGTAGAAAAAGGGTATTCTTACTGACAAAATAATTATTTTCATAAAATTAAGAATGCAATGCACACACAAGACTTTAATTAGGGCAAAAAGAAAAACCCCTCTTGTTGCTACATATAAAAGCATAACATTCATCAAGGCTGGAAGTCAGGACCAACCACCAGTATGTAGTTCCAACCACCTGCATGGGCAGGGACACCTCCCACTAGATCAGGTCGCCCAAAGCCCCATTCAACCTGGCCTTGAACACTTCCATGGATGGTGCATCCACAACTTCACTGGACAACCTGTTCCAGTGTCTCACCACCCTCGCACTAAAGTATTTCCTCCTCGTGTCTAACCTAAATGTCCTCTCTTCCAGTTTTGATACATTATCCATTGTCCTCTCACTACAAAAGCCCTTGAAAAAAGTCCCTCCTCATCTTTTTCGTAGGCCTCCTTCAGGTACTGGAAGGCTGCTGTGACGTCACCCTGGAGCTTCTCTTCTCCAGGCTGAACAGCTCCAACTCCCTCAGCCTGTAATCTTGCTGTGACAGTTGTGACAGTTACTTGCTTCAAAAACCACTGTGAACTTCATATGGCAAAAGAAGAAACTCTCAATCTCAGATAAAAATCACTAAACAAATTGCTTCGTCCAAATATTTCCTTTTCTCACCTACTTAAGAGCTTCCTAAGAAATAATATAACATGGAAGCATTTCTTACAAATAGGCATTTCTCAAAAATTAATCATGGAATTTCTCTACACTCTCTTTAAAACTCATCCAGATTTCTCTCAAGGGCCTTAAAGACGCTCATACCATAAGTATTCCCTTTCCTCGCAGCAACTGCTGGTTGTCAGTCTTCCAATATTCCATGAACTATGGCAAATTTTGTAAAAAAAAATTATTTATTTTAATTTCTCTTTTATTTATGCAGTGCTTCAAAATTAAAAGGCCATTTTATTCACCCACAATTCACTAAGACACTGTGAGAAACCAGGAACCTGGGGAGGTAACAGAAGGAAAACTAGAGTGGAGGCGCGGCTCATTTTGCAACCTGTGTGATGGAAGCGTAAGATACATCCTCGCAATAAAAGCAGCAGCCGTGTCCACAGTGCTTGGGAACCAAACAGCACAAACCACAGTATCTCAGCTCAGATAAAGGTGACAACAAATACTGTGCACGCATGGACTCAACCGCATGCCACCATATATGAGAAGGTTGGGATTATTTATAGCTAACACGTAATGCATGCCAGACCTTTGGTGACTCAAATCCTTCATGAGCACCATTCCATACTCTGTGCCCAGAGCCACAGATCTTACGTACCTTACAATATTTAACTAGGAATCTAGTTGAGTTTTCACATGTAAACTGCGTAATATTTCTATATAAAGTTGACAGCCCACAAAGGATAAAAAAAATAAATTCTTTCGAAAGATGCTTATTCTGGCTTAAAGTAAAAATGGAATTAAAACTGCATGCAAATGTTTTGGATGTCTTCATATAGCTCTACTTCAGTGCATGCTTATATTTTATTTTTAGGGCCTTTTAAAAGACAAAGTATACAAAGGAATGAAAGTTGCTAGAATGAGTGAGTTTGGGAGAAAGCACAGCTGGTTTCAAATGGTTATGACTACTGTCTGCTATGGCCAATCAGAGTATTTGTAATTATTCAGAAAAAAACCAAAACCAAACAACAAAATCCCCTTAAGATAGCTATTCAGTGACTTGATTTCTCCATTAGACACACTCTCTTACCAGTTTACTGAGCTAATGTTAAATTATACGTTTTGCGCTTAAAGAAAGAAGTAATAAAGACATAATTAGTGGGCTGACAGGCAGCTCTAATCAAAGTCTCAGTGGCACCAAGCCCTGGAGCTACTGATCTTGAAAGAGTCATGCAGACCATGTTCAAATCCTGTAATTGTCCAGTGTACAACCTCATGGTCAGCATCTGTGGGATGCCTAAACTGACTGGACTACTATCAAACAGAGCTACAATTAGACACTATCAACAAACAAAAAAAGGAGTTCAGCAACCCCCATCCTCCTTCCCCCTGCACCCTCACAAATTGCATTACCATACCTGACATTCCACATCACAGTAAAAGGCCTGTTTACATCTTCCACATTTGGACAATCCTTCTTTCCTGAAACAGAAAACACAAGTTATACTCTTCTATAAAGCTGAATGAAATATAAATGTATCCTGTATCACTAACAGAGATGCATGTCCTACCAGGAGCTAATCTAATAACACTACAGTCACCTAAGAGGTCTTTTGCACAATATTTTGCATTTCATAATGAAAACTGTGTTTTATTTAGAACACTGCAACTACAGCTTGAAGTCCATCTTCTGACACTATTTTTAGTTGTTTAAAGTTTCAAAAGCAAGTTTTCCCTAACAACTGTTACTATGCAAAAGCACTCTAGTGTCCTGATAAATTGCTCAGTTTGGAAACAAGTTGTTCTACACTGTTTGACAGACAATGTCATTTTTTACCACTCTACGCTGCATACTTTTCCTTGTTTTCCAGATGTCTCAATTGCTCTGTTTACTTGCTCAGAAATACTAACCCTTTCCTTGTATTCTCCAGTTCCATTGCTTCTCTGTCTGGTCACAGAAAACGTGACCATTGTTTAATGAGTAACCACCTCCCAACACCAAGAAAACATGTTACATCATTAAATACACTGATTTCCTGTCACCACAGAGCCTCCTGCTGCCCTGCCATCCAACACCTGCTCAGATATCTGTGTATTTTAAGGTCATCTAAGGCTTAAACTCTCCTTTATATTTGTATATATCCCAACACAGGGAACTGTCAAAAGGAAGGTCCTTTTCTGCTTCAAGGTGCACGCATTGCAGCAGCTTCCATCAAAAATAGGGAATACGTTATCCAAGACATTACATTTTGCTGTGACAGCAATAGGCATCTCTCAGCAGCATCGAAGACTTTAAAATGTCTACACGCCCTTCCCAGTATAAGTGGCAAAAAAAATTGTCTGAGGCAAGTTCATTGCAATAAAACAAGGGTGAGTGTCCTCGTACAATATGGAAGTGCACAACATTTCAGAGGTCATCGGCACTCTGGTGTCCACAAAGCGCAGCAAGACTTAATATCTTCTGACTGTTCTTGCCAAGTAGAAGGTGCAACGTGAGTCAGGCTAACATGACTCTTGCTGAAGTACCCAGCTAAAGTACAGCTGACTTTCAAGTAACAAATACTACCAGGTGCAAATAGAATGTCCTAGTCTCATTCTACCCATTTTACCCCAACAGTTTTATGATGATTTCAGCAAAGTTTCTCTTCCCAAGACTACAGCTGAGCCCACTTGTAACACTCTTGGCAAGTTCAGCAAGCACAGTCCAGCATCTAGACTGCATTCGTTCAGTGCTAACCCAACAGGGCAGAGATACAAAACATATTTTTGAGCACCGGCAGATCAAGTTACATCACTGAGATTTCTTTCCTCTTAGTAGAACCTGCTCACTCCAGTGTGAGATAGGTTTTGGACTACCTTACTGCAACTGCTATGGTACTACATTCAGTGTATTCCTTGATCACTGTGCTCCTCAAGAGCTCCATGGGAGAAGCTGGCATGGAAAACAAGCAGCATTTAAATACACTGCTCTTGGAGCCAAACTTTAAAAGTTACTTTATGAGACCTAACTACTATCAGTACAGAATTACTTCAGACCAATGGAGCACATAAAGTATTCCCTGGTCCTTTCACACAGGGAAATCTTCTGGATGAGATAAATTAAAAAAAAAACAAAAACCACACAAAAACCAAACAGCTAGTTTCTTTGGCACAGGGGAACTCATGGTAAGTCAAAAGAGAAAAAAAACCCCAACACACAGGGGCTAGGAAAAGACACAGGTGTGAAGAATGAGAGGAAAATCACCTCAGCTCTACAGTTCTTCAGATCCATGGGACTTGCTTCACTGCCCCCACTAGGAACTATCTTGGGTGCTCATATGTAAAGGGAGAAGGTGAATAAAGTGAGTAAGTGGATAATGTAATAAGGAAAGCAAAAGGATAAGGTCAAGACAGAAGAAAATGAAAAGCTTAAGTGAGCTAAGATGACAGGGCAAGAGATGAAAAGACCAACTGGAGTGTAATAATTATATTCTTCAGTCGGCCTCTCAGAGTACATACGCAGGCAATACTTAATGGTAAAAAGAGCCCACGTACAATGGTTGTTTTAATTTACTCAGGCAAACACTAACATTTGCTCCACTTTATAACCAGCTTAGCACTGCGATTCTTCAGGAAGCTGACAGAAAATACTTCAGGAAAGTTATACCTTTGAAAAATGTGGTTTGACATGACACAGTGTCACATCCACAGCTAATTTTCTATCCATATGAAAGGTTTACAGCAACCTCCGTTGGAACCACCGCTCTGGAATAAGCAGAGCAGGTTCCAACCACACAGATGTGCATAAAACCAAGCCCCCGGCAAAGCCATGAAACCAGCAGCAGGCCTGCCAGCAGCGTGTGACTTTAAATGCTCACAACCCCATGGTAACGAAGCAGAAACGCACAGATATTTCTGCATGTTTCATTACTGATATATATACACACATACACATACACATTCCATTCATATACACTGTTCGCTCCACGGAAATTGCGAAGCAGTTCCAGAAACCCTTCTTCCTGGTCAAAACTCCCTTAAGATCAGTGAATGTCACATCACTAGGAAGCCAGATGGATCAGTGAGACGCCCCGTGACAACACGGCCACGCTCTTGCCCACGGAACTGCGAGAGCACGTGAAGAGCAAAACTTTCTTTTTTGCTTTCTTTTCCCTGAGCTTGAAAGCGAGGAAAACCGGGTTCAAAGCTGAAAGCTTCGCCACGGCGCTGCCGCCGGAGCAGACAGAGGCGAAGGAGGAAAGGGCTGCTGGAGCCGAGGGCCAGTACCAAGCCAGCCCTCCGGAGACCCTGACGCCACGACCGGCAGCAGCGGGGCGAGGAGC
>NW_009952796.1:1104821-1106616 GCF_000747805.2 Chaetura pelagica | reverse complement strand
GAGGTGCCTCCGGGCGGGGGGGGAGTGGGCGGCCGGCCCCGAGCGCGGCTTCCCGCAGCCCCGTGGGGCCTGGCGGGAAGGGGCCGGGGCAGCTTCTGTCCCTGACAGGCTGCCTGGCCCGTGGTCCCCTCAGCCTGCGCACCTACTGCCGCTGCGGAGGGAGCTGCCCACGCCTGACTCCGCTCGCAGCCGTGGTGGAAAACTGTCCTTAAAACTCGGCCTAGACTCAGGCCTCAAGCATCGAGACCCCCCCTGGGAAGGGGCTTGTCTTAGCGAGGCTACAGCCCCAGTCTGGAGCAACGGGGAAGCTTCCAAAGACAAAGCACTTCAGGCATCGAGTCCCGAGCGGTTTTGCTGTTCAGGTCACCGGAGGCTTCAGGTGTCAGGGCCTGTTTCACAAGTAGGGCAGGACTCTGCTCACACAAGTCTGGGGCTGTTTAGGTTGTCCCAGCACCGATACAGCACTAGGAAATTACTCCTTCCAGAAACACAAGTTAGGCACTGAAGTAAAATCCTTTTGGTGCCACTTGTAACTCAAGAGCAGTATAGATGGATGGCAAGCATCCAAAGGTTGTAATCTCTGCTCCTCTGTTAAATTATTTGTGCAGTAAATAAACTGGTAAGCTCCTTTTCGACTAAAAACACTGGTTGAAACTCGAGGCTCAAAATTTCCACAAGGAAATAAATCGGTAAAGTGGAAAGAAAATAATTGCATTGAAGAAGAAAACTTGGAGTATGAAATTAGTTTGCAAAAGTGCTTTGAGAGTGTCAATAAAAATAAAAATTCATCCAGTAGGATCAAAATGAAAGGACTAGATTTTAGTCTTTTTAGGAGTGCAGTATATGGCAAAGCTATTAATTTTGCTAAAGCTACTCCTGCATCGCTGGGCTGAGAATTGTGACCTAAAGTAAGAAGGTGGCTGGAGTTTGTAGCTATTAAATATTAACATTCCAACCCAGTCTGGTGCTCCAGATAATTTCTGCTAAGTAGAAGTACAACAGTAAAATAACAGTAGAGAAAACAATCATTCAAAATTCAATTTGCAAAACATGCAACACATCCCATAACACCTCACTGCAGATGAGGGGTGAGAGTCACGGTGGGAGTGAAAAGCAATGCCAGGCACTCTCCCCAGTGCCATGGATGCCCATCTAGCTGGGTGCTGCTGCACCCAAATGAGCCATCTCAGAGCTACCTCCACACACCACCAGAGCTGTAGCGTAGATGTGTGTGCATCTGCCCTAACCACATCACATTCTCAGCTGTGAAGCACTTCCCCAACTGCATAAGCTCAACTACCTGGCCACCTCGAGAATCCGAATTTGGAAGTACTTTAGTGTAAGGGAAATGATGCAACCCCCAAAACCCCAACTTCCCGCTATTTTGCCACTGGATCCTCCAGCCACTGTGGCACAATCCCACAGGGGCTGAGCTGACCAAACAAAGCCATGTGCTGAAAACAGGTCCATCGACAGCTCCAGGCATGGTCAGGGGGAGAACAAGCCCCAGGGCCACTCAGGGAGCCCTGGCTGGGACAGCAGGAGACAAAGTACAGAAGAGGTTTCCAGTGGGGCTTGCCAAAGAAATTAAGGCCTATTTGGGCCCTGACAATAAACTATTCCTCGTAACTAATGTATTCTTTAATCCAGTTTTTTTTTTATATATCCATATCTTTAATGTCTTTGACGTTATCATCCATTGTAACACGATGAAACTAATGGAGCCACTGCAAAAAATGGTATTTCTGGACTGGCATTATTTGAGCTAGTTAAAACATCACCTCTTTACAAGGAA
>NW_009952796.1:1084170-1104415 GCF_000747805.2 Chaetura pelagica | reverse complement strand
AAGAGTGAAAATAGGTTGTCATTGAAAATGATGCTATCACCCTCTACCACTGAGCTAAATGTTGTGACCCATCGCAGATCTATGGACATCAGGGATGGAATTAGTATATCCAGTTAGAATAATAAAAGCAGTACCTAATTGACTTACCAAGTACAGCATCTTGCCAGTGAGGGCTGCCATTTAGACTTTGTATCCCAGCGCAGTACAGATCATGGATGTCTAGCTCAAAGGCCTGGACTCTTAATTATAGGCATTTCTACAACTAAGTATATTTTAAAATAGTAATCAATAATGTATTCACTTTTTTAATGAATTAGCTTTATATGAGAAACTGCCCTTATGTTCAATCCAGTTTGATTGGTTGATGGGTCAATTATAGAAAAATAGAGTCATAGCTCATAAAAACATCTGCTGTGGCTTCTTATACTGAATTCCTTGAACTAACTCTTGCTCAAGGTAGAGCAAAACTTGCAGAAAACAATCTTTATTTTTAAATGTCCTTAATTAGTGGTTTTACCAAAAAAAACCCCACAAAACATGTGTGCTTTATTTCTACCCTTAGTATATCCAGTTGCCTTTTCAACTGCTGGATCTTGTTATATCATTATAAGCTATTTTGAAAAGGTGTCAGGTTTTTTCTTTCTACTTTAGAACTTGTAGACATTGGTAAAATTAAATTATTCAGGATTTGCTTCTGAATTCTGAAAGCATATGAAGACAGGCTGAGAGAGTTGGGGCTGTTCAGCCTGGAGAAGAGAAGGCTGCAGGGAGACCTTATAGAGCACCTTCCAGTAACTGAAGGGGCTACAGGAAAGCTGGGGAGGGGCTTTTCACCAGAGAGGACAGTGATAGGCTTAGGCGTAATGGTTTTTAACTGAAAGAGGGTAGATTTAGGTTAGACATCAGGAAGAAATTCTTCACCATGAAAGTAATAAGGTGCTGGAGTAGGTTGCCCAGGGAGGTAGTTGATGCCATCTCCCTGGAGGTGTTTATGGCCAGACTGGATGAGGCTTGTGCAGCCTGGTCTAGTGTGAGGTGTCCCTGCTCATAGCAGGGAGGTTGGAACCTGATGGTCTTTAAGGTCCCTTCCAACCTTAACCATTCTATGATTCTACAATGCTATATACTCCAGTAGTGAAATCCTAGTGAAAAGTGAATTACAAATTCCTACTTTCTTAAACAAAGTCAGGATTTAATTTCTGTTTTAAATAACATTGTATCCAAATAAAGGAGGTCTAACAGCTCATATATATTATCAGATTACTTATAAATGATACCTTGTGCTGGGTCATAGGCTTCTCTAAAATTGTGTAGGTTCATTGATGAGGAGCTTGTGAGGAGTTTCTTTTTTGGGGAACCAGCTGGGATGACAGCAAATGTTATCACACTCCTGTTCCATATTATCACCCTTGTTGAACAGCTGACGATTTGATTATGCCTCAGGTAATGAGGAAGAATTTGAATTTCCGTAGCTCTCTTTAGTTTTAAAAACAAAAATAATAATTTACTAAATAGGCTTTATTCCACCTTGAAAACCCTTGCTTTCCAAGAGATAATGCGTGAATTTATTCACAAGAGTGAAATTCAGCAGCAGCCTGCAGCCCCATTCAAACCCTCCAGGAGAAATTCAACCAGCTGCCTACATCGCTTTTAGCTTACTTTGGATGTTTTCAAGAAATAAAACTGGTTTGATAAGTTATTAATGAAAACAGTTTTGGAACCACTTTGCTAGTGTATTTATTCTGTCCCTCTTTTTCTATATTTATACAAAGCCTGTAAATAAAACAGTCTTTTGGATCTCCCTGTTTAATCTAAATGGGGATCAGTTTGAATGCCTAAAAAAATATTGTTTATTGCGAATCACAGATTTGTTAATCCATTTCTGAAGATTCTCAAGGCTTTTGCCATATAAAATTCATGCATTGCTGGATAAATAGCCAACACCAGGGAGTATCAAGCAACCAGAGAAAGACTGGAGTGCTCTCACTCCCCACTGCTCACGAGATGAGCAGACGAGTCTGTACCCCGCAGGATGTATTAAGGACCTGGCAGGATTGGGTGATAAAATGATCTTTTACTAAATTATAACTTACATCTGCAGAGACTTATACTTCTCATCTCCTCTGTCTTTTTTTAACTTCCGTTATGTCTGTTTTAAATATGAAAGATGATAGCTCATGAAAGAAGGTGAAGTAGGGTACAGGTTTAAGAAAGTCACAGAACAAAGCATCGTGCTTGCTCTTTGAATTTCTTAAAATTAAGGTGTCTTTAGAAGCAGAGCTGTTCACCTTCACTCATAACCTTGGAGCTGCTCTATGGAAAACCATGTGTGTTTGACAGGAAAAGATCCATCCCTTTTAGTCACTTTTCATTAGGATAATCACTTAATCTTCCAGAAGTGGTACCGCCAAACCGCTGGCTGTGTTCTCCAGGAATGGCTGCACGCCCTGTGTCCAAAGCTGTCTTTTTGTGTTACGTGTCACCACAGACTTTAGCCAGAGAGGTTCTGAACTTGGAAGGGGAGCAGGGAGTCACTCACTAAGATATAGGGCCCTGAGCAAACTGAGGGTGAACTAGGAATAAACAATAAAATCAGCTACCGGGTAGGTACAAGGAACAATCATAGGCCAACAGCCTATGGGAAAGGACAAAGGAAGCATATACAACCTTTTCTATACTTAATGCAATTATTTCCTGAGAGATCTGGTTTGCTAACCTTGTCTTTCTTTCTTTTGTTTTATTTTTTTCCCCAACACTATAGAAAGCACTTCATCAGGTGCTTTAATCTGGCCAGTGCAGGTACTGACAACAGGATAGAGGACAGTTGGGGATGAACTATTTAGCAGGGCCTGTAGCAACAGGACAAGGGGTAATGGTTTTAAACTAAAAGAGGGCAGATTCAGATTAGATATAAGGAATATATTTTTTATGATGAGGATGGTGAGACACTGTAACAGGTTACCCAGAGAGGTTTCCATCCCTGGAAACATTCAAGGTCAGGTTGGATGGAGCTCTAGGCAACCTGATCTAGTTGCAAATGTCCCTGTTCACTGCAGAGTGTTTGGACTAGGTGACCTTTAAAGGTCGCTTCCAACCCAAATTGTTCTATGATTCTGTGATAGCTGAGGCAACTGGAAGAACATCTCACACTGCGGCCCAAGAAACAAAATACTTGGTGTAAGATAGTTTAATAGGCTTTGTGGGCAGATTTCACAACTCACTCTAAACTCTGTCCTGCTGTAGCTAGGCAACTGCTTCTGGTAATCTGGCAGTTTATGGGTAGTTTGGGTTCAGAGAATTGCACCTTTTCAGCAGTCTGTATTATTCTTTGAGAACCAGTGATTAATAGTGAAGGAAAAAACTCAGCAGGAGTTGGGAAATGCTGCCTTTCAAAGAGGAAAAGTGCAGTTAATCATTTTTAGGAAATAACCTGCAAGGTGGGAGTTCAGGGATGACAGTGAATTTGGAATTCAGTAAAGGCTTCATGCACGGTGTGTCACTGGTGCATCTCTCAGTCTGGTGTGCTCCCAGCCCTGGAGTGGCCTGGGGTTGCCATTCAAAATCTGTCCTTACGTTATCTTCTGTATTTATGCCACAAATTGTTGACATGCTGACAGCGTTGACATTGCCAGTACTGATACACAGAAAAAACACTCTAGAGATGACCTGGTTGAAAGTCAGGCTGTTGCAAATCAAAGATGGCTGATGGAAATGGAGAAGCACGGCAAGACCATAGAGGTTTCTGTCTCTTTTCTTTAGAAACATTTGTGATAGTAGAAACCCCTCACAATTTAGAAAGAAGTTCCCTTTTTTTTTTTTTTTAATGAAGGGAACAAACTCTTCTCCCTCCTTACCCATCAGATACCTCCTACAATGCCCTGCTACAAGTCTTTACAGGGAGGAGTGCAGACCTAGAAAAAGTAAAGACTCAAGTTTCTGCCTAATATTATGGGAGTGGTTTGTCTGGATTAAATATATTTTAATGCACTCAAAGATTACAAGCATTTTTACTATGTCATTACAGAAAGCCTTTACACAAATTCCCAAAGACAAAAAGCGACAGCAGCATAAATGTGGTTTCAGGAACATATCATGATGACAGAACAGGATGACTGTAGGGAACAGGCAAGGGCAGCTGTTAGGTGTGAATGTGACACTCAACACTCAGATGCTTGCAGTTCACAATTTGCTTTTATCAGAATCAGCAACCTCACAACTACCATTCTGTGTTAACTCCAGCCTGCCCCTGGCAGACCTGCATTAACCTTTGCTTATAGAGCCACGGCAGGACTCAAGCAAATAAAAAAATATAACGTTAGATTCTCCACTGGTGTAAATCGCCATCTCTCCACTGACTTGGAAGGAGTGGCACCTGCTCGCTCAAGCTGAGGATCTTACCCAGTGCTACTATAGCATCATTAAGTTGTCACATTCTTCCCCTGCCTCTCTCCTTTTGTCATCTAGTTGCACCTTTTCTGCCTCGGAGACTAGAGAAGTGTTTTTGATCCTCTGATAACTCCTTGAGGCTCCCCAAGATAATTGGCTAGGACATTTCCTGAGTTAGCCAGGGTCATTTTATCTGCCCTTTTACTTGGAGAGGGATTACAGGCAAGAGAAAAGTCTTGGAGGCTTCACAGATGCAGACAACCTACATGAGTGCTGTCGTGTGTAGTAGGTCAGGCACCCCTCTGGACATGAGGGACACCCCATTGCCACTGGGCTGTGCTTTACCTATCCAGCTACAGATGTGGAAACAAACCCTTCAGGGTGACCTGGGCCCTAACACAAAGCAAGACTGTGTACCTTTTTTGTCCCAGCTTACTGGGGGTGCGGGAAAAGGAAAGTGGGTGAGCAGCTTTTCTGCTGATGAAGGTGTTTGCACATTGTCATCAAGCAATCTCCCTGTGTTCTCTACGTTCTTATGGTAAGGGGTTTTCTTCAGTTCTAACAATGTTTTTTTTTGCAGCTATTTTCCAAACCACTGATTTTTTTCAGCTTCATTAAACACACAGTCACTGAAACTATTGTGGCATTTCAGTAGCCACACTAATGCTGTATAAAGATGTAACATCACATCTACATACATACTGGTTGCTTTTCTATTAATATGTGTGAATATTGCATTAACAGTGCAATCAACAGTAATTTATATTTAACTCAGCAACAAAAATGCTCAAATGCCAGGCCTAAGCCTTGCTAAAAGTATCTTTTTTCAGTGATGATTTCCCAGTGATAACTCATCTTTGAGATTTGCCACCTAATAAGACCACTGTTCTGCTAGTGACTGTTTCACTGAGACTGCACAATATTATTTTTTAATCACAATGTTTTTCAAAATTAAATGCCTTACAAATGTGTCAGTGTATTGCACTGAAGCAGTTCCCTTTTCAGCCAAATTTGTAATCTAATCAGGTTTGTCTGACAAGACCTATTTTCCATAAAACCATGCTGACTGGCATTAATTACTTCCTGTCCTTTCTTTCTTTATCAGTTGAATTCCATATTCTGTTATGTTGCTCCCCCCTCACCTCCTCTCCAGTTTGATGTTAGGTTATCTGGCTTATATTTACCAAGGTCATCATGTTTGTCTTTGCTGAATACTGGCAAAACATCAGTCTTCTTCCACTCTTCTGCAATTTCTATATTATTTCAAGACCCATTAAAAATTAACGTGTGGAAGGAAGAATCTCCTCCACCACCTATTTGAGACTCTTCAGGTGCAAGTTATCTGGGCCTGATAAATTACAGGTTTTTATCGCAAGGAGATGTTTAACATCCTATTTGGTTACTAATGGACTGAAAAAGGCTTCGGCTGCCCGATATGATACTGCTGTCATCCTACTTTTTCCAAACAGAGGAAAGACATATTTATTGAATATGGCTTTCTTCATAATTAATGATTTTGCTGCTTTCATCTGGTAACTGGCTAATTACATTGCTGGGACTTCTCTTTGTGTATAATGTCTTGAAATACTATTATTTTTGTCACACCCTCCCCCCTTTTAATTTTGCCTTGCTGGATATGCACATATCTTAAGCTTCACTTTTCTGTGCATCATAATCCCCTTTTTTCTTCCTTTTGCTGTAGTCTGCTGCTCTTCTAATCTCTGCTTCATACCAAATGAAGTAATAGCTCAGAGGAGAAAGAAGGGGGACAAAAGGGTTCATTCTGCTATCTTCGGGTGTCTCTGTAATTATAACTAATAATATTCTTACCTTCTTTTTGTTCCAGTTTAACTTAATGAATGATTTGGCTGCACCCAGTGCTCTAACAAGCCTTGAGTGGATGGCTTCTGGAAACCAAAGAGCCGCTTTTTCAGTATGCTCCAGGTAGAAGGAGTAGAAGTGATATCAGCTTCCTCTTATTCCCCTTTTCCTATTGACTGAGGAGCCCAACTTTCAGCAGCCTAATTCCTGTGCATGTACTTAGTGCCTTCTCTCTCAACGACCTCTTGTGCTTTTCCCTCTGTGACTGCTTTTCTACATGGTTGGAAACTGAGAATACAGAGATTTTCTCCAAGAGAAGAGCCACCATCCATCATCAGATGACTGGCACTTATATTTCAGAAGCTGTAAGCTGGTCCAGCAAAGTCCTAACTCTTGTAAATGACTCTCCACTGAGAGGCACCACACCACCAGCAACTCGAAAGCCTACAGGTGTGTTTTTCTCCACATAAATACTTTGGAAGTTTGAACTTGTCCCATTCTGACATCTGATGTTGCTTTGGATAGCATTGAATTATGATAAATGTATTCAGGGATCTTTCTACATCATCAAAGGCATCCTCATGAGCTAAATAAGCTCTTGATTAGTCGAAGCTGACACAAAACAGTTGCTTAACAAAACAAGTTAGCTGTCTCAAGGAGGATTGCTGTAACTTGTATTTTTTTCCATGAGTAATTTTTGAAGACAAATCTTCAACAAATCTTTCTGGGGCCAGTTCTCTTCAAGCCACAAAAGCTAGCATGTGTACTTCTTGTGTCAAGAATCGGTGACTAAAAATACTTGTATCAAATCGATAAGCTAAAGCCTGCCACTTTGCATTATGCTTCCATCTGTTTTAAAAATTAAGACAGTTACTCTATGAAAGAGAAAAAATTAACAGACCATAGGACCTTCACTGGTTCACTGATTTTAACTTTCACTTTTGCATACATTTCCTATTATACCCAGCATTTGTCTTCATAGATATCAAATTACTTATTTCAATCACTATTGCACTCTGTAACTGCAAAACCTGAGTAATGAAAGCTGTTTCTTAGACAGAAGTACACTTCATCTTGCAACATAATTTTCTGAGAGGACAATAATAAAGAAAGGTTTCTGTAAGTGTTTTTAATTTGGGCTTTGCTTCAAAGTTAAAATGGAAAAAGATGGAAAGCTCTTTTTTTCCCCCTTTTGCACACTAGTATTGTTTCATTGGCCAAATCAAAATGAAAAGGCAATTGCTATTTATATTTGTTTGGTTTTGACAGTTTGCCTGCTAGTTAACTTACTAGCCAAAATACCAGTACCACCTCTGCCACATGTAGTAGTACACCTAAAATGAGGGAGTTGTTAAAATGTACACACAGTAATATATATCTCTGTATGTGTTTTGTCATATTCAAAGGAAAATTGAGAGCGAGGGAAAGGGCCTGTTATAAGATAGGTATTTTATGAGAAGTTCTAGATAACATAATTGGAATAGAAGCAAGGGGGTCCTATAGAAGTGGGACAGATCACTGCAGAAATTACTCTAAAACCTATGGAGCATTACCTCTTTTATATGAACTTTTTTGAGCCATTGTATAGAATTTAATAGCAGAGGTAGCTGAGCTATAGGATGGTACAAAAAAAAAAAAAAAAATAGGAAAATTGAGAGCGAGGGAAAGGGCCTGTTATAAGATAGGTATTTTATGAGAAGTTCTAGATAACATAATTGGAATAGAAGCAAGGGGGTCCTATAGAAGTGGGACAGATCACTGCAGAAATTACTCTAAAACCTATGGAGCATTACCTCTTTTATATGAACTTTTTTGAGCCATTGTATAGAATTTAATAGCAGAGGTAGCTGAGCTATAGGATGGTACAAAAAAAAAATAAAAATTAAAAAAAGCTTATAAATTTTGTGTTAAATTCCACAGGAGTCTTCCACAAGGGCCAGGCTGTTTCTGAGTTGTATCCTGTGTGTGTTTCTTCTCTATTCCTGTGGCGAGCTGAACTTTGGTTATAGTCTGCAGCACATTCTGAATGCGCTTGTAGCCTTTTGTGGGTTAAAAAGAAGATAGTTCTCTGTCTCATTAATCTGCAGATTCAGGTAGAAGTCAATGTGGACTTAAACTTCATTGGCAGGTCACCATCCAGCTGCATGAGCTATTGTGTGTGAGTTTTAAATGGGGATGTACAATAGACACTGTACCTACTGCTGTAAAATGTACACAGAAAATCACACACCATTTTCCATCAGCAACTGAGGTTTTGTATTATTTCAATGGACTGAAGGCCCTTTTTTAGTGCATCAGGGAGCTAAGAAGGTGTACACAAAAGACTGCATAACAGCATATTTTCCTGATTTGGTAGAACTGAGAGAAGCTCCATTTTTATTTTTTTTTTATCAGTGATATCTAAGGCAGGTAGATTATGTATGAACCACAAACACAAGATTAGCTGTACATTAAAAATACTACTTTTAGAAAGCCAACTAGTTCAGATATTGAAGCTTTTCAATTGTTTATATCACAAAATTAAAAACAGAATTTGAGAAGATTGCTGCTGAAGCCAATACAACAGAGATGAGAAATGACAGAAGGGTCTAAGTTCCTCCAAATTTAGGAAGGATAAAAAGTGTCAAAACAGCAATAAACTACAACCAGGTCAACAGGTCCATCCATGTGTGAAAACCAACATTTAACAGAAGGGCCTCTGAAACTTCTGAAGAACAGAAGATTGGTAGGAAAGCATTTTTATGAGACATAAAATGTGCCTTCCTGTGAGGGAGGAAGGGAGTTGCAGGGTGCTTGAGAAATGGAAAAAAAAATGCCATTAAACCCTGATATGAATAAAGATCAGGTGAAACAGGATGTCACCCTGTGGCCTTTGGAACTGGATTTCTGCTGCCTCCTGAAATTATGTTTTCCTGAAACAAAGGAACAGTGTTATGGAAAAGTGGGTGCCAGGTACTTTAGGAAAATGAGACACAGTGAAGCGGATAAAGGAGACAAAGACAATAGCAATCATATGCAATATAGTGAAGGCAGCTGAGGTCTGAGACAAAGGTGAATATTCTGAGCCAGCAAGATGACTGAAGCAGGGGAAGGAAGGAGGGAAAGGTGATTCACAATAACATTTGAAAGACATTGTCTTGAATATTTATCAATGTCACAGCAAACTTCACTTGGCAGCCTTGGTGGCTGACTTTGTTCTTTTAGTGATTTCCCACCCTTAGGATGACAAATGGGAATGCGGATCAAAGTACAACTCTTATTGTAAGTCAAACGTTTGGGCTCACATGCCAATTACAAAGGCATTGCCGTGCTATTTTGTAGCTTTTCTGTAGACATAGCTGAGGCATTTATTTGTATCAATATCCAACAGAGTGGAGTCTAGGCAACCTGGGCTGTTGTACACTTACAGAGACAAGGAGGCAATATTCCCGCACCACGGAACGGGACATGCAGAAAATTCAGTGCAGCTGCATCAGCAAGTACTTCACTTGCTACAAGTCCATTGAAATTACAGTGTAGGTCCTGGTCAACAATTCTGCTACATCTTCAGTTCAAAAATAGCTGAAATTACTCTCAAGTGATTAATCCACCTGATTTATGATGGATACAATAGTACTCAGGTAATTTATTTTGGGGGGGGGGCTGATAGCGAAGGTCTAATTTACACTGCCTTCATAAGAGCTATTTCTGCACATACGTAATGTATTCTGAAGTGACTGGTTCCTGAAGGTTAAGATGCAGGTACTATTAAGCATTTTAGTGAAGTGCCCAATCACTAAGTAGAGCTTTACTCAATGCTGTAGCCCACTTTTCCAAAGTTAAAATTACATCCCAACTCTTATCTATAGGTAAGTGCAAATGTCATGTTGCAAAAAGACAGGAAAAGGAGCATGCCTGTTCTTGGTGACGTTGGTAAAAGTGGAGTTAACTCCAGATGTCATACTGCCATAATCAAGAACTGAATTTGGCTATTCGTCTTGAATCAGTGCTATCAATAAAACTCTGCCAAAAATAACCAACTGGTAAATATTAATTTAAACAGAAAAATTGGAAATCAGTTTCACACTGAGTTGCAACATGGGGCCACTGCATGCTGGCAATAAGAGGATAATGACACCAAGTGCCAAAAAAATACCTGGAACACGTTACTTTTGTGTGACATCCAATAAAGATGCCGCACACACCCCTACATTTTTCAGCAATTAAATATCTGCAAATGCAAGTACTCTTTTTCCCCAATTCCCTCTTTGCAATGGCCAAAATGCAGCCCAGCAGTACTGTAATAGAAGTTTTTCAGGGTGGCCCCTCTATACAACAGCTGTTTTGCAGTCTGATCGCAGTGTCTCCAACCAGCTGCTTCAGTTTGCTTCTGGCTGTGACTGCTATAGGTTAATAGGAACAGAGGCAAGAGAAGAGCCTAGGCCAGCATAAAGCAGAAATAACAATATTTTCTGCCAAAAGGGAGTGCGGGATAAGAACTTTAATGGGCAAGCAAACAAAGAATCAGACTGAAGCCTGAGGCGCTTCAGTGTGTTGGCAACAGACAAGCAGTCCTGGAACAAGTGCAGCCCAGAGTCTCAATCTGAAATGACTGTGTGGCCTCTGTGCCAACAAACTTTGGCTCTGTGTATACATGTGTGTATGTATATCTATATCCCCACACCAAATATGTAGTTGTGATAATCATGTAGTAAATTACAGAGCCATATGATAAACTGCATGTGCCTTTGACCACCTCACCTGCCCCCTGCCAGCTAATCCATCTCCATTTGGAGTTACTCTGTCATTTCAAACGAAGGCTTTAATCCTGCAGACACTTTCGGGTATGCTTAACTTTGAGCACTTGAAGAGTCCAGTTGAAAACAAGTTTGGCTGCATGTGATTCCAGCATCGGCTCTAGGTGCGATCATACTAATCCCTTTTACATGCAATGGAAGCTGTTTGGGTTTGTGATTTCTTCTAGCTGATAGAACGGCCCTAGCACTGGTGCTGACTGCTGATTAGGTGTGTGTTGTGGATAAATGCATATTTATTCTATTGGTTTCAATACCATTTCACCAATTTACACCAGCTGAGAGTCTGCCCAGTTGAGAAAGAAAAGTTCATAAGCATTACTAGACCTGATCTACAAACAGCCACCCTCATTTCCATCGCGCGCTCTCTCATGGCTTCAGCTCCAGATTTTCTCTCTGTCCCCTTCCAGAAGCTGTGCGGAAAACAAAGGGAAAGGCAGCAGAAGAGAAGTATAATTGTATACTGCAAAATAACATTCATAAGTCACACAAACACTAAACCCTATGTATAATGAATCTGTCCTTTAGGGACAGTCCTTTCCATGTCATTGTCTGGTACTTATGTTGTAGTTCATCTAGCTAATTACTGCTTTGAAAGGTATAGTCCTGCTGTCATGCCTAGATTAGCAGTAAGTGTTTGGCCAGCTACTTTCTTGTCACAGTTAATAATTATTTAATGAGTTCTGTTCTTCCCTAGGAAAGCAAGATTGGGATAGAATTGGACTTACTTTATCACAGTAGCATTGCTGCGCCTGTTGGCAGGTTTGACAGGAACAGCGCTCGACTTCAGTAAGACAGAAGAAGAAGAATTTTCATAAGTAGCTCCTGAATCAGTTGGAAGCAACAGGGAAATTAATAGTAATGAGTGAATCTCAATAGATACTGACTCATTACTATGTTAGCTGCCAGTCTTTTCCTGCAGCTGTAACCATGCTGGAAATTAGGTAATGCTCTTACTAAAATAAAAGCCATCATAAGTTAGTAGAATATGTTGCTAAAATGGGAAACCTGAATTTAGATCTCCAGGTTTCTCCATCTCCAGGGGGCCACAAAAGTCACATTATCATTTTTTTTTGCAGTGGAAATGTATTGATAAATAAAAGAGCATCATCAACAAGACCATATGGACCCTTCCTTCAGATTACCTGCCTGGAATAATGTTTGGAGGAACAAAGACAGGTAAATAAACGTTGTGCTGATAGGTCAGGTTAGAATGGCACTGACAAATGCTTACTCTATGTCTAGGTCCCCGCTGAAGTGGGGTACATGCTGTGGTAACTCTGCTCATTTATTTTTCCTGCCTGTCTGGAAATTTCCAGAAACAAACAGAAAACTGTATATGGAAAATGTTAACTCATTGAAAGCTGGTTAAAAAAAACAACAACAACACAACAAACAAACAAACAAAAACAACAACAACAAAAAAACCACAAAAATTTTAATTTCGAAATATTTTTTAATTCAGATGTTCTAAAAATTTCACAGTCATAGCAGAGCATTTATGTAAATCTTAAATATTTTTTCTTCTGTTAACATTTTACATTAGGAAGAAATTTTATTCTGTTTCAGCATGGGGAAAACACATTCAAAAAGGCGGAACTTCCCACAACATGGGGACTTCAGTTCCTGCTTACCTTTATTGTTTCCCCTCACACAGAGTTTTGTTTTTCTCCCGAAAGTGGTACAAACCTACTAAATCTTCAACAAAGATCTTTTCTTTAAAGCTACTGATTAATTTCAAGTTCACACACAGTCTACTTCCTTATCCCTAACTTTGTCTCCAAAACGTGATTCACTTGGGTATGTATGAGATACACAGGTGGGTTTGTCTGTAATTTGCTTTTCCTAGAAAGGCACTGAGTCACCAGCTAACCACCACCAGAGAATGCCATGGTGTCCTACATTGAAGTACCTTCTATATGGCCACATCACTCAGGGCAGCAGTGGTAGCCAGTTGGGGAAAGGTTGGTTTGTCTCAAATAAATGACCTGAAAAGCTGGAGGACTGCTGGTCTCAGCAAACAATTGCTCCTATAAACAGCAGGAGCAACTGAACTCTGGAAACATAAGAATTTCTTGTTAAGCAAGCACCCCAAGTAATGCTAATAAATAATAATAACTTATTCAAGGTACACAAAATGAACATCTGACTATCTTTTATTCTTAAATTCAATAATTGTCCAAGCAAGAGTGTTCCTTAGCTGCCACATTTTTAGAATTTTCACTGCACGTTCTGACAAAATTACCTTATTTTCCATTAGACCATTTATACACACAACTGTGTGTATAAACCCAAATACTGTGTCTTTAATAGTCTAATACTAAGCTCACTGAAACCAGTAAGAAGCTGCTATATTGACTCCAGTAGCTTTTGCCTCAGGTCAGAAGTATTGAAGACAGTTGTTTTCCCCAGCCTACGGGTCTTCATCAAAAGTTCTGTAAAATATATCCTGAGGCCATAAACAGAAGTTTTTCCAGGAAAGCCAATGAAAACGTAGTATGTTACAAATAGGCTGAAAAGGGATTAAAAATCTATAGTTAAGTAACCTGTGGGATAAATCAGTCTTGGTTTAAAGTATGTTCCTGCTAGGAGATGTGTGTTGTTTTCCCCAGCCTACGGGTCTTCATCAAAAGTTCTGTAAAATATATCCTGAGGCCATAAACAGAAGTTTTTCCAGGAAAGCCAATGAAAACGTAGTATGTTACAAATAGGCTGAAAAGGGATTAAAAATCTATAGTTAAGTAACCTGTGGGATAAATCAGTCTTGGTTTAAAGTATGTTCCTGCTAGGAGATGTGTATTTCTTACTGAGAACTGAATGATATTCTGTCTGTGGCACACTGGGTTGCTCTCCAAAGAACACCAAGCAGATAGCACAATACATTGATGCCTAGACCCACCACCACTGCTGCAGTTTAGTAACCAGGGCTTTGCCTTTTTTAAGAACAATGTGTCAGCTGGTAGTGTAGAAGTGATGGATTTATCAACAGGTCTTTTACTACATTTACCTCAGGTCTAACATTTATGGGTTTGTTTTTTCTTGCTCCTGTAACTGGATATGGCATCCAAATCTAGAACAGGCAGCACTTGATCTGTTAGCAAGCTTATTTACCAATTACTTTGGATATGTTTTCTCTATGCTAGTAGAAATTATGTTCTGTACAGATTTATTTACAAGAGGTTGTACAAAACTGCTAAGAAGAGCTTCTATGCCAATGGGGTTGTTGCTTTTGCAGTTTAACACTGGAATTTATTTTTTCTATACACACATTCTTATACAGAGCCACAGCGTTATTCTGGATGCCATTTTCATTGCAGATAACCAGTTACTGAATCACTCCTGAAATGTGGTTTCAAGGGATGTAACTCTTGCTTCACCGCTCTAACTTCATATATTAAACTCATTGTCATTCCAAATGAGGACCACGTCATCAAGGAAATAAATTTAGCTAGTTATCTTGATGTGTTTTGAGATTATATCAAGGGTTTGGATAACCTTTAGTTGCTGAAGTAAGGGAGCAGGGGCATCCCTGTCTCTGATACATCCTCTACCCTTCCTTCCTGCCTCACTGGCTGAGCTGTGAAGTTTGCAGAAGGGAAACAGCCCCAGAGAGGAGACATTCATGAAAAGTAAGGCACTGAACAAAGGCTAAATCTGAGTATCTCCTAGTCTGGAGAGAGTTTAGTGTTGGATTTGCATATCACCTTTGCCAACGTTTTCACATGTATGCATATTTTCACAATAAGTTACTTTTGCCTATTTCTCCCACCAGAAATGTGTATATATAGCTGCATGCTAAAAGGAATATCAGAACTAGTGGTATAAATGGCCACTAATAATCTATCTGTTGAACATATCTTCTTAGCATTTTCATCCAGTCTTTATCTATCTCTACCCATCTCTCTATACACATATAACCAGAGTGTTTCAGTGATGTTCAAGTTAGCCAATAGCTTTGGGGTGATTATTTTATTTTTTGGTCCAGAGGTTGATCTGGACCTGGACTCTAGAAAAGGGACCATCTATGCTCTGCTGGTTCTCTGTGTATTTTGTGCAATCAGCTTGAAATAGGATTTACTTCTCACTAGTAAGATACACAGCTCCAGCCTGAATGGGGAAGAACACCCCACAGCTGTATGGTCTCAAGCATGTCACATTATATGAGAGTGTGCCCCTGTCCTGTCAGTGTTAATGTGGGTCTTTCTTGCCTCTCTCAGTAAATCTATCCCCTTATTACCTTCTCTCAGTTTTGCCACTATGACAGAAGAATTTAGAAGAAGGCCACTAAAGAAACTTCACCCACTGTAGACAGCATGAAGTTAAAATAAAGCTAAAGGGCAACTCTATTACTTTTTCTGGACTTGTCCAGGGAAATAGAAAACAAGAATCACTAGTTGTTAGAGTGAAATCCTTGTCTGCTCTACATCAGTGCAGTGTGACTCCCGACAACATGTTTTCTATGTGTAAAAATGAAAAGGAGTTCTGCCTGCAGAAGAAATACAGGAGAAAAATAAGGGCTAGTTAATTGCTCTGTGGATAAACTAACAAGCAGTGCAAAATGCAAGCAGCAATAATGCCCTTTGATTCAAGAAATTCTCATATTATTTTGAGCTAGACATGCCCGTGGGAATATTTTAAAGCACTGAACATTTACTCATTTGACAGGGGTGAATGACACTGAAGTCAGCATCTTGTGATCAACAGGAAAAGAAAGGAAAAGAAGAACACTCGCTATTCTGATGTCATCTCCCATTGTTATTGTTGTTGTTCCTCCAAATAATGGAATTCTGGAAGCAAGACCATAAATCTCAAAGCTCAGCATTGTCTCATTCAGAGATCAAGGTCCTTGTTGCTGATTGATTCATGCATTTTTCATTTGGCTAGCTAATATCCTTTAAATGGAACAGACACTTAGGCAGTGAAACTGGAGCTATTCTCCTCTCCCCCCCAGACAACTTAGCATAAAAGTTAAGCAATTTCTTGGATGATTTTTCATTGAAAACATAATTTATGGAAAATGATGAATTTTATTCACCTCAAAAGTCTAACATTAATTTTATCTGCAATGAGCCTGATGCTATTGTGCATTAAGAACACTCAGCTTTTGAGCTTAGATTGTGATACCTTTCTCAAGTTGAATAATACCTAATTCTTTGAGTTATCCCACTGGAATGAAGTGTTAAGGGATCACTTGACATGGGTAAGAGTATCACAATCTAGCCCTTAATGAAATTTGTAGAAGCTGAGAGTATCCTCTACGAGAATGAGTCCATAATCCATATTTTTCTATTTTTATGGATATGTAATCTTTAGACAGCTGCATGGTAATGGTCTTATGTAGCTACTTAAACTTCACAACTTTGATAATTTTAAAGCTGAGATTGTACAAACAATAAAATAATAGAAAAGTTGTGTTTTCTTCAAAATTTCAAATGTTAATTTGCTATATAAACATTGTGAAGAAAATATATGTTGGTGGTTTTTTTTTAAATGCAGGTAAGATAGCTGTTAAGGAATCACAGAACTTTCTAGGCTTGAGATGGGATAAGGAGAGCTTTGCCTTAAGGAGTTGTTTTTTCTTCAGACTTTTAGGTAAATTCCAGTTTATTTCAGGCTTACAATACAGACCTCAATGTCTCAAAGTGTATGTCTTTCCTCCTAAATCCTGCTTCAGCCTGGCCACATCGCCAGTTCTTTAGAAATCTCACCCTCCTGTTAAATACCACAATTCTTCAAGCATTTCCTTGCAGTGGAATCCCAGGTATTGCAAATAATTATATTTTTTACTGGCTTAGATACAAAAGTATCTGTTGAAGCTGTACTACCTCCTAAAACATGGCCAAAAAGACATTTGATTGCTGCCTAGCACAAGCAGAGTATCAAGGTTGAAACTGCAACTCTGATACCTCCATCTGTTTGGTAGGGCAGGACTGTATCCAAAGCACCCTCTGCCGTTCATGTTTCTGGAGGCTTCCCACTAAATTTTGCTTTTGGTCATCAAATATTTCACGCCTTGTGGCACACTGAATTATTTTCCATCAGCACTCAAACAGTGCACTGGGATTTCTGAAGAGTCTGGGATTTCTGAAGAGCCTGTGCTCACCCTTCCTGAACCCGGCTTTGGGCTCAGGGTGCACCCAGTGTGGTCAGAGAGAAATGAGGATTGCAGTGATAATGGACTTCTGGAAATCTTCAGAAAAATTTGAAGAAACACATGGGTGACTTCACTTCCACAGGTGAATGGACATTTCCAAAATGCCTGCTTTCCTGGTTATAACTGGCTGTTGGGAAATGTGCATCAGCAGCTGACATGTACCCTTGTTTTGTGTGGAAAAAAAATAGAGCAGGAGTGATGAAAACAACTGAAAGAACTTTCCATGAGAGTTAACTCAGTCATCAAAAGAGAAGTCTGACAACACAAAGAAAGGAGCAGTGAAAGACCTAAATACTGTGAATAGAGAATAATAAGTTAGAAAGAACTGTAAAATGCTGAATGGTGCCTTTAGAGAACACTGTGGCTCTTCCTACTGGTGTCAAATATCCTATTACTAAGAAAAATGAAAATACCTGATACATTCTAGACTAGAGAAATAACTGATAGTTTGGGGTTAGTTTGAAGGAAGAACATGACATTAACACCAAAAGACAGGGAGATCGCTAAGAGTGAAATGTATAGAAATAATATAATGGATGTTCTGCAGTATCATACATGCCAGGTGTTTCTTGGGCTCAGAGCTTTGCTGGTTGAGATAGATCCATGTACACGTGCTGAGAGAAGAGCAGCCATGGGACAAGGAATATTCTCACAACAGAGCAGAGTTCTTATAGCAGCATTAGGTTTTCCAATCAGAAAGAGGGAAAAGATGATCTGACCTTCTTCCTGCTGGATTGTGAAGGCTGTTTCCTGCTTTGTCAGAACGTTGCATCTGACACTGCGTCTGCGCTGGTGTTTTGAGAAAGGTTGTTATTCTGGTGGATATTGGAAAAGAAATTAAAGTCTTCTGGAAGCAAGAGACATTTTCTTTAGAAATGAAGTGCTAGAGAAGAGGTTTGGATTTCTTTCTTTCTTTTTTTTTTTTTTTTTTTAAACTTTCCTTTTCTCTGAATTTCCTTTCAGGGAGAGGCAGATGATTTTCTATACCCCATGACTAAGAGTAACTTCTCATGTCATTTGTTGATTCTTCCTTCACGCTGTGGAGAAACTAGGGGGGGAGGAGTTCCAGGCTTCAGTCCTGCAAATCATTTAAGAATGTGTTTAAATGCCTCTCCATTCAGCCCCACAATCAAAACACCTGCTTTAATCCTGCAAGGACACATTTAAGCTTACAGTAAATAGGCTGGACAGGTGAAGAAGGACCTAAGAACTGGGTCTGAACCCTATAGAAATCCTATGAAAAAAACTCACACTGGCACCAGAAGCCCCCAGAATTATAGTCCCCCTGCTAAGTTTTCCTATAAATAGGGCAACATCACACAGACATATTTTCAGAGGAAGATAAGGAGCAGGGAGCCAGGGAGTTGGATGACAGGGAGCTCTGGCTCTTGGTGTGGCTCTTGGGTCCTGCTGGCCCCAGCACCTGTATCCACTCCTTGGTGCTGCAGCCCCTGGGAGAGACCCTGCAATAACAAACACAGCTGCACCTGTGCAAACATCCTTGGTTTGGTGTTTTCTTGGGGTTACTGTAGCAATAGCAATTTAGCAAAAAAAAAAAAAGGAAATACTGAGTTATGTAACAGCATTCGTGGGAACCTGTTCTGCCTTTTTTTATTGAGGTAAATATTCATGTTTATGCTGTTTTCTGACTTTGGGTTATTTTTGATTTGTGCATCGTGGGCATATGAGAGCCTGAAAAATTAGCTACCAGAATTAATTCCAAGCTTCTTTATCCCAGACAGTGTTTTAGACTTTCTTGTCTGTCCAAATGGACTTTAATCCAGTGTGATAAGTATTGCTATAAGGTCTCCAGCCCCATTGGCCATATTGCCCATTTTCCCTGTATTCCTTCCATACATTGGTTTACAGAAGGGAATTCCCTATAACTTCCTGACATCATCTGCAATTTGCACTGATGAATTTCAACATTCTAATTCTCAGCCACATTCACCTTCTTCATCCATTTAAGCACAGATGAAGTGCTCCCTGCCCAGACAACTCCCTGAGAGGACCAGGGCAGAAGAGCTTGGTCTTACCTCACTTTAGCAGCCCATAAATGTCAAGGAACAATTCCTTTGGGGCTGGTATTTTTCTGTGCTTCATGACAATTTGGACAGCTGGGCTGGAACTGGCAAAGCCTTTGGCATTCTCATATGAAAACCACTATTTTCTATGCAGAAGTTCCAATCCATTTTCAAGGTCAGATAATTCCAAACCACCTGAAATGAGGAGCTTCAAACCAGGGCCAAAAAATGTAAGTTATCCAGCTCACACAAACAGGCTCGGAGAAATCAGAGAGGTGAGTTATGTGAGAAAGATTTATATGTGGATAGTTGAGACTTGCAAAGAAAAAACAGTATGAAGAAAACAAGTTAGGCAATTTTAAAGTTGCAAAGCCAGACCCTCAGATGATGCCACTTGAATGCCTTTTACTTCTACTAAAAAATTTCCTTCATTGCTTTTTAATCAAATGCTGCTTTGATCAGATTGATTCAATCAGATGCTTTCCCTTCTGTAAAGGCTGGAAATCTGAGTGACAACATGATGTGTGGCCTCAAGTGAGAAACAGCAGTCAGCAAATAACTTGCAGGATGTTGCTCTGGGATTCTTCTCACATTTACTACCTGGGGCACTAAAACCACGGTAAGGACAAAGCTACTCCTATACCCAGCAGCTGATACGGAGTCCTGGTGTGAAACTTGCTGCTTATGATAAGCAATTTGTGAAGAGTGTCAGCAGATGTTTTGCAGCAGATCAGTGTGTTACTCAGCTGGATGCATTGCCTTTTCTACTTCTGGCTGTGGATATATTGGAGTCTAAACCTAGATAAATGAATTATATATTGGTGTTATATATATATAGATGTATATACTGGTTATATGGGGATTATTGCCATGCTATTTTGCCCCTTGAGGCACTTGACACGATTCTTAAATACGTGCAGCAAGAGTTTTGGGATAAAGCCTTAATATTTGGTTTGGTTTTGGTTGGTTTTTGCTTGTTTATTCTTCTAAACAGCGGCTCCTCAGCCGGCCCGGAGAACAACCCGCAGAACGAGCGGTGCCAGTGCCCGGCTCCCAAGCCCCGGAGC
>NW_009952796.1:1056102-1084016 GCF_000747805.2 Chaetura pelagica | reverse complement strand
TGCTGGCTGCGGCACGAAGGGGCCGAGGGGCAGGGGAGTCTTTGCTGGGGCCCCTGAGGCCCAGCGGCCGCCACAGGGCCTAGCCCCACCTTGTGCGATATTCCCCGTTTTGTCTGGGTCTTCTGGGTTTTTTGTTGTTTTTTTTTTGTTGTTCCCGTAATGCAAAATCCCTTCTTTCAGTGGTACTCGCGGTGTATTTAAGTTGCAGCGGGTGTTGATGCCTGTGAGGACGTGGAAGGATGTTGGCCGGGCATGGGCCAGCAGAGTATCCTTCTGACCCAGCCACTGGTGCCGAAGCGTGTCGGGAGCTTTGCCTGCTGCCTTGGCAGAGCCGGGAAGGTGGCCATGGGCCTTGCTTCAGCACGCTGTGCCCCCTTACACTGTCCCCTTCCCCAGGTTTGCAGAGGGAAACGAAGCCACGTCCCTGCTGCGGAAGGAGGCTGTGCTGTCGCGTGGTGATTCTGGCCAGGGCATCCCCCCGAAGAGCCTTCCTTGCCTCCCCACCCATTCCACTGAAGGTACAAGGAATGTAAATAATATGCTCAAGGCCAAAGGGTGAGTTATGGACAGCGTAACATTCCGGTTCTCCTCCAGCCATGTGCTTTTCAGGTACTTCCTGAGCACTAGCAGATAAAGGCTGGAGTAATGCCTAGCTGTTGCAGGGGTTACTGTAACTCTCCCTGTCGTCTGGATGTGTCCACTGACACAAAGAATTGTGAGTAACTGACTCAGAGCCACAGAAGGAGAAAGGGCCAGGTGTGGGGTTTCTACACAGGTGTCCAGGTTATTTTTGAGCAGATCTCTGGTGTTTCAAATTAGTGCTGCCTCAGAGTATTTACCTGGAAACGTTTCAAGCAGTTATTTGTCCTTAACATGCCACTTAGGAACAAAACTGTTTATGATCAAAGGGAATAAAAGTAAGCAGGCATTACTTTTAATGTGCACTGTGTGTCTGAGTCCTCAGAGCACTACATAACACTATAAGCTTATACACTGCTAGCATACTGAGTTTTGTGTGCTAGCTACTGAGTTTTGTGGCCCTTCACTATCTTGGCATAACTGCCATTTTGGGTGTCTCACATTGTAGGGTTGCCTGGAATGAAGAGCTGCATTCAAAAAAAAGAAAAAAAAAAAAATTAATCAAAAGCAAAACTGACCCAGATAGGAGAAAAATATTGATGCAGGAGAAAATAATCATTGGGAATCCAGTGCCCTGTTACCTTACTGTGCTCTTTCTCATCGAGCTGGAAGAAAAGAAAATGAATCACCTTGATGTACATTAATACACAGATGGTAATCGTGTCATTTAAACTATCTTAAATGCTGGAACTGGTTAGCTTTTATCAATCCTCTCAGCACTTTAAATGGACAAGACACCCCATAAACAAAGACATAGTATTCGTCTCTGATAGAAGTGATAAAAGGAGAGACCATTTAAAACACATAGGACAGTATTTTTTACTTTACTCAATTCAAAACAAGCAGTCAGCTTGCTGGCCATGAGAGCCTGTAAAAGCAACTTGAGTTTCCTAGCTGTCTAAAATCTTGTCTCCTCCTACACATTAGCTTGTATATGGGTACTGGAAATTACTTTGTTTTTAATGTGTTGATGTACAGCTAAAAGCAGCTCTGTCATATTCAGAGCTGATCTGTTGCCAAGAAAGTAGAAGCCAGCGTTGAAAATCACAAAAGGGAAAATCCGAAGGTCTGTACCAAAGAGAGGTGTGGCCAAAATATTCCCCAAATAGCAGACAGTGCGGATGGGTATATAAGCACTTCTGGCCATTCCTATCAGAAATGATGCACTGTGTGGGATTCACTGATCCAAGCCACATGACAAACACAAAGAAATAATGAGTTGTTGCAAAGGAAGCTTTCAGCGTTCTCAGAGCTCAGGGCGTCATCTTTTCAGTGAGCTTATCTGAGTTATATTGCCAGAAAGAATACACTAAGGCAGTAGCTCTCGACCTTTTCTGATCTGTAAACCTTGAAATTTTTTCTATTGAATGTTTAGATGCTTGCAAAGAATATAACTATTTGCAATATACTTGCTTCTCTTAGGCATTCCTTAGAAATAGCTTGGAGATTCCCTAGGGTTTACAGCTGGTATCGTATGCCCAGTATCAGTAAAAAGACATAAACCAAAATCTTCCCTATGTACAGAAGATTCAGACTTGAAACTCTTGATTTCATGAAGATCTGTTAGAGGTATGGGTTCAAAACACAGTCCCAATTGCTTAAATAAGGGTCAAATTGAGGAGAAGAGATTCATAGTTAAGGGAAGGGGTATGTTTCCTTTTTACATTTACTGGGTAATGATGCACATGTTTTGGGCCAGGTAGAAAAGTGAACAGCACATGTACACAGCAGGGAGAAGCCGTAACACTGTATGCCACAGCTGGGGTCTCTCTGAAAGATAGTAATCCTAGAAATCCTTTGGGTCTGGCATGGTTGTGCCAAGTGGGCTGGCTTAGAGCTGCCCTCTATGCCAGA
Source organism: Chaetura pelagica (assembly GCF_000747805.2). Lineage (NCBI taxonomy): Eukaryota > Metazoa > Chordata > Aves > Apodiformes > Apodidae > Chaetura > Chaetura pelagica. The sequence continues at coordinate 1,081,523 of NW_009952796.1, read as the reverse complement.
TTTTAGGGATTGTTTCCCAACTGACACAGAATGGAGGAAAGCAAGACATTGTGGCTAGCACCATCCAGACCTTTTGGCAGTGGTGATGAAGAGTTGTAGATTTCTTGGTTTCCACTAAAATTCTAGCTATTCAGACTTATGCTAGCACAAGACACGCATTAGTGAAATGCCAAGTACTAATCCAGAATTGTAAGACATAATTCAGGGATTTCTGTATTAAAGAGTCACTGCATGATAAAAATGGCAGTTTTATTTAGTTCCAAATCAATTGTACAATTGTATGTTTTATTTTCCATATCAGGTAATGATACTGTTTGCAAAACAGTGGCTGTAATGCAAAATGGAGATTTCACTTTCACTAAAATAATCTGGAAATACACAGTTGAAACTCCCACAGCAACTTTACCCTGCCATGTTACAGCTATATACCTGCTGCTAGACTTGCAAAATGACCCATTTCCACTAGAGTAGAACACAAAGTGGAAATGATGCAGATTCTAACATCTGCAATGTTTTACATCACAGTCAGCAATGCTGGTGTTGGGTTAGTTTTCCCCATTCACTTCTGTTCCTTAGTAAAATATCAAATATATTCTTCCTATTTGCTTTCAAAACCAAAGGTCAGTGAAAAGTAAAAATGAATGGTGGAGAGACTGCTGAGGGAAGTTGACTCATTGTCTCTGTTAGAGAAATGATTTGTCATGGCTTTTTTGCCTTGGTTGGTCTTTCTTTTCAGGCAACTAGCGATCTGGATAACACAGGAAAAAGCTTCTATGGCAAGAACTGACAGTGCTGCACATTACTTTAAATGTGCAGACAGCTCACACAGAAAGCCCACTTCTAGACCTGCTATCCATTTAAAATCCATTTTTCATTGTTCTAGTACCGTTACATCCTCTCAGTATCTTTCTTAGTCACTTCCCATATTTGGTCTCAAATGCTTTCCAGGAGTGTTTCTCACAGCTCGGTGTCGCAGTAACCCTCTCTCAGGCACTGTTTCAGCTGCAGTGAGGAACCCCACAGGCAAGCCAAGAGTTAATGCCCCCCCTCAGACCAGCCAGGGGCCCTACAGCTGCTCCGAGCTGCCAAGCAATTAGGCTTGTCAACATCCCTCAAATAAACTCCGGCAGTATTATCAAACCCCATTGTTACCTGATCCCCCAGAGGCTGAGGAGGCTGTTATATCAGGACTGCAAGCTGCAAAGAGACATGTCTGTTTTCTTTTTTTTAATTCGGGATGACCCAACCTTTACTGGTTGGAACTGAGGCTCAAGAAAGATGGATCTTTTGGGAAAGGATTAAATCTCCACTGTAATACCACTCTGGTGGGAAATCATAGTGTGTTTTACCTAGGAACCACATACAGAGCTGGCTTACTTGTGGTTTTGCCTCCAAGTAATAGCTCGCTTTGGTTGACTACCTTAAAAATAACGGGTTGCAAGCTGCCATCTTAAGGAGAAAAACATTGCCAGAGAAGAGTATTTATTGTTCCATCTAGGGTTGCTACCTTGGAAATACAAAACCCAAGTCACTTCAGACAAAGGGCTGCTGTGCAGGCACACATCAGTCAATGTGTGGGCCAAACTGGACAGTGTGATTGGAAAGCAGAGAAGATAACAACCCTACCTGAAGCCAAGGATATGTTTGGAAGACTGAGTTCCAGGTTCAGTAGTGACACAATAAGCCCATGTATTTACAGAGACAGGCAAAAATGGCAAAACCACAGTTTTTCCTTGAATACGTTATCTTTAGCTTTCTTTTTTGTACAGAGACACTGAAAATTTAATATGAAATAAGCAATGTGTTTTTTTCTGTCTGAGTCTACAACTCGTCTAAAGCAATTGGCCTATACTGACTTTGTGATTATTCCAGTTATATTGCATTTTGTAGCCTGCTGCTCTAGGGACAACAGCAGCTAGCACCAGTGGGACAGGGGGATGGGACTACCATGCCACCACAGTTTTGTTGGAATGGGTAAAGAGCAGTGGAGTAGCAAGGCCTTAGGAAAAGGTGCAGCAGTTCCAAACATCCCTCAGAGACAGACAGTACCAAGGGACAAAGATTGCCAAGCCCTGCAGCTGGATGAGTGCTAGGCATCTCTTCCAGGAAACGTCTTCAAGTCTGAGCATTTAGGGTAAAATACATATATATTGTTTCAGTAAAGCATCGTATGCTTTGTGTAAAATGTGCGTTTGGTGACATTTTTAAATGCAAGTAACAAGCTGAAATCCACACAAAACAGACTTTAAGTTTCTGGAGGTGTTTTTTTTTTTTCCTTCAAAACCCAGAATTTCAATTAAAATCTTCATTGAGTTCAAAAGCATAAAATTTTACCAGCTGCAGGTAGAATATAAATAGAGGTGAAAAACGTGCAATAAAAAAGGAAGAGGATCTTGCAAGACAGAAAATACTCAGGCTATAAAAAACTTTTTTCTTTCAATGCATGTGTAATATGTACTGTGCATTCAGGTGGATAAGCTTTACGTTAGCATGAACACTGCTAACCCCTTTACATGGGTTTGGAGAGGCTGACCCTTTAATACAGCAGCCATGATTTATTCACTCTCATTGTACCAGGATGACTCTCAGTGTTCAAATATGCTTTTTTCCACATATGAGAAATGATATTGTATCAAGGCCAATGCTGAACTGCAAACCGATTTCCCTTCCCTACCCAAACCAGTTTGTGTTATTTGTAAATCTAACAATAACAAAGATTCAAAGGTCTATTACTCAGCGTCTCTTGATTTCCCTGTTTTATTTTGTGCTCCTTATCGATACTCTTCAGAGCTCAGGGCTGAAGCAACATAATGGGAGCCTGGAGACATTGTCTGCATCTCAACTAGGGTCTTGGCATTTGGTAACAACACCAGGTTGTCTTTTTTTTTTTTTTTTCTTTTCAGAGCAAAACAGCTGGTGAGCATTTGAGTGTGTACTGGTGGCAGAAAACTTGTTGTAGAACTGGCCATGACTCCTGCTGCAGAAGTAGTTACAAGATACTAGCAGTGAGCAGCGATGTATGAAACGTACATGAGGCAAAATGCAAAATATGCTTCTTATCTCTTGGTCAGAAGTTACAGATTTTTCAAAAGGCTCAGGTTTTTTCAGATTCTTTCTTCCACATTATGGACATGTCTGGCATGACTGAACACAGTCTTGCCCTTAACCTGCAGGCTTCTTTCACATAAGTTTTCTGAAACACCTTGCTGTTATAGTGATAAAAGTTAGAGATTATTTAATGATGAATTGCTGACATGTCAATAATGTTTATGTGATTACTTTAGAGGGTGAAGAGGGACTATAAGAGCTTGAGGGAAAAGCCCTGTTTGTTTCTAATGCCTCAAGAGGTACCATTTCTGAAAAAAAGGAGAGTCTCTGTAGAAGAGATTTTTTGACTGAGCTTGGCAGATACATATTCGTAAATGTGCACATCAAATGCACATTAATACATTATTCACTCAGTCATTCAGATGAACCGACATATTTATTTAATCCTCAAAGACATTATAGTCTAGATCGACAGTACCAATATTAGTGGGAGACTGATAAAAATTGCATATTTGCTTTTCTTACTGTATTTTATATTCATCTCTAAAGTATTAACTCTTGGCTTTGTTATTCACAGATGCATCCATCTCTTATTCATGCATTACATAACAAACTGTCCATGCTGCAGCTGGCAGATATATCAGATAAATGCAGATTCCAACTTTAAAAAGGGAACGTATAGACAGAACTCTCAGGTCTATAACTTTGACTCTGAAGTGCATGCACATGCACACCCACGTGCAAACCCTAAATATTTAAGTTTCCAAAGGTGCTGCCATTAAATTTCATAAATAGCCTGGGAAGCCCAGCTTGAAAAAATTAAATTCTGGTCTTTATGAAACAAAGAACAATAATGTAAAAGAACTCCAGATAAAAAAGGATATTAAATTATACCAAATTGCAGTTTCTCTGCTTGCTATTAATATGCTATTTTTTTTTCCCCCCTGAAATCATGCACATTGTCTATAGCTACACTGGGATATTATTTAAAATGGTGTCAATCTGGAAAAGCTCAGAAAAAGAGAGCGCAGTGGCTCCAGATGAACGCCAGCGTTACTGAGTGCCCAGTCAAGTCTCAACAACTCCCCGACACTGATCATTCCAAGACAAACCTGAGATGCATAAATTTCTCAGTAACAGACATCCTATTCCAAAGCCTGTGCAAAACTACCTGCCCACACATTCATCAAAGTGTATGGTGAACTTTCATAAATCTCCTGCCACTTTTCCTCAGCTCTTTTTTTCTTGGCTGGTAGGAGCCACAGAGGAGGTTTTTTTCCTTTTAACACTCCACTATTTGATATTACACCAAGGCAGGGTGCTGCCTACATATTGGGTTAGTTTATGCAATACACTATAAAGTAGAAAAATTACATGACAGAAATGGAAAAATAAAAGAGTTTTCTAATGTCTCTGACCTGAAAAAGAAAATGGGAGCAACTAATACCCGATGGCAATTTTTATGAGGCAATTAGCTGATTGCTTTTGTGAAGTAGTGACAAACTTGAGATACCTGCAGTCAGTTGGTGAGCATAGGGATTTTGGTCCCCACCCCTCTTGAATGCAGTAGATTTATATACCTCAGCTTTGATATTTCCCATGGTTCGGGTTTAAAAAACACACATCATAAACAACTGTTCTGTCTCAATCATTTATTCCTTAAACACCATTGTCAAGAGGTAGCAAAGCATTGCTGAGAAAAAGTCTGTGTAAGAATATTGCCAGATGGATTTGTGCAGCAATGGATAATTAAGTAATGACCAATTAAACTACAATCTGTAAATCTAGTAACAGGAAACATAAATTGTTACAATAAATGTTAATTAGTTTTACATTTAAAATTATTCACTCCTAATAGCAAACTAGTATATTTTAATCTCAAGTCATAACTTACTGTTTGTCTTCTTTTAATCTCTATTTAAAGCTGTATGTCCATTGACATACATTCACATAACTACTTTCTGAATAACACTTCAAAAAAAAGGGACTTAGTTTCTGCACAAAAACCTATAGGGATCTGTGCTTTTCAAAAAGGTAAATTTGCAACAGAAAGATATTGCTAATATAGAAGAAAATGAGACTTAAACTGTTCTCAGCAAACATCACCAGTACGGCTTCATTAGTATGTATTTTCACATAATTCAATTAGCCAAAATACATACAAATGCTGGCAGTGCTCTTCCCTGCTCTGGGAGCGTCAGTGAAGCTTTAAACAGATCTGAAACAAAATTGCATAAATGGCATGTAAAGCCCTCTGCATACAAAGATACCTTCAGGGTTCTAATAAATTCATGAAACTTTTTAAAGTATGATTTCCTAGCAGGCAATCACTTTTAATTAACAGGATCACCTACAGCAACACATGTCCTTCAAAAACTTACATTATTTTTTCTTTTTGAATTTCAAAGTTTCTGTAGTAAAAGTTGAATAGCTGAGTAGCTTAACCTCAAAAGGATTGCAGGCTTTTATGACAGTTATAAACCACTGTGGTGCCTTCTTTATAAGAAGAAAAGATTCTTAACACAACAGAGAAAGAAGGAAATCTCTTTTTAGTCATAGCTAGAAGCAAGCATTTCCTCCAAAGGTCAGAAAACTTTTCCTCAGTTAAAGAATATTTTTAAGGACATTGCAGGCTACTTGTACAAGTAATCTCTGGTAATTTGCTGTATGAATTAAACATATAATTTCCAATATTTATTATTTTATAGACTTCTGCATTTTCTTTTCTTTCTCAGAGCTCTCAGTATACAGGTTTGGTAAACATAGGGGTAAACTTGTGAAACTGGCTTCCATAATGAGCTTTACATGAGAGAGGGCAAAGGAAAGCTTTTCTCTTTAGTAAAATAAAATTGCATGAGTTTTCAGGGCTGTGTGTGTGAGGTAGTGCTTGCCAGTTGCTTAGAAGCACATTTCCATGTTCCAAAGCTGGGTACTCTTCTTACCTGCTAATTTTAAGTGACAAATTTTTCCATATTTTGAGTTTGCAAGAAAATAACAAGAAAACCATGGTAAAAATTATAGCACCGAAGACAAAATTTAAAGGGTCAAAGCCTCCAGCCCTCATTTACATGAATCAATCAATTTATAATTTTACCTTAGAAACCTGAGCAGGATTTCCATAGATGAATTTAGGGAGTAGGAAAATAAACAAGGGTACGTTTTACCTAGTTTGGTCCAGGAGGTTTTGCAGACAGTAATGGCTTGGATGCTATGCATCCTCTAACAGTGACTAATGGGTAACATATTTTATTTGCTTGATATTGCAGCTTCCTTCCAGTTGACTGTCCATTTGGAACCCCCTTAAGGAAGGGGGTAGATGTTGAATTTCCGTGTCTTAGCAGAGCAGTCAGCCTCACATCAGTGATATGCAAGACGTCTTGTGTGAAACTGTTGGTACATTTTCCTTAGGTGGATTTTCTGACTTTGAAAAGAACAGATATGGTAAAGCTCTGGAAATGGAGAGGGGAACAACACCCTTGGAGCATATGAAGGTCCCTCTCAAGAACTAGTTCTGAGGCATAGGTGGGCTTCTAAAAGGAGCAAAAAAGTGAAAAACGTACTAATGGATCAAACAGCCTTTCTGACAAAAAGGAGCACGGCACTTACAGTGCACCTGTATTTGAAATGAACATCTGAGGACAAAGTCATATACCATATAGCACTGCCTGTTCTGTAGATGATTGTGCCGTGTACATACCTAGGTGCTCGTAATGCCAAGCATTGTTTTGGTGAATGCTCACCCTGTGCACATACAGAGCAGTGTCTTTGCCATGGAGTGAGCGCCCTTTTGCAGCAGCCCAGCCAGGAGCAGGTTCAGCACATCCTCCTGTCTCAGTGTGGGGCCTTTCTTCAGCCTTCAACGGAGCTTTTCAGCTCTTCATTGCTCCTCTTGGAATTCTCTCTCTTCAACCAGCCTGTCTCATCGGTAATTATTTCCATAGCTGCCTTCCCACTGATGGCTGTCCTGTCTCTTGTCAGGTGTTAGTCCCATCCTATTATCAAGCAGAAGCTTACAGGAGCTGAACACATGCCATGCACCTGGGACTTGGGGCAAGTCCCTTCTCATTGTGTTTGCTTTCTACCTGTTGTCATATCTTTTGTTTATACATTGGACTGCCTTTTGGAGCAGTGTCTCAGTTTTCTTCTGTTGTTGTACAGCACCTAGTAAAAGTTGCTTTTATCTTGATTGTGGCCTCTAATTTTTACAGAAAGCCAAATAAAGAAATTTACTCCTAGGAGTAAAACACTGTTTCTCTGTATGGGGAATGCAAATGCTTTCTTGTTTGGAAATGCAAATAAAACTTTAATATCCAATCATATTGCACACAAACATTTACTTTACCCAGGGTATTTCTAATCAGTACAATAGGCTGGATTTTCCTTTATTATTGTTGAAGTTAATGAGGCCTTTTGTACACGTATGTCTGTGTGTCTATTTCTACCACACAAATCATAGAATAATAAAATCATAGAATGGTTTCAGTTGGAAGGGACCTTAAAGACTGTCTCATTCAAATCCCCCTGCATGGGCAGGGACACCTCCCGCTAGACCAGGTTGCTCAAAGTCCTGCCCAATCTGGCCTTGAGCACTTCCAGGGAGGGGGCAGCCACAACTTTCCAAAGCGTAATCAATTCCTGATACACACTGTGTGTGCACTTGTGTATCTTGTGTTGACATGGATTAGTCTATATTTTACTGTAGCCAGCAGCTGGATTATAAAGGACAACCACTGGACAGTTAAAAAGCATTCAGAAGGGCAGAGTCACAGCACAATCATCAAAATAGGCCGAAATAAATTAGCATCATGCAAAGTTAGACAATGTTTAATTCATAGACTGTGCCTATAACATGACTATAACATGACTGTAGACAATGTTTAATTCATAGACTGTGCCTATATTTAGTCATCTTATTGTTTGCAATATAATCCATTAATTTATTGAAGGTTAATGCCAAGTTTTTCTCCTGGGTGTGTGGTAGATGTGTCACAGGGCACTGCAGCCCTTTTCATTTCCATCTACTAGATGGACTGAATTTCCTATAAAAATATATATGCTTGTGGGTGGGAGTGCACATGCAAGCCTGCCTAATGTAAGCACACTCAATGAAAATAGGGAGAATTCCCTAACCACTGTTGAGACACCTTGTGTCATCCCATTTTTCCTGGGAAAGACCACAGACAAAAATGAAATACTAATAGTGGTTTATGAAAGAACAGTGTCACTGCTTTCATAAAGAGAATGCTGTTGATTTCGCAAGTGTACATGTAAAGGACAATGACTGGAGAGAAGGCAAACAGCCATTCACTTTTGAGTCACTCCATGAGACAGTGGAGGTAAGTCTCCAGGGCACCATAGATAGAAATTATTTGAAAATAATGTGAAATATAGGAAGAGGACTGGGGAACAGAAGAGAAAGCATCAAAAACGGCAGAGTGTGAGTAGAGACATTAAAAGGTGAATGTCCGGAGACCGTATCTGGGAAATTATGTTTGTTCTGGTGCTGATGTGATAAAAAATAGAGCTGGCCTAATTGAATGGAGAATATGAATAGCCTAGCCAGGTTGAACAGGGTGAATCAAACTGTTCTTCTGTAGAGTAGCTGGATTGGATTATGTAGAAATTTAATATATTTTTGACAGGGTTTTGAAGGAATGTGATTTGAAATTACTGACAAGATTTTGATGGAGGAATACTTTTTTATATAGATCACACTGTCTAGGGATATGCCTGGTGCCAATCATTTTGATAGCTAAAGCAAAAGAGAATCTGATTTTCAAAGGTGCTGAGCACACATGCAGATCTTGTTCACTTCACAGGGAATTATTTTTCTCATGTTCCTTGACACTTGAAAATCAGGCCCTAGATTTCTGTTGATTAAGAAACTACAGTGCTACTGTAAATGATGAAGGAAAAATCATAAAATCATATATATGGAGACACACACAGCGGTTTTTTGGACACAAGATGAGACCTTTTCTTCAGTAGATAAAGATCAACATTGTAGCATTATCTTGGTAGCTGCACAGCTTAAAAATGCAGAAGAAGGAAGTAAAGCTGGCAAGCCGGCGCAGATCTGAGTAAAAATCTGTGTTTCTTCATAGCCTGCCAGCATTAGGGAAGCAAAGGCTTCACTTCAGACTTTTGACTCTGGAGGAGGTCTTTCCCCCACCTCTTTTGCATATCTGATTTCCACATCTCTCTGTGGCCGTTGTTGGCCATGTCTTCTGTCTCATCTTACTGGTGCCAGTAGGTTTCCAGCTTGTAGGTTGTTCTTAGTGACCTTTTCTCAAGATACTGGAGAGCACCATCTGGCAGGTGACATTATTGTTGTTAGTGAGTTGAGAGTTAGTGAATGTTAGTAATGATTGTAGCAGCAAACAAGATCTCCTGCACCCTGTGATTCTTCTCCATAGCCATTCCATTTCCCTGGTGATACCTTTCTACAAGGCAAAGTTTCTGCAGCAGACAGAAGTGTGCAGAGAGGCAGTGGGAGGGAGGCAAGATCTGGAAGAAAAGTGTATGTTTCTAGGTGAGGCTAGAACATCAGGTGTGGGTTTTGGTGCACAGATCTTCCTTCTGGTCTGGAGCAAAGGTGTCAGTAAGCGAAGTTAAGGCTGGGACCACCTCCCCAAGTTATTCCTAACTACAGTTGTCAATTGGGCAATTTGAGAGAAAAGAGTAACTGGTACCTCCAGAGTGGACAAAGCAGTCATTTGGTTTCCTTGGACAAAAAGAAAAATGGAAGGGTTGGGAGACAGGCAGTTGCTGCTGCTAGGCTGGTGAGGACTGGGAATTACCCGAGACCAGTCAACATCTACCCAGTGAATCTATGATTGCTGGTACCCACTGGAGCTATGAGTGCATCCCCTCTGCTTCTTGGAAGTACCTGTTAATACATACATATCAATAGCATGTATTTGTTCACTCCTATGCTTGCAATCAGCATGACTTTAGCCTTTCCATGAGGTTTCGACAGCCAGAGACACCCATGCCTTCCCTTTCACTGTACCCTGTTTCATGAAGGCAGTGGAGTCAAGTTCTTCTTTACCCTAAGTCTGAGAAGGCTCAAGATGTTGCACCTCTAGTTGCCTTCTCTGCTGTTAATAGAGAAAAGGATGTGTATGCTTCCATGGAAGCTGTCACTCTCGGATCATATTAGCTTCTTACTTTCTTTTTGAACCAAGCAAACAATATTGACAAAGTTGTTTCTCCACGAACTTAACTGTGGCTGCCTCATAACAGAGATTACCAACCAAGGGTGCCATATTGTCAAACTGCAAAAGGTGGTCTGTACAGATTGCAGGAGAAATGAGTTAAACCCTACATATACTTTATATTCCTATACAACCAATGACATTATTGTGCAAAATGAGTAAAATAAAAATAAATAAATAAGCTCAAGCTCACTTGTAGCTGCTTGTAATTAAAAAATACAATAGCAACACTGTGAAGTACAGTCCAAGGACAGGTGTTTTTTTTCAGAAAGACAAAGTGAAGGCACCCAATCAAGGCTAACAAAAACTGCCTGGAAATATGGAAGGATATCTGTGGCCTCTTCTAGTGGGTACATAAGAAGGCACGAGTAGAATTGTATTCTACCCTTAGCTCTGCTGTGTAACCTTAAGTCACTTCACCTCTATGCTTCTCTTTTCATTGGCACTTTCTGTATGCCAATTAAATTTTTTATTACTAGTTATTTGTGCGAGACACCATCTCTTACCTTGAGTTCATCCAGTACCTGGGAGAGCTGGGACTTAACCTCACTTCCAGCTTCCTGTGTAACTGAATGCAATAGCCATTCCCAGAAACTTTCATGTCAACAAATTTCTAAAAGTTGGAGAAAATACAACTTTTCTGACTCAGAGTGGAATTGCTCAGTAAGGCAAAACAAGTCTTAGGTACTTTTCTGCCAAAATTTTCAAATAAATTTAAATTCAGAAAAAATGTAGGCTTCCTTTACTCCTGATTCTCATGAAGCTGGGATGCAGCTGGTCATGTTTTCATCAATTAAGTTGGTGCAATCTTTGTTAATTCCATTTCCACTAATTTTACTTTTTATGACTCTGTAGGTTGCAAGGCATTTATCCCTAAATTTGGTACTTAGATGTAGGCAAAGCTACAATTCCCTCTCCCTTGGGATTTACTTGCTAAATAAGTAGGTCTGTGTCCATCCACCATGAGACAGAGCCTGACCTAGTGTGTTTGAAGCAAATAGAGAATGCAAGTACTTCTGGGCCACGTGATGGAAAGTACTCGTTGCTTTCTGTGGACTCATGACTTGCCTTGATCTCATGGCAAATGTTGTTTTCAAGGAGCTGTTGGGTTTTAGTTGGCCTCAGATAGGGAACTTGAAAAAAAATTGGCTCTTTAACAAAATAGCTGATTTTTCTTCTTTTTTTTTTCTTAGGCTTCACCTTATCCCACATTAAGATGAGCTGCATGTTACCTACCTCAGAGCAGGGATACGGTAATTAGGAAAATAGATTTCAGTCTGACAGCTGATGCAGATGGAGGAAGGGAATAGTGGAGTGAAGGTGGGAACCATGTTCCCTTTTACAGATTCCAGCACAGAGAAAAAAGACACCAATAGCTGTAGGGCAGGATACATTTCTAATCAGGATTTAAATCCTAAATGAATGAATGCTAATGAAGTATAACTCCTTTCCTATTAATTAACAGAGTTTTTCACAGCACCCTCTAGAGAGCCCAGCCAGAACACTGTTGTGCTATGGTTTGTGTAGTTCTCCACTCTCTTGATTATCTCACTATTTCACAGGGACAAGGGCTTTTTGAGACTCAGACATCAAAGTACTTGGAAACAGCTGAAATTAGTTGCTACCTTGCTAGACCAGCTGGTTCTGAGGAGAGTGGTGCCCAGTCTTAATTTACAGTCATCTTGCTTTTTCTGGTTCATATGAAAGTTCCTGAAATTTTTAACTTACTTGATTTAATACTCACAAGAAACAGAGTTGGAAAAAATCTGGTAGAATAGGACTGAAGAATTGAGGAAAGGAATGATTCAGGAATGTTAGCAAGTAACAGGAGGCTGCCTCTCCTCTAAAAACGCCTCACTGCAGCAGGGGGAAATACTGTAAGTATTTTAATTTCTACTTGGTTTTGCATGGCTGAGAGCCTGGATATTTAACTTCATGTAGGGAATTGCATGGCTGAGAGCCTGGATATTTAACTTCACGTAGGGAAAAAAGGCTGTGGCATGTGTGCAAGGATCAGCCACGATGTAGCTGAGCAGCAGTAAAGCTAATGCCTGAATTAAAGAACATATAAAATGAAATAAAAGGGTCTGTCTAGAGATCAAATGTGGCATTTGTACAGAACCTTATTCAAAATGGATACAAATGCATCAGTTCCTCAGAATTATAGGTGAATCAAAGGAAAATTACATCCAGGAAGATAAAGCAATCGACCAGCAGCCTTGCCATGTGAAAGGCAGAGATGCAACTTTGAAGCTTCCCGTATGGCTTGCCAAAGAGCCAGATGTTGCAGGTGGAACAATGTCCATTCTAGCTTAGCATCTGGTTCCTGTCATTCTGATCCACAGAAAAAGGAGATGCGGAAGGATGTGGTAAAAATAATTTTATAACTTAATGTAAGAAAAGAGTATTTTCTGTAGCTTTATATTATATTTGAAATTAACATTTTTCTTCAGAGGTGGAAGCTATCACAGACAAAGGAATATGGGATCTCCACTTTTTACTGCATTGTGCCATCCTGGAACCTGTCAGTTCAGTTGGAGCTTCAACAAATAACTCCTTGGCAAATAAGATGTTACGTAGCCCCAGAAAAATAATCCATCTTCACATTTGAGGGGAAGTATTAACTAAATGTCAGAGCAAGGATTTGGGATATATAGCCCCTTGATTCCATCCTTGCCTTTGTCACCCTTACAGGCATTTTGCAGCCTGAATGTACTCTAGGATATTGTCATGTCTTAAGGATATAGCAGTGATTAGCTTTCTTATCAATGTTGATAAAATAGCACCAATCTGTAAAAGGTCTTAAGAAATCTTTTTTTGCTAGGTGTGAGAGCAGTTCAGATTCTGGCCTCCCACCATCTTGGTAGTTCCTGTGACTAAATTCTAGTCTTTACTGGTATTTCAGTTTTTCTTGAACAAGATGTGTCACCAAGATATAAAATAGAAAGCCAACAACATCAGTTGTTCTTCCTTCCTTCCTCCCTTATCCTCTCCCTCTCTGTACACAGTCCATCTCCAACAGGAAGAAAGATGTATTAAGGTACCATAAATTCTGCTTTGAAGAATTGATTGCATTGATTCTCCTTTGATTTTCTGCCTTTATGATAAAATCTCATTGCTATTAGTTAAGTTATTTTGGTTGTGTGCTAATTCATATTGATTGGTTAATCTGTGTTTTTCTCTTTCTTGAATACTTTTCACCACCAACACTGAGTTTGCAGCCTGTAAGTGTGGTAATACTGCTGAAAAAAAAAAACCACCTGTAGATTTAGGATGTAATGCCAGGTTCACCAAGAGAACCTTGTTAAGCAGATCACAAAGCACATGACAGGAAATATGAGTACAAATGAGTTGATCAGTCTGCCAAAATCCAATTTTATGTGGCTGCTGGATCCTTGTGATAGTTTACTGTGAAGGACAGCAGGCACATTTCTTGTCTTTTCATGATGCACCATACGTCAGGCCAACAGCAAAGTCTCTGTTTGAGGTCAGTTTTATTATTTTAATTCCAAAATGTTTTGTATTATTCCAGAAGTTGTAAAACATATTATTGCTCCAAACACCCTTCCTTACCACTGGAAAGGGGCTCATGAAATTCCATATATGCAACCCTGTAGGCAGTGTCACATAAAATATGATATGACATGGTAACATAATAGACACTGACAAGTTACCCAAGTGCTTCCAGCAAGAAGGCAAGTATCTTAATACCACTGGCACATCATTATAGAAATTACCAGTAGAGCTATTGTCTGCTGTAGGTTTCAGAAGGTGCCTCTGGGGAGAGGAGTGGGGTTTCTGAGAGGAATCATCTTGTAGGAACAGATCCCACTGCAACTGGGCCACCAGAGATTAGCAATTAGTGCGTAACGGTGAGAAAGCTAGTGGCTGGAAGAATCCACTGCAGTGCTTGCACAAAACCTTGAAAGAATTTTCTTTTATTATTCCCACATTATCATCACCAGATTCAGATTCATATTCTGTGGGAAGTACTACTGAATGGTTGTTATAATTTCAGAAAGCAATTACTACAGTTTATATATGACCTTCTGGCCCTCACATTTAAAAACAGGTGATGTCCAAGGCTTCTTGTGCTTTGATTATGTTAGCTCAATCAACTTCCTTGCTTTCTCCTCTGTGTCAAAGGCCAAAGCTTTCTGCTTTACTTTTTACACTAAATAAAGGTGTTTGTTACTAGATCCCTCTGTGCTTGTGCCCTATGGTTAAAAAATAATACGTCCCTAGACTCGGCCTCACATCCTGGGATGAGCCTGTCCAAAAAATTGATGTCCAAATTTTCCTCCAAATTTAAGAATCTGTCTCTAATGTGTAATCTTTTTCTCAGGGAGTGAAAACCTAAGGGAGAGGCAATGGAGATAGACTCAGGCTTGTATTTGGACAAATTCCTCCATTTAAAAAAATCATACAGAACTGTATTTGACACCAGTATTACTCACAAAATTTAGCAGTCTGAGAAATTATACACATGTGCCTTTTTAACAGCATTTGCTCCAATTAAGCCTAAATCAACAATCTCATTATAGATAAGTTCTTGTGTGTTTGTAGGGTGTTTTGTTTTGGTTTAGTTTTTTTTGTGAAAGCAGTTGATTGAGATCATCTTGGCTGATTTTTTCAATGTGACATGTAAAAATTAGATTAAAACTTGGTATGGAATTCTTTTAGGGTAATATGCCAGTCTGGCTTAGTAAGGCTTATATTTATCAGAAAATTTCTACACGTGCTAAGATAGAGAGGTGGTAGGAAGCTGAAGCAGTGTAGTTAAGTTTTATAGCAAAAATGTAAAGGGCAGTTGCACTTTTGTGTTCAGGAAGTCATTCCAGTTTAGTGTCAACAGAGTTGCACGCACATTTCACCACCTTCTGCCTCCTCGTGCTTTCCTTTTCCCACCTGCCAAACACTCACTCACTTTGTGCTTCTCTTACCCCTTTCCATCACCTGCAGCCCCCTCACACCTACCACTGGGTCTGAACTCCTGCATGTACCCCATTCCTCAGCTACCTGCATCTGCAGCTCTGCAACTCTCCCTTCTTATTATACCAGGAGCTTGGGCTAGTGAATAAAATGGGGCTGGACATAGGGCTTGAGCACTCTTATGTGACTCTATATTGTTCAATTCTCAGCAGGCTTTTTGGCATGGTGTTAGTTCACAGCAATTAACACTCTCCTGGACAGTACTGTAGTTCCCCAGCATTAGCCAGGGACTAGTCCCAAATGGCAAACTGAACGCAGCCACCCTGTTTTGGGAAAGCAAATTGATGTGAGTGGGCACCAGCAGTTTTGTTCCACTTGGCCTCTGAACAGAGAAATATCTAGGGCCCATTTTATGTAGTTGTACTAATATGGCATGTGTGTCCATTCTCCCTCCCTCCCTTCCCAGCTCTGCTATGCTATTTTGAAGGCCCTGTGTGCCTCTCCCCTGTGCTATTTAGTGCTATCTTTTAACAAATATCTGGTTTAGGCTGCATTATTAATACTTCTGAGTGCTCGAAAATCATAAGGTGCTGCAGCACAGAAAATTATGTTATTGGCTTAAAAACTGGAAGATTAAAAATAATACCTTTCAGGCTCCTTTTATTACCTCTGCGGGATTTTTTGGCAGGAGGGGAGAGATTTTAGGACATATTCTGGTCATGCTTCCAAGCTTTCCTCTGCATCATTGATGGAAATTACCTTTTTATTATTAAATGAGAGTAGAGATTCTCAGCAAATCATATGATCCCAGGAGTAGGGGCTTTAAGACTGATACAGTTGGCAACAATAATTCAGAATAGAGGGATATCATTAGTGTTATCTCCAATCTTCCAGTTGTCAGAGCTAGATAGAGGAAGTCTTGGCCCTGAAGCTAACTTTACCCAGAACTCATGGGAACAAACTCCCATAAACACAGTTTTAGGCTATGCTTATATGGCACAGTGCAAAGCCATGTAGAGAATCTGCATTTTGTCAATTAGAGCTAGTTTGGGTATCTTCATATGGCACTATATTTGCTCACTGTAGATATACTCATTACCTTCTTTCAGCCTCTGCCAGAGTTTTCCTTGTGTGTGATAATGAAGGGGTCCCTTTGTTCCGTGTTTGCTGCTGCTGCAGAGGGTAATTGACCGTGCTCAGGCAAGCCTGCTGCACTGACCTCCAGTGCAACTCCCAACGTACTTGAAGAATAAATGGCCAAATCCTTTTAAAGATCAAAGCGTTGATTTGGGAGCTTAAACTTTATGCTCTGGTTTTGAAAATTTAAAAAACTTTTATACAGCAGTTAGGAAAAAATATGGTTGCATTTGTCCTCTTATTAGTGGACACAGAAATATTTTTCCAGCTTGGTTATTGTTACACTGAATCCACATAACGGATTTCAAAGCTTGGAGACACAGTTTCTCACCCACATGAGTGGTCCAACCATAAAATTTGATATTGAAAACAGAAGAGAATTACTGGATGTCAATCTTCTCAAATATATCCTAGAAAACAAAGAAAACTTTTCAGATAGACCTGTGAAGCTTAACACCTGATATCTGCAAAACACCACACATGAACACATATATAGATACAAATAAAAAGGAAATCAACAGTAAGCAGGGAATAACACCTTTCTCTCTTCAGATAAACGGTTCCATCTGAGCTATAGCAGCTTACTGAACCATGAAGGTAGTGAAGCAGGGCACATAATTAATGTTTCAGGCCATTAGAATGAATTGAGTCTCCACAACTTTCTAGAAACATCATCTCTTTAGCTCCATTTAAGCTATGTATTCAGCCTGAGTGAATGCAAACAAGATCTCCAGCAAATAGTATTTTCTTAAAAGCAATAAATACTCTCACAGACTTAATTCTAGTGGCATGAAATGCAGTAAGGACAATGGCAAAATGTCCCTGCAGGAAGTAATGAGAAACAACGGCAGCTCCTTCCAGGGAGTGGCCTAATTCATCAGACCTGCAGAAAAAGTGGACCTTGCCATCCCACCAGTAATTCCCACCTCTCTTTCTTCTTCAGAAAGAGAAGCATAGATGTATCACAAGTAGCCTAACACGATGCTGGTTGCTCAGGCTCTGATCTAGCTACCTGAATAAATGCAGCAGCACCTCCTTGCTCTCACTCATTTTGGTCGATAAGAGTTCACCCCTGTGGGTGAGCTGGTTTAGATGCTGTGCTTCTTTTCTTCACCCTGAAAACAGCATTAGTGCTTACATAGACTACAACGTTGATCACTTTTGTATATTTACAGACCATAGCCACAGTCCTTATTGATATACTATAAACAATACTTAGGCTTTCATTTTGCCACATTTTTCACCATGGCTGCTGATTCTTGTGACAAGATGTTCCTTAAGGCTCTCCTTGGTGAGACTTTTGATGAGGAAAAGTAATATTGATTTCATTTTTCTTGTTAAAAATATTCCCATGGCTGTGGGGAATTCAAGCGGCACTTCTCTGTGTGTGTGTGCAGAGCCCTCCTGGTGCTTGTGGGGTTGTGTTAGAGGGGCCAACACTGGCATAGTGCAGGCTAGTGGCAATAGCAGCAGGGTGAGACTTTTTAGGGGTCTAATTCTAATTTTAAGGGTCAAGGGTTTACTCGTGTAGGCAAAAACACTGATCCCGAGTTTTGCCTGTGTGCGAAAGGCTTGTCTTGTGAGTGTTCTGCACGTTAAACCTGTTTGCAAGCATTGTGGGATCCTGGGAAGGAAGATGCTGGAGAAGCGTAAAGTATTAATTACACTTAGTAATTAGTGCTAGTGGGCTGTGCTCTGTTGAATTTGCATCACCCACTAAGAGCAGATCAGGCAAAGTTACCTTGGAATTACTGAGCAGCAGGAGATACTTGCCACACAGTTTCATTAAGGAAGGTGTGACTCTGGCATGTGGGATGATGTAGTGAAAGCTTGCAGGGTCCCCCATGTCATGAGAAATAAATGCCTTAGCCTAAAATTGTGACTTCAGATTAAAGTGCCACATGCAGTTATTTGGTTTCAAAAGTTACTCAGAATGAAAACACATTTATTAGAGTAAGTGCAATCTATATCTGATAAATGGGAACACATCTGGTCCATATCCCTGATACAAACCCCTCAGTATTAATTATATTGATGGTTAAAGCTGAGGAGTGAGTTGAACATTATTTATAGTGATCTTTGCTAAGTAAATCATTTAAAAAATGGCTTTCTAAATGTAACGTTTCCCTTTTAAGAAGCCCTACAGAATTAAAGAGGCTTTACAATGGAACATGAAACATATTGCAGAGGGAGAGACAGAAGCTTGCTTGATTAATGCGCACGATTATCAGCGATGCAAATCACTTTCACTTATTAAGTCTTGTTTAATATCCTAATGAAGGCTTCCTGAGCAGATTTGATAATTCCAGAGAAAGTGACTGTGAACTAATGCCCTTTCAACATGTTGAGAATGAGCAGTGCTATAAAGAAAACCTCATTTACTATAATTCCCACCAAATGTGGCATCCTTTTCTAGACTCCTACCTCACAGCAGGAGACAATTAACCTTTTCAGTGCCAGAAGTGATTCCCAACATGTTCCAGCTGTGAAGGCCAGCAGGTCAGGCATGAATGAAGTTTACCTTCCACTTTTGGTCTGAAAAACTACAATTATGCAAACATGTCAAGAAAGCCCTGAGCAGCTCTGAGCTTTCACGTGGGTTTTGTCAGCACGTGCACATGTGCTCCTTACCTTAGAGAGAAGGGGTCTGCATCAATTCAACAAAGCAGTGTCCTCTCACAGGGACAGCTGCATACAGCTCAAATTAATTTGAAGCGGATCTTTCTGAACACACCACAACAGCCCAAAAGATTCCCTTGCTGAATATCTGGGCAATTAAACTCTTGTCACTTCTAAGCCTGTAACAGTCATATTACTGTAGCCGTGATGGTCTAATGATGGATGAGAGGCCAGGTGTGTTGTGGGAGGTACTGCCTTTTTTCCATAGTCCTTGCCTCACTTCTAAATTTGGAAGTGGTAGGAAGGAATGGAAAATGGCACATTTTCCCTTTTCCTCCCTTGACCTTATCCACACAACATATGAGTTGACATTACTGGACTGTTCCAGTGTGTTAGGGTGGCCACACCTGTGCACAGAGAAACGAGCCATTAATGCAACAGGTTAGAAAGCCCATTACATGTGATATGAGCTGGGAGCCAGCATGTTCAACTCTAGAGCTATAAGCTTAAACCAAGGCCTTTTTCAGACAAAGCTGCAATCTGGTCCTTTGGAGTTTCAGAGATTTACAGATTCCCCATTTAATTTAAAAGAAAAAAAAAAAGCAATGTCAAAGATATAGAGAAATAGCTTTGATGAATTAAAAAAAAGTGATTTCACCTTGTGGCTTATCTGGAGATTTTCTAGGAAAAACAAAGCTCATGGTTAGATTTGGTTTTAAAACAACCAGTCCACTGGGAAGGAAACACCTGAGGGGGAGAAATTCAAATCAGCAAACCCTTAAGAATGTTGTGAACATTTTTATTATGTCTGTGTTAGGGCAAGGAATATGGATTGGTCTGTGTGTTTGTAGACGTGTTCAGTAAACATGTTATTTAATCCACATATGCATATAAGAGAGGATTTTAATATAGAGTTATAATAAATACAGTTTGATGGTACACATCTCCCTCATGACTGAGAGCTGTCATGCAAAATGTGACTGTAGGACTGGATTTGTATTTTTATTTCTTAGTATAATGAATTTAGAAGAGCGTTTCAGATGACTATAGGTTACCCATTAGCTCTCAATGGATAATCACATTTCAGTTGCTAATACAGTAACAGCAGTAAAAATAATGATACTTGAAGACAATTAAAAACAAAAGGCACCAAGTTGTATTAGTGTTAAATTGAGAGGGGCTTTTACACACCTTCTGCAGCTTTAAAAGCAAATAATTATTGCAGTCCATCAAGGAACCTTTCACAAGGAAAGCATTTCCGTATATAGGCATATCTTATGTTTAATTTAAACTTTGAAAGTAGTTGTGACTGAAACGTAACCCACGTGTGCTACAAGAGTGAAGAAAATGCACATATGCTGTTGACTTTGGGATATCAGCTGAGGTAGACTGAAGCACAGTTGTCAAAAAACTGTTATGCATATGTTTGTTGCTGTATGTGCTGGTGACATTGAAGACCTGTGTTCACATGAGAGAACTTTGTGGTTTGGAATTCCTCAAGACTTCATCCAGAACAGATGTCACCTAAATAAAATGTCTAATGTCAGGTCAAAGGAGAGGGATTACTCCAAGTTCTCTTGTCATATACATGAAAAGACAACATTTAAGTAGAACAAAAAAATGAGATATTTTAGCCAGTTTTGCTTCAAAGAGTGTGAAACAGCTGATTTTTCTTTTTTTTTTTCTTTGATAAGACAGTGTTTCAAAGTAAAAGGTGTCTTGAAAAAAATAATAAAATCCAAGCCAGTTCTTAGCCACTGAAGAATGTTATTATAGAAAAAAAGCAAACCCCATGTTATTTTCAGGCAACCCACATCCTGAAAAATTTCCAACAGAGCTGTTGCATGTGCAGTGGCAGAATAAGAATGAGAATAGCCATAGAGATAAGTACAACATAGAGACTAAAAAGGCATAAATGGAATAGCAATGGGGAAACTTAGGGGGGAGGGCAGGAAGAAGCTGAGGAATGGAAGACTAAATACATATGGGGTCAAATAATACATACTAGTGCTATTCAGTTATTAGATAATAGACATAGGGTCATGCATTGCTAATTCTCATTAGCAGTTGGCCCTGAGGCTGGGACTGTCCCTCTCTGTTATTGACATTTTCTTGTCTTTGTAACCTCTGTGTTACTGTGTATATTTGCCTTGAGTAAACCCTTACAGATCCCTGAAGTAAGTAGTACCACTGCATACTTGTGTGCCTCTGGATGGGGTGTCTGAGATGGGGTGCAGGCTTTATGATAGATACAGGTGTATCCAAAACCTCCTTTCCCCCTGCCTTGGGACAGCCTGTCTACTGCAACCCGCTGCTTTGGAGCTCCTGGGAGCTGAACTCCCTGAAGCTAGTAACGTGTTATTTAGTTCAAGTTCTCTGTCATGCCTGCTCTTACAACCAATGTGAGCTGTAGTGTGCACTGACAGCTCCACCATTTGGGCTAAGCTGTTGACTGACTGTGCAGCAATTTCTGGAGGATACAGCCAGGTCTGCTTTGGGCAGATGCAGTGTAGCTGACGTGCTTCAGCTAACTCAGTCTTCAATGCAGTTTTGTTCTAAGTGTAGACAGAGTCACAAATGAAATGTGCTAACTTTTAGTTGTTGTTTTATAACCTAACCATACGTCTTGAAGGAAATAGAACCATGAGGCAATTCTTCCTACCTGCTGAATTGTTTCTCCAATATAAAAACTTATTATCGTTCCTGTACCAACACCTCATTTTTTTTGAGTCTCATCTAGATAGCACTTCTTCCTCTTTTCCTTGTTCTTTACCTTCTTACTAGAGGCAAAAAAGGGCATTTCCCTCTAAAATGGTCTCGTTCACATGGCCTGTATAATGAAAAGGGCTCACAGAAAACTACACCTTTACCCTGTAGAAGTATTTGCTTATCCTACTTGCAGTGGGTAAGCAAGTGAAACAACACTGAAAATATCCTAATTTTGTGTTCCATTGAAGCACTTAGTCATTAGAGACTGAATTCCTTTGAAGGTAGTAAATTGTTTGCAAGGGGTAGCAATAAATAGGAACCTCCTGTAGATCCCTGTTTCTAGGTTGCTGAGTGACTTAAAAGTATCGATGGCCACCAGTCTACTTCTGAAGTAGTCATGGGCCCTGCTCCAGAAATTACTATCGTAACATCCATCCCAGTTACACAAAAAGAGCTGCCTTGAGCTAAGAGACATGGAGTCCAAATTACCCTTTTAGCTACAGAGCTGTTTTCTGGCTGTCCAGATTAAGGCAGTGTTGGGATGTTGTAGAGAAATCACCAATTGTCCTGTATGTATTGGGTGAAAAAAGAAAGAAAAGGAGTCTCCATGGATACTAATCCACCATCTTTTATAATACTAACCACACTGTTCCTTTCTTCCTTTTTTACCTTTATGAATATACAGTATTTCTGCATATTTTCAGTTCAGCAACACTGTGTTTTAAAGCTCATTGTGCCCAAACAGATGAACACACTATGTTTCCCAGTAGAGATTGGCTTTTCCTGTTTATCTTGTCCTCTTATAGTATAAAATCATATAAGCATCTCCTGCCTGGACAGCACCAGCTTTCAGTAACTATGAATATTCAGGAAGAGTTTGCACCAGTCGCTAGCATTTGCAAATGAAAATCTCATAGAATTAGCTGAGAAACAGGGTGAAACATTGGTTGCTTCAAAGTAAATGTATGCTTGACCTTAGTATGCCCAAGATTGTACAGATACTGTTTATAAATACATGTGTTTGTTATTAATAATTCCAGCCTATTTGCTACAGAAGCTGAAATAAATCAGTGGCAAGGCACTAGATGATAGTGATAGGTATCCATACAGATAAACTAATTTCCAGAGATTAAAGGAGAGTCAATTTCCTAGATGAACTGTAAATTTCACCACCCACCTGTGGGGTGTGTAAATATAGATATTGGGTGGGAAGCAGGTTTTGTTTTACTACTGACGTGATGCAGTGATGAACTCTGACATGTTGCTGACTGTGGTTACTTGATAAGTGTAAGATGTGAAAAGCCAGCAATAACACTAGATGGTATCAGATCTCTAAAATAATATGTGTATGAAGGTGTTAGGTATAAATACTGCAGTACAAAAATAAAAACAGGCAGAAGCAAAGTTCATTCATGGAGGGAAAGAAACATCAGAGGAAACAGATCTTTCTCTTTCTCTAGACTTTTAACAAGGAAATGGAGCACTTATAACCAGCAAGTTTAAAATTATGCCTAATATTCTGGTAAAGCCAAGTGGTGTGCTGCCAGAATTCTAGCAGGAAAAGCTTTTGAGAAGTGCTCATCCTGAGCTGCTAACCCTCATGATGCCGTCTGAGCAAGACCATTCTCTCCCCGTCTTTGCCTCTCAGACCAGTAATTACTTGCCCTCCTTCCTTACCTCCCACTCACTGCCTTTGCTGCTACTGCCTATGCTGCAGCTGCCCCCTGCAACCAGACTAGGACTTCACCTAAACAGCAAGTGGTGTTGGCCAGAGCTCATTCACTTCTACTGGTTCTGAAGGCATGAGAAAACAACTGTAAAAAATACTTAACAACAACAACAGCAAAAGTAAATAAAATAACATCCTTATGTTTTACTTTGAATCATAAGACTACATGCAACCATCTTTTACAGGTCCAAATCAGTAATTATTTGGGCCATATCACTCTTGATTACTTGCTTAACCCATTGGCTAGAGAGCATGTTTGGTGGCCTTATGTCATTCAGGCCAAGATTCCTCAAAGTACTTACATGTTCACGTGTCATGAGAGTATTTTCTAGCTCTTTCTGGCTTTGGGTGGACCAGCGTGATAGACTGTTACTTTTCTGCATTATGTTCTGGAGCTTCCAACTTCTTTCACTGGAGTAAGTCATGTCCAGGATTTATTTGCTAAAAAATATTCCAGATTTCTCAAATTCTCAAAAAAAGTGTGGAATGACTTAGAACTTCAGACTCAAAGTGGAAGGAATACATCTGTCCCTCCAGCAAGAGGCTA
Source organism: Chaetura pelagica (assembly GCF_000747805.2). Lineage (NCBI taxonomy): Eukaryota > Metazoa > Chordata > Aves > Apodiformes > Apodidae > Chaetura > Chaetura pelagica. The sequence goes on along the minus strand of NW_009952796.1, from coordinate 1,057,585 downwards.
CGTGATGCGGAGAAGTGAAACTGAGTCAAATTTCTGAGCACTGTACATTTCAGCAGCTTCTTTAAAGTAAATGAATTTAGACCAATAAACACCAGCTAAAGATCTGCTTTTCCAAATTCCTGGTGAGCACAAGAGGGCTGCCTAATGAGACTCATTGGAGAATGGACTGTAAAGAAAGAGATCTAAATAAGTGATGGCCAACCTACCTACACGGCTTTTAATTGTTCTAGCTGACAATACAGTTTTTAAGATCAGAGACAAGATAAACAGGATATATCACAAATGCATCTTCCTTGGGGAATCTTAGGGAAGAGCTGTAGGCCTCTCACCTCCACTGTCCCCTACAGGTGCCTTTGTCCTGGTTGTAGTGCTGATGTCCCTCATATTTTTTACAGGTAGTGTCTGTGCCTTCTCCTGCAGTCTCTTGATTTGCTTCAGCTAGAATGCATGAGCATTTCCATGTCTCCTCATGTCCACTGATTTTGCTCTCTCTAATGGCAAAGCCACAGGAGTATAAGGGATTGTGGATGCTGTGTGGGCTCTGGAGCAGTCAGGGCAAGATGCTTGGTGGTAAACATGGATTACAGGGATCTCAGGTTACTATCTTGGACATCTTAAGAATATCCTGATTATCAGAAAGTGTTTAGTGTTTTCTGGGAAAAGAGTGCCTTTAAAATGCGTCTGGTTGCGCACGCAAGAGCAGAAGGAGTTTTGTAAAGGGTTGGCCTCCTTGTCTCGTGCTTGTGTGAAGAACAACTCCTGCAGCTCAGCTGGGGCAGGCAGTGCTGGGAGGCAGTGCTGGGAAGCCCTGCACACAAGCAGATCAACGTAAAAAACAAAGGCTGAACAGGTGAGTGATGAAAAACAAGGCAAGCCCATGTGCCTTGCAAATAGCAGTACCAAAAGGTTATGGCCATTACCAGAGCTTTCACATTAAAGTTACCAACTCTGAATCAGAGACCTGACTCAGGATGTCTCTGAACCATCACCTGGAGTGTGGACACCGAAGGGAGTAGAAAAGGGAAAGTTCCCATATTGAATGTCATCTTGTTGCTTTGACCAGTCACCTTTTAAATATTTATGTTTTATTTTTATCTGCGTATTAGTGAGACATTATTTGTGCACAGGCTGTTAAAAACAGTTCTAAGGGAAACACACTTCCAGCTGGTTTCCTCCTGTTTTCCATCTGCTGTGTGTATGTGTCTTTGGAGGCATTTAACTGTTTCTTGTCATGGTAATTGGTATTTTTTCAGTAGTGAAGGTGGGAGGGGTGGAGGAGAGAAACCCTAAGGCATCTGTGTTTGTGTTCAGTTGATCTAAAAGAGATTATCCCGGTTATTTCCTAATAAACATTATGTGCTTTAAAAAAGATGGGATGGGACAGGGGAAGGGTATAAACCATCAAGTAACATTAAGTTTTTAAGAGTTAACTTCCCTAAATTGTATCTTTGTATTCTTCTATTTATGCATCGCTACTCTTTCC
>NW_009952796.1:1053142-1055892 GCF_000747805.2 Chaetura pelagica | reverse complement strand
CTTTCCCCATTTAATTTTAAATATGTAAATCCTCAATTTATCTGGAATTACTTAGTGAAAGGCTGATGTGTGAGTGTGGCAGATTATAATATTCCATCGCCACCCCTGATCCTCTTTACCTCTTATTCTTTTCATAGCAGATCAAAAAAAGCTGTATGCGTGCCACAAGAATATATTATTTTAAGAGACTTGGACTTAGAAATTGATTTCCTTGATGAGAAAAGGAAAAGGCTCCTTCTGACCTGAAGGGTCACTTCATAATCCTGTCACACTACATAAAAAAAAAGGCTTTTTTTTTTTTTTTGTCTTTTTTTTTTTTTTTTTTTTTTTGTCTTTTAGTAGAAGATGAGAATATTTCTGAAAAGGAATTAATTTTTCAGATACAGTGAAAACGATGACTTAAGGAGACTTAGCAGATGATAGAGGGCTGTCCTATACATCTCCTGTGATTAGAACAAGCTCTGAATATATTTTAGGGTCAGGCAGTTTTAGATGAAGGTTGGGATTTGTACTTTGGGATGAAACTGATCTTATATTTTTACTCAAGTACTTAAGGTTTAAGCTGCAGTCTTCCCTTTTTTTTTGCAAAGGGATTTCACTGTTTTTTATCATGGGGATTGGTGCAAGCAGCCAATGATTTCGATGTATGGATTTTAGTTAATAGGATGTTTGAAATTAAATTACTTTCATCACCAATAATTAGGTTCAGCTACTAATATTTTTTTTTCCATAGTATTTTTTCTTAACAGAAAGCACCTGATACCAGTGTAGACATTCATCTTTTATTTCATTTATGTAATTACTGAGTATTTCTTAAGAAAATTCCTTTAAACCTTATGATTAAAACCCAGCAGTCACAAATATTGTTATTCATTAATAGCGTGCTGCTGACATATGTATGCACAATACACACAGGTGCATGTATGTGCATGTCTGATATATGTGGAGACATCTGAAATGCTGGCTTTGGAAAAAAAAAAAAGTTCTGAGGTATACAATATATGACACATAATTTGAGATATATTATGTACAAAGCATAATATAATATACACTTTAATATTTAGTAAATATACGTTAGGGTATATATAATTCATTTATATATTAATTATACATTGTCATTTTTTATATGCAACCATTTGATAATTATATTGTAGGAGTAGTCAAAATCTATGAACAAGAGGCTGAAAATATTTTAAACAGCTTAACAGCTTTTGTGCAGGTGCACCATGAAAACATAAGGTCACTGCTCTGAACATCTTAGAATTATAACTTCGTTATATAGTGATAATTATTGTATGATACTGTATATCTTTAACATAAGGTATATAAAGAGAAATGCATATTTCCTTTCTGCAGAAAAAAATTGGCTGTTGTCTGAACTATCTGTTAGTTGTTCTGAAGGCAGCAGCAAAATATTGCCCACTGGTAAAACTGGTCTCGTGTGGTCCTTAAGCAAATGCACTTATTAGTAAGGAAAGGGATTTTTTTTTTTTTTTTTTAATTTGAGAACTGTTCTACCAGAAGAGGTTTTTTTTTTTTGTTTTGCTGGGCTTTTAAAGACTAATAATTCGTGAATGCTTAGTGGAGGCTGCTAGCTATGTCACTGCCTGCACTGGGAGACCGGCAGAGCTGTGCTGCATTTAGGAGCTGCAAAGCCAAAGGAAATCTGTGGCATGAGCTCTGGCTGGTGATTCCTGTGCGAGTCCGACCTCAAAATGCTGATGATAGCTTCAGATTGCAACCAGCTAACTCAGGGTGAATTGATAAGCAGGGGTTTGGTGTAATAAACTAGTTTAGATCTGATACTCCCACAGGAATAGGGTGAGAGGAGCTGATACTTTGAATTGTGGTCGCTGTGTTCAAGGTAGCAGAGGTCTGTGGGGATTTTGGAAAAGCAGTAGAAGCCCTAATCTGAATCTAAGGACTGCATCTGTATCTGAGCCAGATAATACAGCCTTTGCTAACAGAATATTTGCATGAGTTGAATTTTCTGAACCTTGGAAATGTAACTGTAGATCTTTGAGTAACGCGTAGAACTCGAGCTGAAATACAGGGAAGTTGTGAGCTCCTCCAGGGCAAAGCAGGAAACAGGCAAAAACTGTCCTTTCACCCAAGGCAACCCGAAGGCTGGCAGTGCCCGGGTGCCTGCGGGGGGAAAGCAGCACCGCAAACGGGGGGCCCGGGGGCAGCTTCCCGCTGCCAGCCGCGTCCTGCGGAGCTGCTCCAAAGGCAACAGCTGCGTCTGCTGGACGGATGAGGGAAAAACCAAAAAAATTCCCAGGGTGAAAACCGTTTGCTCCCCTACCCTGAGATACATTCGGGGAGTGCCGGGTGGGTGAGCCCTGGGCGCTGATTTTGAGTTTCACGCGTGCGAGGCGCAGCCCGGCTGGAGGCATCCGCGTCGGCTGGGATACCCTCCCCTTCCCCCTTCGCCGGATCCCTGGCATCCCCGGGCTCCTTTATGCGGGATGTCGGGGCGCAACCCATCACCATGGCACCCTGGCATCCCCGCCCGGGCGCCGAGCGACGAGAGCAGCATCTGTCGGGGCCGCGCGTCCTTTCTTCCCCAGCCGCCCCGGAGCGGGATCCGGCCTGACCTCGGCCTGACCCCTTCCTGACCCCTTCCTGACCCCTTCCTGACCCCTTCCTGACCCCTTCCTGACCCCTTCCTGACCCCTTCCTGACCCCTTCCTGACCCCTCCCCGCAGCCCTGCTGCCCTGGCCCGGCTCTGCTTTTTAAGCTACCGGCC
>NW_009952796.1:1043164-1044637 GCF_000747805.2 Chaetura pelagica | reverse complement strand
CCCGCCCGGGCTCTGCTTTACAACCCCCCGCCCCAAGAAATGTTCCCCCCCCCCCCGCATCGGCTGCGGGAGCCGGAGCCGGCGAGGAGCGACGTCGCCACGTGAATTTCCCTTTGTTTTTGGGTTTTTTTGGTTTTTAATTCGCACCGAAGGCGGGCGAAGGAGCTGGTTGTGCACAGCCGGCTTTCCTTCCCCGCTGAAACTCCGCGGAGGGAGCGCTCAGCCCCTCCACGACCCCCCCGTTCATCAGCTCGTACATCGCTTAGAGCTGCTCCCAAGATCGCTGACATCCAGGCTCCCGGCATTCGATCCCGGCACAGGCTGGATGTGTCTCTCTCAGAGCCCTTGCACCTGGATCCGGTGAAAGATGCTAAACCCCCCCACACACACAAACACACCCCCAAAAGTGCAATGTTATGAATATTGAAACGTACTGGGACTGAGAAGCCTGATGGCTGGAAGCAGCACAGCGCTGCGGGATCTTCCTGTTGTCTCAGCAGAAGGGGAAAAAAAGTTGACCTGGAGAGTGATTTGCACATACCAGTTCCCTGAAAAGAAAAATGTGGGGGCCAGTTCCATAGTTTCCAAGTGAAATCCAACCTTCAGCCAAAACCCGAGCTGTCCAGGTTGACAACATTCAGGAAGCTGCTTTTCTGGAGAGGTGACTGCAGTGGCAAAGATAAACGGGCAGGAAGGTTTCTTTGGAATGATACGAATCTAATGAATCATAGCCACACTGAAAAATTCCCAGCTGGTCTTAAATTTCAGGGAGATTTAAGTGATAAAAGATCTTTTCCTTGTCCCTTTAGATGTGCATTAGAGATGAGAGGCCTTACACAGGCCCTCCTGGGAATGGAGCTTTCCTTTTTCTTTAATTTGTTTTAAAGAAAGAAAAGGGCCAGGCACGGTTCTGAGCCTCAGATGGGTATAATGAGTTGTTTGCTATTACTGGACTTTTAAAGTTGTCTGCTCCCACTCTTTTTTGTATTAAACAATTTTATTTTTTTTAAACCCAGACTAATGACAAACTACGTTGTGCAATATGTCCCCCCCCCAAAACCCCACAGCTGTACTCATTTGCCTTCCCCCTTCCACCACCTTTCTGCAGGGTGCATCCTTTCCCCCATTAACATATTGATTTATTTAAATTAAAAATAATGATCTCCTTTCCCCTGTTCCTCCTCCTCCCAGCAGCAGAGTCTGTCTCTGATCCTTATTAACAAATTGATTGCAGTATTGGTGTCAGTATGGCTCATTTAGTAGCTCTTTTGCCTAAGGTCCAGAAGGTTGGAGGAGGGAACAGCTTCCACACATTGATGCTGGCCTGGCTCCAAGGCTGACACTGCTCTGGTGGAAGGGCCAGCTGCTAGAGATGGCACCGAGGCACTCAGTGGGGCCCCCTTTTGCGTGGTGAGGATCTGGCTGGAAGCTGGAAACCCCATAGCAACTCTTCAAGGTGGGTGTGAGAAGAGC
>NW_009952796.1:1042298-1042995 GCF_000747805.2 Chaetura pelagica | reverse complement strand
GACCGTCCCCACCCTGCCCCGCATGTCTCCTTCTGACCTCCTGTGCACTTCCACTCCCCTGGCCCTTGCTGGGTTCAAGATGGCAGCTGTGTGATGTTTGCCTTGCCAGCACCAAGCACAAAGAGCTTGAGGATGTCGCAAGCCCTAAAAACACTGTGTAAGCCTCAGCTGCCTTATGTCTGTTGAAAACAAGCATCAAAATACGTTTTTGTCTTATTTGGCCACATCCTCATTCATCAGTTTTAGGGACTGCTGTGTTCCAAGTTCAGGGAAGTGCATGAAGGGCTCCCGGTCAGTTCCTCCTCGTCAGCATGGTGCACGCATTCCTGTTAACAAACAGAAGCCACAGGGCTGGAAAGGTCAGCAGCCCTGGATGAAAAGCTATAGCAGGATCTGCTTGCTTACCAGCCTTTTTGTCTCTGGCATTCAGCTGCTCACACCATGTTTGCAGCAGATGCTGCTGAATGGTGGGATGTGCCTGCTCTGTAGCCCCACAGCCCCACCAGATAGTTACAGGGAATACACTCAGCAATGTGAACTCCCTGTTAATGACTTTGGGGGAATTCTGTTTCCTTCAGCCTCTGTCAACTAGTGCTCTGGTGACTGGCTTTCCTAATTCTAAGTAAGTCTTGCAGGATAATAACATCACACCTTCCCACGTGTTGCAGGGTCATTAACCCAGTGCCCACCTTGCCAG
>NW_009952796.1:1036085-1042287 GCF_000747805.2 Chaetura pelagica | reverse complement strand
AGGGAAAGGAAGCGTGGAAATGAAGTTGTGCTGCCCTGTTCTGCAGCTGGAAAATGGCAGCAGGATGGAGGGACTCACTCAAGGTCACAAAACAAGACACTGGTTTCTCCTGTTAAGTGCTCCTACTTAGGGCCAGGAGATATCCCATTTCCAGGACTGTGCCACCAGCTTTTGAGTAACTGGCTGATTCCACCCTGTTTTCACTTAAGCCCTCAGGCTCCTGAAAACTGTGTTGTGGCCAGAACTTTTTTTATGGTTTCCCCTTCCTCTGCACCTCTGAAGGGCAGCTGGTCCACAGGGAAAGCCCAAGGGAGCATGCAGGCTTGAGCCCAGAAGGAGGGAGATGGCTATTCTTGAAGTGTGCTTAGTCACCTAAAGCAGATGGTGTTGTTTCTGGTTCCTGATAGGATGACTTTCAGCTCCCAAAAACCTTTCAAGTTTGACCATTGCAGACATGCTTGGAAGAACGTCAGATGAGCACACATCTGTCCAAGACCTTTTACCAAACAGCAACATGAGTACAATTAAATTAACAAAGGGAGAATTCACAATTAAAGCTGGAGCAAGTGCATGGCTTGCTTTCAAATAATGGTTTGAAAAATGTTCTCGTACAAGACACTCAGGCCAGTGCAGTTTTCTCCCGTTTCATTCAATGAGGTTTTATATCCTTCTCATTGCATTTTGAAATACACTGAAATAAGCAGAGCTGTAAACTTTACAAAAAACAGAGTTATTGATCTTCTGCATCCTTTGCCATCTGCTTAGTTCTAGTGTCTAAAAATATTCAGTCCTTGCTTTTGCTCACATGATGGTTGAGAAAATGCTAGAGCTGGTAAATCAGAAAAGCACATTGTGTATTGGGGGGAGGGGAGTTCCATCAGGAAAATATGCTGTCTGAAGGGAAAAATACAGAAAAAACCCAACTCCAGTCCTGTACTTACACAGGCAAAAAAAAAAAAAAAAGAAAAAAAAAAAAAGAAAAAAATCAATCCATTTATCAAACTGTGGGGAGAAAAAATATAATATATCTGGAGTGTTATTTTCTTTTGAAGACAAGTCACACAAACTTCACACCTATACCATACTATAAAAATGTGTATTTGCTACATGCTTCAAAGAGTTGGAGAATATGAATTCCCTATTATAGTTTTTGAAAATTGAATCCAACTGAACATTTATAGGTTAAAAATATTACAGCTGCTGAAGACATATCCACCTCCAGGATATAGCTGCAAAAGCACTATCTAAAGAAGTGTGCCTCGGGAAATTGTTGTAGTGAACTGGAGACTTGAAAAGCTGAAAGAGATTATCCTTATTTTGGTTGAGAAATAAACATGCAGGGTACAGAACTCTGTCTGACTTCTAGGATGACTGAGATTTTGAGGGCAAACAGCATCCATTTTTTTTCAGTAGGAGCTCTATTAGTAAATTCCCAGCTCAGCTTTAAAAATCTCAGTTTCTCTCAGGATTTGTGTGTGGTGCTCACAACTACAAAACCTAAACATGGCTCAGAATAAATTTCATCACCATATGGAGGTCCCTGGTGAAATCAGCTAGATCATTCTGTGTTAGTTTGTGAATTGCTGATTGGAGTTTGAATGTGATACCCTCTGTCGTGGGCTTTATGTGTGTCTCAGGGATGAGGAATTTGGTATTGTTAGAATGGATAGAAAAAGAAAAGCAGGATATGCTACAACATACTATTTCATGAATATTATTTGCTAATTTATCCAAGTGGCTCTTTTGTGGCCCAGTGACATCTGTCACCCAAGGTGACTTTCAGAGGAGAAAAAGAAAAAAAAAAAAGTAGATAAAGGAAAAAGAAAAAAGAGTGGGACCATAAAACAAAGATCTAAAGCAAAACTTTCTGAAGATGATCGGTGTGAAGGAAGAAATGTGGCTGCACCCTTCCTTTCCTGCTTCATGAAGTACAGAGGTGCCTCTGTGGCTTGTTAAGAAATATTAGTTGTTTAGCTTAAATCAGTAGGTTTTAAACAGAATTCATCTTCTTCTCCCCTAACAGTTTCCAGGATGTTTGACTATTTTTGAAGCTAATTAATATCAGATATGAATTGCCAATACCAAAGCAGACAAAGGGCTGGTTTATTTACTCATATGTTCTGTGTTTGATGTTGACCAGCATCAGAAGGGAAGGGCACAAAGCCCCCATAATTTGCCTATGCAGAACTTATTCTCGTCATCTGCAGACCTGGTTATCACTTGTTCTGCCACAAATAAGCAAATTATAAATCCAAAAGCCCAAATCTCCCCTCAGTTTATCAGCGGTCGCCCCTGAAGCTTTGAGGGCACACCAGAGCCAGGCAGGGGATTCTCAGATGGAAGAGATCTTTGTTGGAAAATGCCAAATTGTTGGAACCAAAGTGTTTCTTGGAACTAGGTAGGTTTGGGGGCCTGCCAGCAAAATGCAGGCAAAGGTTCCCCTGGAAGTTTGCCCAGCTGCCAGGAAGGCTTTCGTTCTCTTCACCTGGTGGACTTCCAGGGTCTGCAGATCCAGGGCTTCTCCATCACATGGACTGCTTTGGAGCTGGAGCTCTCGGGCCCCACAGCTCCAAGGCAACCTGCTCCAGGATCAAGAGCTCTAGGGCTTATGGCTCCTCCTTTTGGGTCTGGGAGCTGCAAGAGCCCGGTGCTCATGAAAGCCCAGCTTCAGGCTGTGTGGCTGGGAACCCTACATGCCCTGACACTCTGGGCTTTGACAGGGAGGAAAGGAGGCTGAGCATCCTGGGAAAGTGGAAAGCTGGAAGCTCTCTTATCAGGTTCATTAGACCAAACGCCATAATTTCCCTCTCCAAACCCCCATTCCAATGGAAATTTTGAAATGTTCATCCTGAAACAGAAGAAGAGTATCCCCACCAAAGTACCCTAAAGTAATGCTATTCCAGTTGTTTTGAACCAATGTGTTATCTTGGGTGTGAGTGTGCAGGGAAGCTTACAACAAATCCCAGATTTCGTCCTACTGGGATGTGACGTTTGGCTTTTGGCACAAGTAATGAATTTTATAAAAAGTAAATAACATACGAAATATCTAGGCCAGAGCAAGGCTTAATTACAGGTTTCATAGTATATCCAGGAGCTCGAGTACTTGTACTTCTGAGTGCCCCTTCCCCAAAGACTGCTCAGCAGTGATAGGGTGACTAACCACCCAAGCTTTCTGGCTGGGCAGGTGAAAAAAAAAAAGACTCTTAGAAGTTCAGTAGCTGAACTAATTACCCGAAAATGATTGCCTGGGGTTGGAGCATTTATTATCTCATCAGCATTCAGTGCCACTTCCATAGGATGAAGGAGAAGGAAGAAGAAGAAGAAAAAAAAGACCAGAAACATGAGAAGGAGAGCAGATAAAAGGACAGCAGTTAGAAGGAAAAAAAAAATGCTTCTTTACTCTGTACTTTTTCTCTCTAATAGATCCTCCTTCCTATCCACCCTAAGTACATGAACTGGCATGTAATGAGTTCTGCAGGGATACAGTATTGGCAGCATGCTCTGAGATTTCTGACTTTATGTTTGAATAGCTCCCCAGGTTCCCCAAACTGTTGGGAGCAGAGAAAGGGAGAAGTGGAGGCAATATAGTTTTTCTTAATGTATTTTATACATACAGGCATATGTATAATGCATAATATTACAACATTTAGCTCATCAGTACTTCTCAGGGTTTTGCTGTATCTGTTGGCTGGAAGAACAGTTTGGGTTGACGTGAAGTTTCCAGCTAGACTCTAAGGAAGAAATGCTTTGGACAGTTGTTGTGCTAACAGAAAGATCTGCTTCCTGGAACTGAAGATGCCTCCTGGAACCACACCTGGAACATTTGGAAACTTGGATTTGCCTGCGGGTAGTTGCAGCTGAAATCTTAGCTGCACTAACATAGGTATTATCTTCCCTCTCTGTACTGGATCTTTTGTCTTGAAGGTGGCCTTGCACTGATACAGGCAGGATGCTTACTATCTGGAGACTGATGGGAAAGGGCCTCCAGTCGTCAGTGTGCTCATTTCACTGTGAGACAGTGCGCTAACCCTCCTTGCAGCTTCTGGGGATCTGCTTTCCTACCCGGTAGCACTTTCCTCAGCTCTGTGCAGGCTGTGGCATTCCAGGAACCTCTGCCCTTCCTGATTGGTGAGGTGTTCTTTCTCTACACACAGCAAACCAAGGAAGCAAAGGCTTGCAGAGAAGGTGCTAGCAAACCTGGCTCTTGTTCCCAGCGCATTTTTAAAAAATGAGAACATCCTTCCAGTAATCCATGTTTGCATTAGATGGAAATGTTTTGGCTTCCCTCCTGTCCTTGAAAACCCAGTGGTGTAATAGGAATTTGGGAAATTCAGACTCTCAAATGCAATGTAAAGAACAGATCCACATATTCAAATGCAAATTGCTAAATAAGAGAACAAGGGAATTATTTTCACCACAATCAAAAAAAACCCCAAACAAACCAATTTCTTCTTTTTAACTTAGGCCCCCCACATCCCCATTTCCTGGGTTGTGCTGTCTCCAGATTCCCTGTGCTGGACACTCACTCGAAGAGAGACTGAAACAAGCTTCTGTTGAAAGGTTAGTATCACACATGGAGCTGTCACTCCAGACCTTGTGGGAGGAACAAACCTCCTGCCTTTACAATTGTAAAAGTTGACGGTAACATCTGAAGAGAAGCCAAAAACCCAGGCAAGGAAATCAAGTGCACACTGTGAGCAGTGCATGTTTCTGCTGTCTTTTGGACTGTGCTGGACCAGCCCAGTCCTGCCTCAGACACCTTGCACCTTCAGCTGATAATGGGGAGTCTCCATTTACCGTAAGAACACTCCAGTGTGCCCTGTGAAGTGCCCATGACATGCTCAACTGGGTGCCCAGCATGTTGACAACGGAAGAGACATAAATGTCTGCAGACCTGTGGCAAGTCAGGGTCATACAACTGTTTTTTAAACCAGCACCCCACACTGCTGGTGTTTGTCTTGAACATACAAACTGCAGGCAAAACAAAAATGGCATCTTTTCTCCTCAACACTCCCAAGTCTAAAAGAAGACAGGAAATTCCTCCTTGTACTGGTCCAGTAAAAAAACAACAATAAAAAAATGCGGATTTCAAAATTTGGAGGACAGAACTAGGAGTTTTGTGGAGAGGGTAATTTTTCACTATCCTTTAATGGCTGTAAAGCATGACAAGACCTCCAGTATCGAAAGAAGCCAAGTTCTCACTGCTGTGAGGTATCTGCGCCGTGTCGAGATGGCCTGTTAATCTTGGACACAAGCACAGTTACACCCATCTTTGCACTGGAGCTGCCTTTTGTCTTTGCTGGAGATGTACCAGCTGCTTGGGTATCCAGTCTTGCATCTCCAGCAGTCTGTTACCTTTTTAATTATTTATTTTTTTTTTACTAGTGTTGGGACAGACACACTCTTTTAATCAGGACATCCTCAGACTTTAAGGCAGGTCAGTGGGGCAGCTCAGGTTTGTGACAGTAGAGACTAAAGCAAATTTACACAGGCTTTTTCAAAGCACTGGATGCTCAACTTCTGTGGTTACTTTATCTGTCTTCTACACGCATCTATTTTGCCTGATTTTCCAATAACCAAAGAGGTGGAGGTTGAATATTTGGTCTGCTTTTAATTTGAACGAATTTTTCTTAACTTGGCCTCTGCTTCTGGGGTTTCTCTTACCCCTTGTTCCAATTCCTTCTCTTCCTTTGTTTTCCCTCAGACGAGCAGTAACAGTTTCCCCCAAACACCTGAGCCCTCCTAACCCCGGGCACACACCCTGGGGTTAGGGAGCACGACCTCTCGGCAGCCACAGCCTATAATTCCTCGGTTGTGGGGTTACCTGGCATGTGACACCCGTGTGAATCAGGGAGGTCGCTTCCCGCTGGGGCAGCAAATCCTTTAATAATAAAGATTTCAGGGAGGAAAACCCTGAAACGTGCTATGAGGTGTGTATAGGGGTGGTTCGGCTTAGCATGAAAGTTCGGTTAGTTTTTACTGCCGGGCTATGGATGTGAAGAAGCTGGTTTCAAAAAAGCACCTGGCTGGTTTCATTGCCCGGAGAGGGAGAGACGGGCGCTCAGCGCTTCCAGGAACCGGTTTATCTTGCAGTCGCACGGGCAGCAACCAGCACTGCAGAGGCCCCCGGGGGTTAAGCGACAAACTTTGCCTTGACTCGGGGGGCATCTCTCGGGGCGCGGGGCGGTGCGCGGGGCGGTGC
>NW_009952796.1:1032695-1035501 GCF_000747805.2 Chaetura pelagica | reverse complement strand
GGCGATGCGCGGGGCGGTGCGCGGTGCGCGGTGCGCGGCGGCGGGCGATGCGCTCTCCGCGGCCGCCGCTGGGTGTCAGTGAGCCTCTGGTTTCCGCGCCCGGGAAACGCAAAGCACGGCGGCAAAGCCTGCCCGCGGGATCGCTTTCCAAGCTTCCAGCGTGATTGAGAACATTTTTATTTGTTATTAATTATTATTATTTTTCTTCTCTCCTCTGTTGTGAAGTTTAGACTAGATTTACACTTAAGACGGCGACTTTGCAGTGACGGCAAGGTTTTGAGCTTGAAAGAAAATCAAACAGACCAAACCCCGTGCAAACAGGCTCAGAAATGGTGACTGTAGTATTTAAAATGTTGGTTTGAAATGTAATTTAAGTCCAGTCTGGTCAGATCCACAGGCTGATACTCTAATCCCAAGTGAAGCTTCTCGTTGATTTAAGAAGCTTCTGTTGGACTGTTTTCTGGACACAGAAGAAAAAAACAGAAAGGGGTTAGCTTTCTCTTTCAAGAGTTGAAAGCAGCACTCGTCTGAGCTTTTTAAGAAGATTTGGAGGATGGGGATTGATGTGCTAACATCAGAGAAAAAATCTGGTGGCAAATATCAAAACCTCATGGAATATTTTACTACTCAGATATTAGTGACTGTCACCTTTCTGGGCTCACAAACTCTCCCATTGCTTGTCTGCATTTTTTTAGTTGCAAAAAAAGTAACCCCTGAGTTTGTCTGTGGAAAGTACAGGATTAGAAATAAAATTCCACCTGCCTCTTTAAAAATCTTACTGAGAAAAGCTTAGAGAAGGGAACTGTTTCCTCAGAACCCCTTGAAATGTGCTGAGCCTCAGCTACCTGTAATACTACCTGATAATTACATGCAAAGACCTGGGTATCAAACACCTGACCCGACCTTGTTGTCACCTGGTAAATGTCAGCACGTAGCAGAATTTCCTTAGAGCAGTTGCTGTGAGTTTTCACCACAAGCCCAAGTAAGAGAAGAGAAGCATGGGAAAGGTTGTGATCACTGGCAGTGAGGGAAAGGGTTTGAGTGTCACCTCTCCCACTGAAAACTCTTGGAGGGAAGAGACCTAAAACTCAGAAGCTTTTGAAGGGGCCATTGGGAGGGAAAAACACTTCTGGTTGTCAGATCATGCGGAGATGAAGGCCTGTATCTGCAAATGGGTTCAAGTTGTGGTTTTGGCAAGAAGGAGTGAATGGGACAGAAGAAAGATGACCAAAAAAAAAGCAGAGCATTTTCTTTCGTTCATCTTTGCTTCAGATAATGTTATCTGACCTCTAGTAGTATATTAACAGCAGTATTTTATGCATATGTCATCTCAAAGGATCCCAAGCAATTTAGCGTAGACTTTACATCTATAGAAAGTGATTTACCCACTGCAGAAACGCAGCTACCTTTGGAGTGAAAAGCAGCAACTGTTTGAGATCATACAGCCATCATACCTGATCATTTAGCACTGAGCATTTCAGTGTCATGTGGAAACCACAGAAGGGAATTTAGAGAAGTGGGAAGTCCTTTCATAAAGGAAGAGGAATGTGGCAGGTAACACCCTTACCCCTAGCAGTGAATGAGCCTACAAAAGCCATCAGCTACAACACCCTGCAGCCACTAGGAACCTCCTTATGTAATTTTCTCCTATTGAATTGCAAAAATCTCTTCCATAACATCTATGTTTGCCATGGAGGCACTTTGCTCAAGTTCTGGCTGGAGTCAAGTCTTCTGTAACTTGTGAGAGCTATCAAGATCAGAGCCTCAGGTGGTTCAGCTGCAGGCCATGTTTAATAGTTAATGCTCAACAATGTTATGATATTTGTATCCTGTTATTCACATGCTATTGGAAGTTTCTGAATTTTTTTTAAGTACATTGTTGAAGTCTGGAATGAAATCTCTCTTCTGATGTTTATCCTACATTTTGCAGCTCTGGAGCAAATTTGAATATGAGGTTGAATTATTCAATTTCCCAAGCAAATGCTCTTCATTTATTCAATGCTGCTTGTTGGGTTTATATTTCAGTGTCTGCTGTAACTTTTAGCTAGCTCAGAAATAATGTATCTTGGATGCAAAGCCGAGTGCACACTATGGATGCAAGGCTGACTTTATTTAGGTTTCCATGCATGGTTCCTCTTGAGTCAGCCAAAGCTGATTGTGTGTCTGAAACTGCCACAGCTAAGAACCTCAGTTGTGGTTCCACTGACCACAAAATGCTTCCTTCTGGGTCAGTCTTCTCTTCTGCCTTCCAAGGTGTAAGGGAATTAGGTTAAGTTTCTGCTTTTGGAGCAACTTGTTTGGAGCTGGGAATGCCATGAAGGGTGTTTGAAAAGCTTCCTTTTCTGTTCTTCCTATTGTGGCAATAAATAATAGAAACAGGTCATCAATGGATATGCCATGTGAAGCTTCTAAGTTAAGCAGAAGGAGAAGAAATGGGCAATCCTATCACTGAAGTAGAGGACTGCTGGAAAAACAAAGCTGTTCTGTTAAGAGTACTGGGTGGTGTCTAATATAAGAAGCCAACACTGGTGAATCTGGGAAAGGATCAGTACTGAGGCAATGCAGAGCAAAACTTTGGTAGCGGTAAAAGTCTGCAGAGGGCAGGGGCAGAGACAATGAGCTGCAGAAGGAGGCATGCAACAGGACAGCTTGAAACATGCTTTGGGCTAAGAATGAACACTTTTTCTGCAGCCTTGGAGAAGATACTGTTTCTTTCACGTGCATTAGCTGAATTGGCCACTTGGTAATTTATAGCCTCTCTTGCAATATCCCTTTTCCTCTTTCCATTCTAGAATCCAGGGCCTGC
>NW_009952796.1:999651-1032675 GCF_000747805.2 Chaetura pelagica | reverse complement strand
TCAGCAGTGGAAAATGTGGATGGTCCAGGTGCTATGCTAATCAGATAGATGTTATTTTGGGGTGGGTGGGTAGGTACAAGCTGCCATTCAAAGGAACATGTGTATATGGATGGCAGGAACTGGCTGGTCATGAGTAGTTGCACCTGCATGTCTGGGAGATCAATATGATTGCAAATGCTCCTCTAGTCCCATGTAACAAGAGTCCCTGTCTCTCTCCCTTAATAACCATGGGAGTGCACATCCAGAATAAGAGAGATCCCATACTTAGAGGAACAGACCCAATAATTTGCAGGAAAAAGAAGGTACCATTATATTTATTTTACAAATAATGGCCACCCTCAGAGAGCCAAGACTCTGAATCCTTTAGTTGTGAGAGTCCCTTCTTCCCTGAGCTGTATTTATGTTTTGTTACAGATTCTGGTATCTCTGATATGTTATGAACCTTAGCCTCAACTCTTATTTATTTTTTACATTTTTTTTTGCACTTTTCCTTTCTTTTTCTCCCCACAGCTATTTCTTTGAAGTAGCCCAAGGGAGGTCTGAGTCAGTAGCAGACTAGGAAATTGATTTGAAACATGACTTCCCATTCATACTTCACATCAGTTTATTTATTTATTCATTTTTGTAGATCTGATTTTTTCCAGTTAAGAACTGTGTAAATAGCCCTAATGAGCCTAGAGGGCTCTCATTTGCTTAGAGAGATTAAAACAAGCTGGGAAGCCTCCAAGCACATGGGGCAGAAGGTAAAAAACATCCCTCACCTAGAACTGGTCAAATAATTCATCCCAAATCCTTTAGCTGGTTTAATGAGGCCTTTTGTGCTTTTTTTTTTTGTTGTTGGTTGTTGGTGGTGGTGGTTTGTTTTGTTTCACTTTTATGACTGTATCTAAGTATTAATTTTTGTAAGTGAAGTTGGGTCTACAACTTGTTCCAAAGCTGGTCATTTTTAGCATTTGCAATTTATAAGCTCTCCTGTGTGATTGATCAACTGAGTCATACTGTGTTGCCATTTTTTCCACTGAGTGATATTTTGCCTCTCTGCATTTAACCCACAAATATTCTTAATGATATGACAAATACATTTTGCTTCAGCGTGAATGATAACAAATGCCTCTTTTTTATTAGGATTTCCACAAAAATTCACCAACATTGGCATTTGTAGTGTTTTTACTGCTTGCACAAAGAGGCTTGCAAGTCTTACCTGAGTATTTACTGCTAAGGAAAGAGAGGGGCTGTATCCGTCAGGAAAGCAAATTCATGAATGTGGTGGCACACACAGCATATGTTTTGGAAGCTCTTTTGTTTTGCATGAAACTAATTTATTTTTCTCTTGCTGCCCTGTTTGCTGCACAGTGGACATTGCATATGGATTGCTTCTAAGGACATCATGATATGCTAATCCATACAGTTGCCCCGTGGATCAAATGCTTTCTGAGAATGTAAGGTGGGAGGATTATTTAATATAAAAACATTTAGGGAAACATCCTTAAGCTGTGTTTTCTGAGTGAGATCTCTGTCTCTCTCTCACAGATAATGACTCTCTGTTCCACTTCCCCTGTATTATCTTACCTTCGTGGCTCCTTGGGAACTGCACGGCTGAGCAAGGATGCTTTGCTGCTCGAACAAAGCCTGGCATTGTCCAAGGGCCAGACACAGAAATCTGGACTTCGCCCCTGGAAGAGAGTGGAGTGACCCTCAACCCAAGCTCCCCCAAAAGCTAAATGTAGCAACTGCTTCTTTGACCCAGGGTCTGTTAGGCAGCACCTTTTGAAAGATGTTA
Organism: Chaetura pelagica; assembly: GCF_000747805.2. Lineage (NCBI taxonomy): Eukaryota > Metazoa > Chordata > Aves > Apodiformes > Apodidae > Chaetura > Chaetura pelagica. The sequence continues at coordinate 1,030,895 of NW_009952796.1, read as the reverse complement.
ACCTCCAGCCACCACTAGTACTATCACATGTGAAAACAGAGTCTGAACAAAAAAAAATAAAAATCAGAGCAGAGCCCCTGTTGGCTGCATGGAAAAAAATGGGAATGAAATTGGTTTAACTTTTGGAAGACTTCAGCCCGTGGGTGCTGGAGCAATTCTTTCTGTGTAGCCCTGGCTGCCTATGCTCAGCATAACCCTGAAATGTAACAAATGCTGACCTTGCCCGTAAAAGCAATACATTGTTTTTAAACATTAGTTTCCTATTCCTGACAGATAAGATGAAAAGTTAACAATGCGTTAAGGCTGTAAAATGTTGGCCAGAGTTTAGATTTTACCTCTGTTTAACTTTTTGTCAACAGATTGGCATTTTCCTCCCCATTCAGAACAGTTGGGTTTTGCTTTCAGCGCTGAGTAATAGCTCTTAGATGCTCTCTCACGCAGAGATTTGAGTTCAATATTAAAGCATTGATAACACTCTTATTATCAGAAAGACATGGCCTATGGGCTCAGAGGGAATCTAAAACAGCTCTTTCAGCGCAATAAAAGAATAGTTCTACATTATGTGACATGAAGTTCCCAGATATATTACTTAACCAGATCACGGCATGCTAGTAGATTCAGACACATGCAGGCCTACTAAGTCGTTCTGAAATTACTTCCTTTCAAGAAAACAGTGCCCCAGTGCGAGATATCTTCGCTAACACACTGGGTATAAATTACTGCTCCTGCGAGTTAAACAGCATAACCAATACTCCCTGGGAGAGGCCGTGTTGGTTCAGCATTTTTTCGTGCCGCTGGGACTTAAAGAGTTAATGATGTTAGCTGGGGGCTATGTTTCAGTTGCTGTACTTTGTGCTGTGCTGGAGTGAAATGCTGTTGAAACTAAGTTAAGGGCAGTGCTGAATATCAGTATATGCACTGAGCCAAGGAGATCCATTTATTTTTAATTGAATTAAATTGCTCACAAAATGAAAGTAGCATACTTTCATTAATATTTAATTACTTACAGTGTTAAACAATGATCACAAAGAAAACTTTGCTGGTGTCTTTTCCATCTCTGCATTTTTCTATTACTTTGTTGCATGGGATGACCCTGTTAGCCTTCCTGTGATTTGAATGTTAAAGGCTACTAAGGCTGACTGCTACTGGTGTTTTCAGCATCCTGGGGAACAAACTCAAGCTTTGTTGTTGAAGCTACTGAGGAGCCACAACTGAGGAAGGAAGAGTGGGAGATTTGCAGCCAGACCAGCTTCACAAAAAATGGGGCTCACCTTAACGTTAGCCTGAAAGTCATCCCTAGAAATACCGTTGCCTCAGCTGGAGGAGGCAAATGCTGCCATGGCTACTGGCACTACTCATTATTTCAGTGAACTCCCTGGTTGTTGGGGTAAAAGAATAGGATGTGGGATTTTCCTTCCAATTCAACCCCCAAATTTAAGTGTGATTTTGAGATCTGTGAAATTATAAGAAGGCTCTGCTCATGCGTTGTGAAGGAACTGAGTTGCTGAGGGAATCAGTTATGCCTAAAACTGGCTTTGCAACTCTAATCTCATACCATGGATGTGGCCCATAACTTTCCTCAGTGAGGTGCACTAGATGTGCATACATTTTCTTCCACCTACTTGTATTAAACCCAGCTGAGTATGTATGCAAAAAGCTGAGGTACTGTGATTACAGCAGAAATCACCATGGATGTTACAGACCTGGTCAAATTATAAAACTCCTCCATGTGTTTCCTCTCTTAGTCAGAAAGTAAATAGGAAACCGTGCTCTAGGCATTGAAGGTTCACGACATCTCTTTTTGTGTATAATGTTCTTTTTAACATAATCCACTTCAGGCAGAAATGAACCAAGTCCCTCAGCTAGAGCTCCAGAGGTATGACTGGTCTAGTTGCTTGTGGTGGAGCTAGGCTGGTTTATTTTTGCTTTGGTTTTTGACAGTATTGGATGAATTGAACTAAAAGCATAACTTCTGAAATTCAGTATGTATTTTATATGCTACTTTCAGTCAAGAGCAATCTCTCTATATTTCACAGAATATGTTATTAATTGAAAAAGGTACTGCTATTAAACCAGAGCAATTAACTATAGAAAGCAACTTCTAAGTGAAGAGGATGTGGTATTTCCTCCTCAAATGCTGTCTGTAGCTTGAATGTTGCTAAAGAAATTGCTTGGCTCCTCATTGCCTTGCTGCCTATGTCTGCTCGATTCAGAAAGCACTTATAGTGGTAGGAAATGCCAGACCTGAAATTCCAATACCAATGGCTTGGGTCCATCTTAATTCAGGTCCCTTTGCTCCAGGTGCTCAGATCTTTCTAAGGTGTAAGCTTTCTCTGCCTCAGAAGAAGGAAATGATAATTCCTTGGGGGTCCATTGGAAAATGAAGAAATCATCAAGAGAAGGAAAAATGTCAATAGGGCACTTCAAGCAGCACATTTCCAAGCAATCCTGCTACTTCTAGTGTGTTAAAGTCAGTTGGCCTTTGGACAAATGCCCCCTCATAACACCACCCGAGGTGTGTGATAATCGCCAAGAAATGCTCTACCTGTCATGTCTTATTGCTTAAATATTTATGCTTATGACATTTGATTCCTACACTCTATATGTCATCAGAATGTTTCACTCACAGTAGATATGTCATCACCCACCAGGAACAGCTGACACTAAGGATTAGAACACTTTCAAATTAAAAATCCCTAAACAAAGAAATGACATGCTAGTAATTGTCTAGGGTAGTATAAATCAAATATACGATGATAAGAACTAATAGATTTATTACATTAAGCTGACCCAGCCATTTAATTTGATTATTCCTGTGCCTTGCTTAACTCTGAAGAAAGCAGAGAAGGAATAGGACTTGTATGAATGGCACTTCTTATTTTGGTGAAGGTCATGGTCCTCTCAGTACCACCTTGGGAAGTCAATAAGCAAAAGTACATATTCTGTGGCAGAAATTGCTAGAGAGAACCAAGTGTACAAAATCAGATCCTTCTGCCAAACAGTTCCTGCCTTGAAGCACTGCTTGAAAATGTTCCCAGTGCTTCCAGCACAGCATTGGGTGACCCTCGATAGGACATTAGCTTCTAATAGCCAAGAGATTTCCAGCAGCTTCATATGGGGCAAAGCCAAACTTCTTGGGTAGTACTTGGCTGGTACTCCTGCCCTTTGCCTACCTTTCCCTACTATGGGACAGGTGGAGGAGCTGCCCACCCTCCCAGCTTCCAGCTGTGCCCCAGGCAGCAATCCAGCCTCCAGGTGATGTCTAGAAACCCTCGGCCGTGCAGAGATGCAGCAGAGATGCTCTGCTTTCGGCACTACTCTAGCAGCTGCTCTTGGTCTCTGCTGAGGCAACCACGGTGGGATGGGTGCAGCCATTCCGCAACTTAAATATAGATCCATGGGCTGCCAGCTGGATCACACTAGTGCCAGATGTTTTTAATTGGATTAAAAAGCGGTAATGCTGATATTTTCTAATAAGCCACTGTATATAAATGCCGTTGCCCTTCACTGAATAGAGTCAAAGCTGGTAAGTTATGTGTTTGAAGGCAGGGCTACTGTCAGTGTCAGGGGGCTCTCTTTAGACCAAGTGTCCATGAAAAGTATGTGCTCACCTTTCTCATTACTGTGACCAGGATGTGCATTGTAATAGCAAGAACAAGTTTCCCGGTTGTACCCAGACATACTTCTTTAGGGTTTTTTCCTCTCTAGCACCTTATCAGTACCAAAACTAAATAATTACATGGACATGAGCGAGACAAAAGTGTAAGCTCATGCTACATGTGAAAACACTCATTAAAACACATACATGAATAAGATGGAGTGAAGAAGCACAACTGTACTCCCCTTCCATTTCTAGTCCAGCTAAAGATTGAAACAAATAGGCCTGATCTTTTGCTGCTTTACGAACATTAACAGTTAATAGCTATAGATTCAATTCTGGCAATTCTGAAGGAAAATTCCCCCTTAGAGTTGTGTGGTGAAAATTGGCCTGAGACAGTGTGCTCTATGTATGTATAATACTCTTTGATATTAGTGAGGGAATCCAGAAGGTTGGGTTCGCTCTATGGCTGTAAGTGAAGGATTCTTCCGTTTGTGTCAGGGTAGCATGTATCAGAGCTTCCACTCATGGATTCTGTACATCTCCCTCAAACCAGCCCAAATAAAGCAAGCACCATGTGATCTGTCCTGGCAGTGGCTCAGCAGGGTAGCATTGAACAGCTATATATATCTGGCACTATGTGGCTTACACGCTGCATTGTGGATTTGAACATACTAGACGGCTCACCCAGAGTGGCCCTGCACACCCACAAAAGATGGTCAGTTGTCCACAGCCACTAGCAATAGTGGGAGCAGTTGCCTTCCATATCTGCTGCTGTGCACGTTTCACTACTGCTTATAAAGTTATCAAATGTTGTGCCCTTCTCTTTAATAAAGGGGTTATCTGAGGGGAGGGAGGGGACGTTGTTTTGGCTGGAATTTCACAAGGCACAGGTGGTACAACCAGCTGCAAGATCTTTAGTTCTTGTTGGCTGTACACCAGCTCTTGGTCTTTTCATAGTTCTTTCACTGGTAGTGAAGGAGGAGGAGTGGCAGGAAGGGACAGTGGGCCCTTGATGATGTTGTTCAGCATCAGCAGCTGTCTCAGGTTGGCATTAGGCTCTGGAACAGTTCCTCAGGAGGTGTTTATGCTGAACCATTCCCTGGTGACACTGGACGCAATAGCAGAAATGGTAATGCAGAAAAATGTTTATTGAAAATAATCCATACAGAAGCCTGCCCTATCTGAATTTCCCTGTGCAAATCCATCTTTTACTTTGTAAGCTGCCTGGGATTGTGCAACAAACAAACAAAAGCTATCTTTCCATATAAAAGGATAGACTCTTCCACCATTGCCTCCCCTGAGTGCCACAGCATAAACTGTCAAAATGGACACAGCACCCAAGCATATGCCTCTGATTAACCAAATATTTCTGAGACTGCTATGAGTTGAAATGACTTGAGATATGGAGCCAAATCTTGGGCTTACACAAGATAGCATGTTCCTGAGAGAAAAAAGGCCAAATCTAAACAACATCAGGATGTGAAATTAGAAAGAAAAGTTTCACAAGCAGGCAAAATGGTTTAGAGAGAAAAAGAGTTTGAGGAAGATGTAGGAGGAAGCTGGCAGTTGCTTCTGCAGAGAGATGGAGGTTTCCTCAATGGTACAAGAATTTTATGGGGGGATAAGACTGAAAACTTGAATATGAACAACAGTGGGACGTTTTTTCAGGCTGCTATATTCTACCCAATTTCATCTCTTGAATGCTTGTGGAGATCACAGGAGCTTGACTTTGATGGCAAAATTTCCTGAGAAGTTGTTTCTATTGATAGCCCTGTTTGATTTGTCACTCTGTTAGTGTATGTGTATATGCTTGCAGAGGGCTCATTGGAAAAGGTCCTTTGAACTTCCATAACACTTTTTGACCATAGAAGCATGAATTGTACCTACCTCTACCTCTACCTCTACCTACCTACTACCTCTGGTAGTCCTGATCATCCTCCTGCTCAATGCACAGCTAGTACGGATTGGCCAGATGATGTAAGCTCTGGGTTTTGTTGGTTTTTTTTTCTTCTCAGTTAGTCTTGAGATCCTCCATGGACAGAGACACCAGTTCTCATGTAACCTGTTCTTACACTACTCTAGCAAGTAAGTTTTCCCTAATGTCTATTCAGAATCTCCTGTGCCACAACTCACAGTTATTGCTCCTTGTTTTACTGCCCGCCACTACTACTGCTCCATTGTCTTTGTGACTGCCCTTCAAATATTGACTAGATATCTCCCTTTCCAACCTCTTCTTTGCCTCCTTAAGTAAATCTATCTGCTTCAATTTTCCCTCAACATTCATGTGCTTTAGCCCTAATGATCTTGGTTGCCTTCTGCTGGGATCTTTCCAGTTTCTCAGTATCATCTATGGCTTTCGGGATTTCCAAACCAGAGGTGGTATTCCAGATAGAGCTTAATAGAGGGGAATGAAAATTTTCCTTGGTCTGCTTGGTCTTAACATATCCAGTATGGTCTTTGCTTTAGTCTTCCTTGGAGAGGGTTAGCTCTTAACTGGACAGTGCTTCTACTGGTGATATGTGGCCTTCTTGTCACAGCCACATTGGAGGAGACCACCAGCTGTGAGACACAGAATGAACAAAGAAGAGATTTGAGGAAGGCAGTTTAGAATATCTGAGTCCAATTTTCTGAAGTGAGGGAGATGCTTGGGTAAATTGTACTGTGAGCAAGCATAGTGCTAGGAAATGTGCCCAAATCACCTAGATGCTTCAGAAAGTGTTGCTGCAGGTTTGTCTCAGTCAGATTTCTTTTTTCTTCTCTCTTGTGCATAGTCTAATGTAGAAAGAAATAGAAAAGCATTTATTAACAACCAGCAAAAATCGAGCTCCTCTTTCTCCACTAAACCAGGTGTAGATTTGTATCCTGCAAACTGATACAAAAAGCCTTGCTTCTCCACACACACAAAAAATTCAATCTCTGGGAACATTTAATATACAGAACATGTGAATAAAAAGAGGGGATGTAACATTTGTGAGATCCAGAAGCTTGTGACAGCCACTCGGAGAGCGAAACACATGTATTATGACAAAATCACAAACTGCTGGCTTGGCAGATTCCCTGGGAACAGGCGGGGAAGGTGATAGCTGCTAGAAAGTCAGAGAAAGGATCAATATTGAATAAATCAAAACAAATATGTGATAGGTTCTCAGAATGATATAAAAATTAAATACCAGGGAATTCGAGGCATGAGAATATCCAATTACTGGGCTAGTGCTACAGTCACTGTCATGCTGAGAAAAGGAGAAGGGAAGAATAAAATTACTGAATGAGTAATAGCTGGTAGTAGTCTTAATGTTTACATAGACAGTCTGTCTTGATATACTTAGTGCAGGAAGATACTACTGCTTGTATTTTATGGATAGAGAAATTGAGACATGGATCACAGGTCTCTTATTCCTCCTGGTCCTCCTTTGGAGCTCCTCTCTCCCTCTGATATCCATGCCTCTCCCAGCATTTCACTTGTGCTTGATTCAAGCCTGGATTTGAGTTTGTTGTTGGTGTTGTAGTGTCCAGTAAAGGAAACGGGCACTTAGTCACAGGGGGGCAAGTTTCTTTATGCAGATAATATTCAAACCTTACAAGAGGAGTAAGGCCACTGATACTGGTGGAAGATTAGGATTTTACTGGGTAGCAGCAATTTCCATTAAGACAACAGCTCTTTACTGTGCATTTCCCTCCCAAATCTGTCTACTTACATTAATCTTGTGCTTTCTCAGGTGTTTTCCTTGTCTTTAAAAGTTTGTTTTACTTCCACTTTAGATGAAAGCACTGAGATGGAAGGAGTCTTTACCACAATCTTAGTGGTATGTGGGCTTTGTGCTGGATATCCACAGTGAGGGAATTTCACCCTAGGAAATCTTCCACCACAGGCAGGCTAAGCTTCCAGGGATTAATTTCTTGGAGCAGACAGCCTCTTCTTCCTGTGTGCTGAAGTTGGTTCAGGACACTGAAGACAGTACCTGTGGCAGTATTTGTTAGCTTTTCTTGTTTGTCTCATAACTGTGTCTAGTGAGTTAGCTGCCATATAACTGTAGATGAAGAGCGTTGCTGTTCCAGGGAGTCTCAAATTGCAATCCTATACCTACATCTCCTGTCACCTTTGAACACTGTGACTTATTTACATGAGAAATGTGTGATCACAAGACACAGATTTTAGAAAATATTATCTATAATAAATAAATGAACCCCCTATCATTCCAAACTTTCTTCATGGATATTTTTCTTCTTCTTCATTTTTTGTCTGTGAAACAAGACACGGTGAGTGGTATACACTGACTTATGTCCCTTTAATACAAGAAATATCAGCCGACCTAGCAGAATGTATGGATTTTCTTTTATCCATAACTGAGCATATAATACATTAGCAAATTGAACATCTGCCATCCCCGATCTAATGAATTTCTGTCATATTTTTCAAACAACTTTATCTTGTTCCTTAGGTAGTTCACTGAAATTATATCTTGTCTTAGTTTATTTGTGAGGCTATCCGTGCTGTCGTATGACTGGAAATTTTACAGCTAAAGGTGAGGAGAAAGTGAAGGGATTGAAGGAACGAATGCAAGAGTAATGTTTATCAAGTACACTGCGATAGCTTTCGATGAAAGACGCTGTAGCAGTGCAAAGCTCTATGATTATTGTTATTATTACTTTATTAGAGGTGGTTGGCACACAGATCTATGACGGGATGAATTAAACTCAAATAAAAGCAAGGGCTGATTTCAGCTATTCCTTACTTAATCCCATAAACAGTCAATTGGTATCGTTATATATATTGCTGCTGCTCCTGGCCAGGAAGTCATGGGAGGAGATAAGGTATTATTGGTTTTATCTGCTGTGTGTCGTACATAGAGGGCAAATAGAGTTTCTCTTTTGTGTGGAAAAATCTTGATGTTTAGCTGGACTACTCTGATTTTGAAGCTTGAATTTTCTGTTGGAATGCATCAGTATACAGAAATTTGGGTCTCAGATATAGGAAAAAAGTGGCACTCTAGCTTAATGCTAAGTAGGCAGGGAATTGCTCTTTGTTTTCAAGTGGAATCTACTTAAGTATTTTACCAAGTGAGGAAAACAGTGTGTGACTAATATGGGCCTTGTTTTCTGTGCCTAAGTGGTGTATGAGTTAGCTCTGATTGCTGCAGATCTTGGAGGCAGGTATATGAGCAATGGTTCATAAAATTAACCTGCTGCTACTATAAGCAGGCTGAAACATCACTTGATATAAATTGATATAACACTACTAATGGTGTAGTCTCTTCTGCTGAACTTAGTCTCTCAGTCCAGAGCACCAAAAATATCACAAGTCATACCCCAACACCTCCAACTGTAGCAAGATAAACTCCACAACTGACAGCACTGCGAGTCACATCAGCTGCGGGTCTGATTTAAAAGTACTACAAGACCTGTGGGTATCTGCTAAGTGATATGAACATTTTTTCTAATTTGTCTTCCTCCAGGCAACTGGAGTATGATATCACCACTTTTTATGCTTTCTAGTTTAGAGCTGGTAACAACTGTTCACACAGGGACTCCCTGTGTGTTTACCCACAGAAAACCCTCTAGATTTTTACGTGTCTACAAGCGTACCGCTCCTTGATACAACCCCATTCACCACAAACCCTTTGACCTTAGGGCTACTTTCCCACTTACTCTTTAAATATACTGTTCTACTACACTGGTGTAAATCTCCTTTTGGCTTGGATTTACATGCCTGTTCCTCACAGGGACAGAGAGATACATCCTAGATACAGCCTAGAGCATCTCTGCACTGCCTTCTGCAGTTGACAAAACCAGTTGTTAAACAGTAAAAGATTCAATCAATAAGGGGAGAGCAATGCTTCAGCATTGGGTTTTTTTTGTTTGAAAAGGAATTTTAGTTAATTAAAACTGAAGCAAAAAGCAAACAAGACAGAACTCTTGTCAATTCACTGAGCATTCCTTGTCCACGTGGCCCCACGTGGACATGCAGGAAAGTGGCTCTTCACACTTAGCGTGCTGAGTTTCTGCCCAACGTCTTGGAGACCTGGGCCATAGTGCCTGCTGAATCTTCCTCTTCTCCTCCTCCTCTTCTTCCTGCTCCTCCTTCATCCCCCCTGCTGAGGCCAGTGAGGACTGGCAGGAGAAGGCAACCCTCCTTGTGCTCAAGCAGAGGATGTCTGGCACCTTGAGTCCTGTGCCCTGCTGTGCTCAATGTGGGATGGTGCAGGTTTTGGGGAGGTTTGACTTCATGGGTCAGTGAGAGGAATTTATGGGATCCTGCAGGAACCTGAAAGTGGGTCCCAAAGGCTGGCGGGAGGAGACCAGGGTTTGTTATGTTCTTTGCAGGAGTTGCTTCATATGAGTCAACAAATTTTGTGTTTTCTTGCAGAATTTGGCTGCTGAATGGACCTTTATTAATGTATTATGTAGTTTACGATGCAGAACCAAAGCTTGGGATGGAGGTCAGTAGGTGTACCCCCAAATACCACATGCTTGACAGTGAGTAAGTCAAGCGAAATCAGAAGGCTGCCCTCTTCTCTCCCTGAGCCCTCTATGCGCCGCTTATATTTTGGGGTGTATAAAAATGCCCATACCCTGACTTCCTTTCACATCCCTTTCAAAACAAAGCCATTTCAATCAGATCATTGCAATAACAAAATCCCAACCAGAAGCAGCAGAAAGGAAAAAAAAAACCCATCCCCTCCACCTCCAAACCATTTTCTTTTGCCATGAACTAAAAACCAGCAGTTTCACTTGATTTCATTTTTGGTAATAACTACAACAGTAATTTGCATCTAGGCTGACAATGTGTATAGTGAATGTTAGCCCACTGTGATTTGGAATTGGCAAGTTATAGCAACCCTCTGGAAAACCAGGATTTACAAGGGAAACGCTGACAAACATGTAACTACGGTGGCACTTGCTCTATACCATATAACACGTAAAACAGTGAAATGGAATATAAGTTTCTCCTAATTATTGAAAATATTTTCGGGCTGACTTGTGCAAAAGCACTAATTTTCCTCTTATGTTTCAGATTATTTTTTGCTTTCAAAGCAAATATTGTTCTAAGCCACCTATATTTAAAAACATGCAGATAATCACAGTCAAAAAAAGAGTGTACTGCATCACGTGATTTTTTGGGAGGCTATGTATAATAAGAAGAATTTCAAGGCTGTGTGGACTTGCATGACACATATTATTATTGCATGAGCAAAAAACCAATACTGAATGGTAATAACCATTTGTCAGAGGCAGCACAGAGGATTATATTATAACCTTTTGTGTGTATGTGTGTTTATGTGTATCCTTTATAAAGCAATCAGGCACCTTCCAATTTCCAAACACCTGATAATATTAAAGTTTATTTTATCACATCCAAGGTTATATATTCTTTCAACTTCATAGTGACCCTAGGAGGAAGAGGAATAATGGATCAGGAACCTATTATAGCTATTCTGTGTTAAACAGCCAAGTAAAGGGCAAATATAGTTCTGTAGTCGAATCAATCACTGAACCCATCAGTGAGAATGACCCTCTTGGCCCCCACCTTCTTCCCTGTGCCTAAGAATTTGCCATATTCAATCTTTAGGCTCTGAACCCAAATGCCCTTTGAAAGTGAATTTATGATCACTTCATCACACTGTCTATTAGCTCACTTTCTAACAAATAGGATTGAGAAATATATGGCAGGAACTGCAACGACACATTTCCAACTAATGGTTAAAATGTCAGGGTGATAATGTACAAGTGCGTCTGCCCTCAAACACAAAATCAAATGCAGCTTTACAAGGGCTGTCGCCATTCCACTTTAGTTAAAGACTTGCAAGCTTCCTTCTTCCCCTTTGCAGGGCTGCAGTTTGGAAGCTGCTGCATCTCATCAGGGCTCGGTTTGCCAGTGCTGTACTGTACTTCATTAGGCAGCTCTATTTAATGGTTTCAACAAAAGCCATCATTTTAGCCCAACTGCCTTGACTAAATTAAAATTTCCAATCTCTGTTTTAGTGTTCTGCAACTGATGTATACATAAGCAAAACTGGTCAACATCTGCCAGGGGGTTGGCCAAAAGTTCTGTAAAGATGTACTTCACATTTCTGAAGCATGTGCAAAGTAACAACGTACTTATCCTCCTGAGGGCTCTCATGATTTTACTTCACCATTTGTTCAGACACACTTTAGCAGCATATAAGCCATACAGTTGATTCTCCCCTTGGTTGCAGTTTTATCTGTAGTGTCATTTTGAGTAATTGGGGTATGGTAGCTGATCAACTTTCAGGTTTCTCATTGGCAGAAAGGGACTGTATTGGCACCAAGAAAGAATATGATGGGTCCTCTCGGTGCCTGAGCAAGTGTCCCTCTTTTGCACTTGGCTACCCAAGGCCATTAGAAAATAAGCTTAATAAAGCAACTCAGTGTATACATCTTAACTATTCCCAGCCAAGGGGATGCAGCTATAGAAGAAATATTTTAAACCAATATGAAAGATGGTAAATGTACATATTTAGTCAGTGATCTGTGAAAGTTTTTGAATTAGTTTTTAAAGCTTTGTTAAGACCAGAACGCACAGATGTTGAAAACAAGTTCAGATGTAGCGACAGATGGTATTTGATTATGAAGCAGACTGTTCATATAATACAAAGATGCTGCTTCTGCCATACACAAGTAACTGCAGAGAGTGCAGTAGAAATTTTGGAAGGCAGAGCAGTTCAAGAGGTTCTTTGTGCGGCAATAACTTTCACATTTTTCCAGCAGTGCTAGAATTGGGATAATTTTCTTTCTTTTGCAGTTGACGTCCTCACTGCCCCCTCCCACCCCCACATCCCTTCCATTTTATCCCCTCTTTTTGATCTTCTCTTCAGGTCATTTGAAATCAGATTAAGGATAAATGCACGTCATTTATTTTTACAGAAGAACAAAGTTCCTTAAGGTTAATAATAAAAATAAATATTATTATGTATTACTGGTATTATCTATTTAAAAAAAATAAAATTAAGAGTACCACATTTTGTAGAAATCCTGAATTTTGCAAGTGATACAACACTATATCCAGAATCTCAGAGCAGTTGTACAGATCTTTTGCTGGGGTCAACATGCATGCTGATTTGGTGGGGCTGCTGCCACGTTTACCTTGCCAAAACCACAGTCACCCCGCTTCCTCTTGCCTCTTCCCAGAAGACGTGAGAATGGTGCTGAAATTTGGAAACACCAGGAGGGAGCCGTGCAAAGGGCAGGGGTGCCCATCACTGGGCACCAGCTTAACCCCACTGTTGAGCAAGGTTCTGGTGGTGGTGGGGCATCTGGACCCTTGCTGCCACCGCTGCCCTCCATGGGTCCTGCTTTGCCCATGGCCTGTGGACCCCAATACCTTTGCCCAGAGCAAGAAGCAGCTTACGTGGCCTCTGGCAGTGCCCAGCCACCAGGCCCTTCACACAGGGTTGTTCTTGGCAGAGCCAGGTTTCCCCCATAGTCCCAGTGTGGCAACCATGGACCTGCTCTTTTCCCAGCACAGCCCCAGAAGCAGCTGGGATGGCTGCCCTGTGCCTCCCTGTGCCTCCAGGTGCTGCAGCAGGCCACGGCCCTGGTCAGTGTCTGCCAAATACTCTGGAAATTTCTGAAAGGGCAGAAAAACCCTTTAAGCAGCAGGCCCTTCCCAATGGTACAACCTGGCTCATGGGCCAGGGAAATTCTTGCCACGGACAGGCTTTTTCAATTTCTCTGTGGTTCCCCCCAGGTTCTGCAGAAGCAAATGGCTGGGTAAACAGTACTTCACAATATTGGCTCTGGTCGCTCTCAAGGATGCAAAAGGATGCCAGAAAGCAAGGTTTCTACTAGGAAATAAAACAGGAATGGCAGCAGTGTGTCAATTGCACAACAGAAACTGGGGGCTTTTCGAGGGCTGCGCAGGAAGCCCTGACTCGGGCTGTTAATGAGTAACGACGAGCGTTAATGAGTAATGCAGAGGGCTGGCAGCAGCCTGGCACCTGGGTGGGGGGCTGGAGGACCAGGAGCTGTTTCTGGCTCTGCAGCAGGCAGGAGCAGGGTCCTGGAGAGGAGATACCACCATCCCGCATCTCCGGTTCACTGTCTGAAAAATGGGAACGTGCAGTTGGTGGCGTGAAAATCTTTGAGCTCAGCCTTTTCAAAGTGCTTGAAGTTTTCCCCTTTGGCACTCAATGCGTGCTGAAGCTCTGCACCTGAGCTCTAGGTTTCACCAAAAGCTGGGAAGTCCTAACACTTTGGTTCATGTAAGAAAGCAAACAAACTCTAAACACATGTATTTTATTAAGAAAGTTTTAAAAGACAGCCCTTGACCCAAGCATCCTTCTACTTCCAGGGTTTTTTCATTCTGAAATGAGCTCAGGCCGCACAGTTTTCAAATAAACCTTTAAAGCAGTTTAAACCTGGGCCTCATGGGCTGCTGGAGATCAACTCCTAACTGTTCTGCAGCTTTCTTAAATATGCCAACCACTATTGCCATGAGTGGGGGGCAGGTAGATCTCCAGTCTGAATGGCTGCTTTTCAGCCCAAGGCAGGCAGCCATGTAGTAGCCAGGATGAGATTGTTCTCAGACCCTTGTGGGGGAGAAAAAAAAAAAAAAAAAAAAAAAACATAAAATGAAGTGCCTCTTCTTCAGAGAAATCTGGGCTCAGGGTTTTTCTAACTGGAGCATCATGTCTTCCTTTAAAAAGCTCTGATCAAATTATTGAGCTGATAAGTGATTCCCCTTGGTTTTATATGTGCTGGCATGAATTATCCTTGAGTGTTGCATATTAGGGTTGTTTTGTACTAAAAGGTGTTAAACACTTGTAATAAATATTTTTCCTTATTTCCCCTAGGACACAGTTCCATCTCTGGTTGGTGAAGCATAAAAAAGAGCTGTCATGCCCAGTTTTAATAGGCAATAGGATTTCAAGCCCCCAGAGTTGTTTCACAGTCTGGCGGGGGGCATAATGAAACTGGCCACTGTTGTCACAAGACTTTTTCCTCTCATGCGTTCTCCCCTGTTACCTCCCACAGCTGCTTGACTGGCAGGTCTCTTGCAAACTGCAAACATATTTACATTGGAGCTGGTAGTATTTCTTTTTCTATCTGTGCCATCTTTCTCTCTTTTTTTTTTTTTTTTTTAAATTTCTTTTTTTAATTTTTTTTAATTTATTTTTTCCTTACCTTTGCCTAGCTAGAGACCCAACCTAAGTCTAATTTTAAAGAATAAAATAAAACTGCATGCAATTAACTGCCTTTGAGTGTGAGCAGCAGTTCATTTTCATGTGTTTTGTTGTAAAGCAAATAGCTTGTTTGTTTGTTTTTTCACACTGATTCCCAAATAAATGGGAAAGTACCACCATTCACTTGCCTAGGATTTATTCATGAGAAAGAAATCACAGCCTCCCAGACTCTGGGCAGAGGGAAGTGGGGGGGTCCTTTCTCTGCATGAGATTCTGTGTCTCACTCTGCTCTGAAGCACTGGAAAGAGGCAGACAACCCTAAGCCAACAGAATTCATATGAATGTCTAAAAAAAATAATAATTATGTAAATAAATGGTACCTCGTTCCCCTCTTTGAGGTATGCTAGTGATACTAATAAGCTCTATGTAAAAATGAGTGTTATGGCAAGTGATGGATTTTCTGCACCCCACCGACTGATCAGGCTTTAATAGGCAGCTTCTCCAAATGCCCCTCTCCCCTGAAAAGCTGGGAGAACAGGCAGCCCTTACAACGTGCCCAGAGGGTCACAGACCAGGAACAATCCTCCCACTGCTTTTTATCTAGCAGTTCTGCCACCTCCATCCCCATTCAACAGGAAGCTTTAGCTTTAAGATTTAATTTATTTTCTGTGTTGTATTCTTAAAATAAACACAATGCCATATTTTAAAACTCAATCAGATTAATCTGCTTGGGGAAACACCATAACCCATTGCAAAGACTGACAGGCTTGTTTGCCATTACTCCCCAAATGCAGTCAGTTGTATGCTGCAACTCACCCTTCTTAAACAAAGAGGGAAGACTGGATCAGAAGGGATCATCTCCATAGAAATTGTGTTGGCACAACCTAGGCTGGGCATAAATAAGGGTACAGACCAAGAAAAAGAGAGCCATTAATTCTTTCAGGGTCTCAAATGACAAAATGCAGTCTTCTACATCCAGCTTCTCAGTAACATGATGTGTAAAAGACTCCAGTTCCTAGTCATTGTCTCAGTGACAAAAAATTGCCCTATTTGCCTTGGTCAGGTATGACTCATATCTTCCTTTGGATTTTAAAGCTAGAACATAGTATCTTCCTTGTTGTAAAAACTCTAGGTACTAGGGGAACTGAGGATTTCCAAGCACAGACAGATGGCCAGATCTGCAGAATTTGGATCATTTCAGGGTGCTTGAAGCCTGGGAAAGTTGATTTGGCCTTCTGCAATGACAGGGACTACTTGCCAAGTTCCAGTCTATCTCTGAACTCCTGTATTCTGAGTTGCCAATAGCTAGTCTTCTTATTTAGAGATCTGTGTGCTTTCCACTGCAGGCTACAAAGGCAAATAGTGTCTTGTATTTCATAGAACTAGTGCATTTGAGAAGAAAACTGAGCACGGTACAGAGTGAGCTAGCAAATACCCATGCAGCTTGTATCCTTTGGTCCAGTAACTGGGCACCTGAAGATGATCTCCCTCTCCTTCATCTAGTCAAGTCTTGATAGCTAACAGAAAAATCAGCCACCTGGGTAATATGTAGCTGCCTTTATAAGTCTTAGCTCGGATGTGCATAACCAGCTGCCTTGTTTTAGTCTTCTCACCCTCGCTTTGATTTCCCTCTGACAAGGAAACCATTTTCATGGCTTCCCAGCAGATTCCTCCTGGGATGCCTGTGCTTGCCCTGAGCCAAGATTGGCAGAGGACCTCCTCAAGGCTGGAGGCTTTCTGGAGTGGATGAGCCAGGGACCTTGATATGCTTCTCATTTCAGACACTGCAGCCTGCCCTGCTCACCATGCCACGGTCCTAGCACCCTCCCAAATACATGGACAGTCAGCAAGCGATGTGGAGCAGCCAGTTCTTTAAGAAATGACTTGAATGTCAAATACTTCGACTTGAAAATGCTTCTAGGATGTTTGTTTGGTAATGTGGATAGCCGTGAACTAGGAAAGGCAGTTTGTTTGCAGTAAAAATAGAGCAGCTCTTACACCTAGATGACTGTTAGCTACACAGGTGCAACTTTATAACCTTCCACAGACGCCCTTTACACCTGCCCTTGATGTGGCCCAGCAAATGCAACTCCAGTTGCATAAAAAGACATGGAGTTTTAATTGCTGTTGAAGATACAAAATATTTATTTGATTGTTACAGTGTAGCTAAGGCTGGATTGAGGCTCCAGCTCAGCTCTTCAGTGTCTTGAGGCTGAATCAGGGAAGATTCTGAAAATAAGTGACCTCAGATGAAAGTGTGTTTTTAACATGCTCCTTATTCAAACCCAGAAAATTCTTGCACAATTTTGTGATCCAAATAAACTAACATCTTACTGCCATCTGCACCAATTCTAAGCCAAAAAGAGACCATTCACATCTGAAATGGTTCACTCAACCTCAGAATTTTAAGATGCATATGAAACAGCGGAAATAGCACAGGACTAGAAAAAACAGTAAACAAACGAGACTTGTATTTTGAGGAACTATGTAAGAACAGATTAGTAACATATAATGCTAATGAATATACAGCTTGAAAAGGAAGTGACCCAAGAGAGGTAGATGGTAATGAGAAGAACAGAGAATGGTATCTGGACACGATCATTAACAAGGCCAAATTGATAACAGGAACAAACATGAACCACATCAAAACAAGCATTATTCCAGATTCACTCGACTTGTGGAACTCCCTGTTGCAGACACCAGCAAGGCAGGTATATTCAAGAAATGATTAAACATCATCAAGAGAAGTAGTTTTTAGCTCGTGTTGGCTACATTTAATTTAAAGGGCTGTCTATGCCTCAGACACAAAATGTCACTTGCAAGGAGTTATTCCTTGTCTGATAGACTATTGCAAAATAACATTCATTATCTTAACCAGTGCTGGAGGTAGGACACCGGATTAGATAAATCATTATATCCATTTTGCAAGAGGGCTGGCAGTTTCATTAATAAATATTTCAAACTAAAGGGAAAAGAAAACCTTCAGAGGACTACAGGGTTAGGCACAGCCTGGCCACAGCAGAGAGGGTTCACCTCTAGATATGGGGCAACATAAACTTTTGGAAAGAAATATAAACAAGGGCAATGAGCTTGTAATTTATATTTTATTTTGCACAAGCTTGCATATATACTGCACATACATTCAGTTTAGAGAAGATGGAAGGCACACAAGGCAATTGAACTACTGTATCCTTTAAGTGGTACAAAGCAAAAAGGTAAAAGTCTGGAGAGTATACAAAAGCTTTAAACACACAAAATAAAATCCACCCCCCCAAACATTTTTCCTGTGTTTATCTTAAATTTAGTAGCTGCCAAGCTAGAATTGTAACTTTTTTCAATCAATTGTCTACTGCACCTTTTTTTCCAAACGGACAGGGGAGTCTTATTGTTTTATCTTGTCATCAATTAATATTACAGTACATCCTTGGTAATACAAAATTGTACACCTTCATCAAATAAATTAGGATAAATTAAACCAATAAATTATGCAAAGTCTTCAGAACAATAGACAACAACAAAAAATCCACAGTTGAAATTGCCTCTAGCTAAAAAATAAAATAAAAAAATCAAAAATTGACTTTATCAGTTCAGTTATTGTACTATCTTCAAATTAAAGGGTTTTTTATTACAAAAAAAAAAAAAAAAGAGCTTAATAATGCTATTTACAACATATTGCTAAATAATATAAAGGCAGTGTTTTGTCACTTTTGTAACTATATACATATGAGTAATGGCTGGGACAATATCAGTTTAAACCTTAACCTTTGACTCTTCTGGGCAGCATTAAAACCAACCTAAAGAGACTTTTTTTTTTTTTTTTCCTTTTTTTCTTTTTTTTTTTTCCTTCTTTTTTAGTTTTTGACGCTTACACATTATATGGTAATGAGATGGTTATTGTGTTTGTCTAATATCTCACTCAAGTGGTACAACTAATGCAGAAAGGATGGATTTTCGAGAAAAATATAAGTTCAGTGTTCCTTCTAGATTTGTTTCTACATATCCCGGTACATTTGTGCATTCAGAAGGTGGCTGCTTCAGGAGAGGTGACTGTGGCTCAGATGAAAAGACTACATAAAGTCATAGTGCCACCACCTTTCATACACTAAGAAGGATATTCCTAAGAAGATACAAAGGTTAAATACCAGTTTTCATCCCAGCTCTAAATATGAGCATTTTTAGCTTCAGTTTATAGATGGTTTACAACCAACAGTTCTACAGAAAACAAAATTGCATTTCCTTCAACAGAACATTTAAGTGCAATACAGTAACTGCTTACTCATATAAACCAGTTACATTCCTTAAGGGGAGCTTTTTGAAAACAATGCGTATTGGAATTTTCAAACACATAGTTGGTACCAGAAGGAAACATTTGCACTATTAACACCAATGATTGCTATATAATACACATGGCAAATATAGTTTTTGCTTTTACTTCTCATGTACAGTGCTCACTTTGGGGGTTTTGTAAACCACTTTCCATTTTTTTATATATATATATATATCTTTCTGTATATATATATATGTATATTCTTTCAATGCTGCTGGTGAAAATCCTATCTTTAAAGCCACAAAATCTTCACCTTTATTTCTTAATTAATATTAACCTGTGGAAAAAAACATTTTTCTATTAACTGACTTCATATACATAGAAAAAAAATCTGCAATTTTACAGAAACTGTATTACCCATTCCCTTGACATATGATGAAAGAGACTTAACTTTTAAAAGTAGAGAGCTGGATTTTCAAGAATGCTTTCAACTATCTATACAGTTACTGTAGTGTTTCTTATAAATTCAACAGATGTTTTCAGAATGTAGTTATTAAAATCTTATGTCTTTATGCAAGAACAGCCATAAGGTTGAATATTTACATTGCTTTATAAAAGTTCCCCTCGATTTTAAATGTTCACCCACATACCTGGTACAGTAACAAAGATTCTGCAAACTTAAAACACTTTAATTAAATAATACTCAGAGGCACAAAGCAAACCTCAGGAATACATGGGTGAACACTTTCTTAAATAATTACTACATTCTAACATCTTCCACGTGTTTACCATTAAACGTGAAACGTTCCCATTAAACAACCAGAGATACAGTAAGAATTAAATGTTTTGTAGTTTCAAATAGAACATTCTTCTCACAAAACATAACAAATGTCTAAAATAGGTTCTTAATCTAGATAGGAAAAAGGTAAGCTTTTCACTTCATACGCATATTTTGTGTGTGTGTGTTTCTGTGTATATATATATACATATACCCACACATTTTGCCTTTGTGTGTGTGACTCCATATGTATATGTACATGCACATATGTCACGTATGAAATATTGCTTCTATACTACTTTTCATCAGGCTAAGAAAACACAAGATTTGCACCACAGTTACAAAAAATTGGCTTCTACAAGAATTTTCAAAACTTGAATGCTGCTCAAACAATTGAGAAAAAATAATTTGCGTTATCAAACTGTTCTAAAAATTCTCTTCTTCAAAAACGTATTCTCCTGCTTTTTTTTTTTTTTTTAATTTTTAAAAAGACACAAAATATGCATAGCTATCAACGTCATGTCAAACAGCTGGAAAAAAAGAAAAGAAAATCAGTGTTTATTGCAGCTGTAGTAATTGAAAAATAAAGGTTAAAAGATGAAAATTGTAAGCCACAGAAGGCACAAGAACAATTGTACTTGTGGGGGAAAAACTGGTATTTTGAAGGATTTTTTTTATCCTTCCGCTGGTGCATTTAAGGTCTAGGCACAGACTATAACCTCAAGTTTATATGCAGAAATAAATCTGAATTAGCAGTCAATGAATGGCAACATGGGGTTTCTACATGGATTTTGAGATTCTTTTTCTTTCCCTATGTAAACTTTTCATTACAATAAAAATAGCCTCCTGCCTTTTAGCCATTTTTTAGTGAAATAATCTTGAGATCAATTGAAAGAAACCGCTTTCTAGGTAAAATTTAGTAGGAGCTATTCCAGGTATTTAAAATTTTAGGTGTATTGGGAGGCACAAAGGCAATATGGCTATAAAATGCAGAAAAAATCACACCACTGAAATGATCAAATTGTTGTTTATTCCTTGTTCAGATGAAGTTGCTTTTTTAGTTTTGTTTTTAAGATGAAAGAACTACTCTTAATTCCTATGCCTCATTTACTATTGAGATTATGCTACTTATAAATAAATAAATAAATGCAAATAAATGCAACAACATCAAGTATTGAGTACACAATTTCACTTCTTTAGATTATGTGAATCACATTGCAGCCACTTAATAATATTAATAATAATAATAATAATAATAATATAATAAAAACATAATAAAAGTAACGGTAAAATCACAGATTGAGATGGTAGCTAGTAGTATGTCCACATAGTATGACTAAAGTATGGCTTTGCTTTCTTATGTCCAAGGTGACAATGCAGTGTTATATTTTGTATCTGATGGTATGCCAATGATGAACTTACTGTATTAAAACTTGAGCATTTTATGCCACTTCTTCCCATAAATCAAAAAAAGTGCATGAACACAATTTTCATCCTTTCTTTCTCAGAATTCATTGGAATTGCTTCTATATGAAGTGTAATGTTTACCAAATCATGCACTCAATTAAAAAAAAAAAAAAAAAAAGGGGGGGGGGGGGGGGGAACCAAACAAAAACCAACAAAATAAAATGGAAGAAAAGAAAGAAAAAGACAAATCCTCTCTAGTGTATGGATACATACAACACTAGGTACTCTCAGGGACTCTAAAATCAAGATTTGTTTTGCCTTTAATGCATAGTGAAAATGTTGGCACTTCATCCCATGCTATTGTCTGCATTGCCTATACTCCACAGATACTGCCAGTGCTGGAAAAGAATGACAGGGAATCGTAGGATTGTGCTGTTTTAATTTGAAGTCAGCAGGTTTTTAAGGCTTTCTGCTAACAATAATTGCTTTCATACATTTCTGTCTATCAGCAGTATTTGTAAATGAAGTGAAATTGCAATGATCAGGTCAGCTCTTCAGTCACATGGATAAACTTTCACTCTCCAAAGTCAAAATGTAATTTTAAAATAAAGAAATAAGATACCAATATCCTTGATGGTCTAAATATAATTCGCAGCTAATTAGGAACTTCCTCTAGATTCAAACTGAATTCTGTAGAGGAAAACACTCTTGACGATAACAATAAATTCTTACTGCATCCGTACAAAAGACGACAGAAAAAATGACAAACACAGAGTGCCACAGAATATTCAACCTTCCCCCATGCTTCTGGAGATGATACCTTTCTGAGAACGTGAGAAAAGGAGAGCCACTGAGGAAAGCATGAGAACTAGCAGCTAGCTGTCTTTCCATCTGCTGACGTATCACAGTTCAGCATTCAGGTGAACCCAGATCTGTCATGGACTTTACACCATCGCTCAGATTTTGGTCAAGACTAGCTCCAGCTTCAGAGGACAAGTGCAGCGCACTGAGCAAATAGACTTATTTTTTTGAAAGCTGCACTTACTGTAATTCTAAAAATCCAATTTGGCTATCTGAACCTTGCATAGCCAGGAGGACACTGCAATTTTTTTTGTATACGCTTGATTAGATTTTTATGAAAATGCATTTTTTATTCTTCTGATTAGGAAAAGACTAATTATATTTTATAGCTACAAACAAGTTGGTTTTGCTTTTTTTCCTTTGCCTCAGCACTGTGAGGTGAAGATACTTTCTTCTATTACATCTAAAATATTTCAAAAAGTGCTTTTCAGGACAGATGTAGAATAACAGACAGAAAACTTTGTATACTGGAAAGGGGATTTTGGGGGGCTTAATTGATTAAGAAAAGAATAAATTTAGGAACTAATGACAAACAGAAAACTTTATATACTGGAAAGGGGATTTTTGGGGGCAGAATCGACTAAGAAAAGAATAAATTTAAGAACTAATGCCATTTAAAGTAAGATGGAGACATGGCAATATAGGACACTGAAGGTTTCATTTTTACTCTATGGAGAGTGAAATGCTTCCGCTTTAAGAAGCTGACCATATTCCTAAATTAGTATGGTTGATACAATATTGTGCATGAACTACTGGCCTCACCCTGCAAGAATGGTACTTGATTTGTGCAAACATCCCTTAGCTGAGATTTAGAGAAGCAACAACCTGGCATGTTGATTACTGGTGCAGGGTGTTTATCATTTCTGTAAGGGAAGTATGAAGAACAGGGTTTGCTTTTTTAGGGTATCACTTCTTGGAGTGAGTACCTAAAATAGATGTTGTAGTTTTTTGAAGTATGAAAAAAATCTAGTTATTGGTTAAAAAGTATATATATATAAAAAACCCAACAAAACCTCGAAGCTTATGAAGTGACTCCACAGAGTTCAGACCTTTAGCAGTATAAACATAATATAAACCTCATTGTCTGCAGTATTGTGCCATGACAGTCTCACTAAGACAAAATGCCACTTTGCAGCAAGCAATAAATCTGACAAAGCATTTTTAAACATAATGCCCTAACTTGCTAAGACAGGCTTTTACACGCTTCCAAACTCTTCTCCCTGAAAATTAACCCAGTTGATTCTCCAAATGTTAAGGGTCTCGGGCAAAAGTAAACCAAAGGCTGAAGTAAAATCACCATCCCCTTGGAACTGAATGAAAACTTAAATCCAGGAGGGATCACAGTCTAATTTCATATACATATATATGTATGTGATACACATATATATGAAATTAAAATAGAGACACACGTGACTTGGGTATCAGAAGGGGACTGCTACTTTCATACATTCATAAATAGCTGCTGAACTCTCTACTCATGAAGAAGCTCTTGTAGGCAGTTTGGGGATTTGAAAATCTCGGGGACCTCACTGTCCAGCTTACAGATGACCTTGTATATGGCCTTCTTCCAGGAAGGATCAACATCTTTGCCTGCGATAATGGCATTGAAAAACTCCCGTAACGTGATCTGAGCCACTTCCAGGAATCTCTCTGGAACCTGCTGATACAAGGAGACAATGGCATTAATACAGTTTTCAATTTCAAGTCTCTGGTTCTTCAAAGGAAACTGAGCTAAGTTCTTTCTTTCAGAAAGGGGCTTACATAGCACCTGCATTTTCTAAATGTGGCAGCCTTCTATTCTCTTATGCAAAGCTGTTATATATAGTACTATAGCAATAACTTTTATAACATGTGTTAGAGATCTTTGTAAAGCACTGACAGAATGTAGGTAACAAAATGTTACTGTCTGAGTTCGGACAGTGGGGGATTTGTAGGATATAATTAGCAGGGGGAAAACAAACAATTTTCTTTAAGGAGAAAAATCTTTGCTAGATCTAATACCCATGCATTTATGGCTACGTTCTCCTTTCTGTGTGGAAACTAACACAAAAGCTACACTCACAAAGAAAGCCCTCAGTACCCCTGTGCTTAACTTTGGTCACAACCTGTGCTGAAAGCTATCAAAGAAACAGGGTACCTCTGAATGACAGAATCACAGAGTGTTAGGGGTTGGAAGAGACTGCTGAAGATCACTGAGTCCAATCCCCCTGTCAGAGCAGGTCCAAAAATAGGGCAGATCACTCAGGCCTCCAGAGAAGGTCTTGAAAGTCTCCAGAGAAGGAGACTCCACAACCTCTCTGGGGAGCCTCTTCCAGTGCTCTGTAACCCTCACAGCAAAGAAGTTCTTCCTCATGTTGAGGTGGAACTTCCTATGCTCGAGTTTGACTCCATTGCCCCTCATCCTAATGAATGTTTTTCATAGCTTAAGAACAAGCAAGCAACCAAGCAAACCTTCAGCAAATGGCTTGCCTCTGTGGCTGCTGTGCACGAGACTCCCATAAGATAGTTTTTTGTGGGAGACATGATGGTCTTCCCTTCTTTTTCAGAAGCCTACAAATAAAACTCCAACCTCTTCAACGGGTGCATTGTGCTCCAAGTGGCTACTGATCTGGGATGTGTCAAACTCATCTGGGTTTTCTAAATGTCACTGTCACTTCATGGTGACAATGGTGAGCTAGCAGGGACATGCCACTCTCAGAAGCCCTTGAACAATAGGGAAATGTTAAAAAACACAGTTACCTCCAAACTTTGGTAATTCATCCTAAACAGTTGTTGCAGGCACCAGCACGAGCGCCGCCTTCTTACCCTCTGCCTTAAATGATTCAAAACCAATCACTATAATGAACCATAGGTCAGTTGCAAGGTTGAGGTCATCTCCATAAAGGTATTATTTTCCATTTTTATTACGGAAATATGGCTTCACAGCTCTAGAACTGCTAATACACACCCGGCCAGTAGCCAGTATGCTTATAATAGCAAGTATTCCCTCACTGCTATTCTTTGCCCACTCTGGCAAGAGTTCTCCAATCTGCAGCAGGGGTCACTTCAACTATTCCTGTGACCAACAGACTCCTGGGCAGATCTCACTTATTTCTAGATCAAGGCCAGCACTTTTCCCTCTACTTAAGGCTTTTGTTCTTCTCCCTTTAGAAGCCACTTTCAGAAAACTTGTCTGGAAATGTGCGCGTTTAACCTTGGCACGGTGGAGCTCTGGAGCCTCACCCCATGATGACTATTGAGGAAACACTAACAGTTTGCTAGCCATGTTTTGCCATCAGGTAAGCATAAGATCAGCCCCTCCTGGCACCAGCTGACAAGCTCTGTTTCCAGAAGTCCCACAGCCTGCAGAAGTTCTCTATCTACCTTCAAGAGTGAAATCCAGACCTTACACACTTTTCTTTGCTCCCAAAATACAGGCTGCCTTCTGTGGAAATTTTTCATCCAACACTTTTTGGTTCAGGCAGTTCAAACAACTACTCATATGCTGTTGATCACCCTTGGTTTTACTAAACGCTAATCAAGGGGAAGAAGCTGGTGACTACCTGATACTATAAGGTAAGAAATGTAGTAGATAACCAACTTCTTGGTGTGCTAACGCATGAGGGAAAAAACTGTTGGTTTTTGCCTTTGTGCTTGGGAAAAAAGAGTTCACACTTTTCAGCTTTTGTGTCCACTCCAGAGAACCAACATTAGATGCTCTTCTTTGCTTCCAAGTCACTGGAAATGGGAGGGAAGCAATTACAAGCACCTACACCAGAAGCATAAAGTCCAAATGCAAGAAGTCCTACCTCTCCTTGCATGGCTACACCCATGACAATCGTAAACACAGAAGTAACAACTTATGTTTTCAGTTGAACCTTTCAATTCAGTTTCTACCAGTGCATGTTAAAGTTTTCAAGATAGGGAATGCTGCTTTTCCACAGAGCAGGCAGTGCGAACCCCCTGACCTACAAGGTTCCAGGCCTCTCACTCCTCTTGTAGGCTAGAAATTAGCTTTTAAGCTAACTTTTTAGCTGACTTCATTGTACCTGAATCATATCTGCAGGTCTGGGGCCTTTTGAACCTGCTACAACAGGCTGCAGATAGCAGCCCAAAAACATAACAGTGAATGAAGCCCCACGGGGGCTTTGAAGAGACCTCCTCATAATGCTGAGCTCCAAAAGATTTCTCCTACTCTGCTGGCGTTAGAGCTGTTCATAGCTCTTTCCTTTTGGGATGCTATTAACAATTTTTCATGTCAGACTGGATTACAAACGTTACTTTGCATGTTGTAATGTGAATAGCACTGTGATTAATTCCCACAGGATAGTACGTCAGCCAATAATTTTCCTTTCTAGGAAGAGTAACCGCAAAGTGTTGTGTTGGCTTTTTTTTACAAAAATGAACAAAATACTAGTGAAGTCCAGAGCCTGAAAAGAAATATTTAAATGGATGGGTAGTTAGATTTTTCACTGGGCAATAATCAGTCAGCCATGTTAATTATGTGTCTGGGGGTAGCATTTCCCTGACCATCAGTGATGGCGACCTATTCAGCGCATCTTTACACCTAAATGACTGAACATCTCTGAAGTAGGAACATCTGCAGAAAATGCTTCAGTGACAAATAAACTCCATCTACATTGCTTTTAATAGAACCAATAATCCCTAGTATGAACCCAGGGCATTTTCTTAGCATCAGGTGGCAGCAGTCAATCAAAGAATCCTCCACCAGGAGGAAAGACAATGAGGTCTGTAAAGGGGGAGGACAGGTGGGTTTCAGGTTGAACCATCCACATCAGAATGATTTAGAAGGAAATCACACTTTGCTACACACTTTGCCAATATAACTTAGCTCCACTGCCAAGGAAGAAGTCGCAGGCCAAATTTTGGGCTAGTGTAAATCAGCAGGTCCCTACCAGCCTCAGTGTGCTTATGCTGCTTTACATCTGGTAAACATCCATCCCGGACCTCCTAACACTCTCCAACAGCCACCACAGTGCCTGTTCTCAAGCCTTAGCCACTTTAGCACATCTCCATCATCTGTGAAAACTGGGAGGGAATTAAAACTCTCATCTGCTCTTGTCTATTTATGCTGTTTTAACTACTGGCATTTCCTTGGCTTGAACAACAAACCTGAACTATTTCACTCCTGGGTTTGCATATGCAACTACCATGCTGAACCACTTGGATTAGCACTGTGGGGGAGTGCTTTGTTAAAAATACTCAGCACAAACTATTTCTACGTGAGTAAAACTATAGTTCAAATGGCTTAAAAGTTGAAGCCAAGTCAGATCTAACCCACACTTCTTCATACAGAAGCACACACAGTTGCAAAGGCAATATGCTTTAAAAATACTTGTTGAATTTCTTTTGATGGAAAACATTACCAAAAAGGCAGCAGTGATTGGTAAGGTGAGGGAAAATCCTCAGCAGGTCTAAGTCAGCATTGCTTGAGGAAAATCAGTGAAGCAAGACTGATTTTAAGCCAACAAAGAGGATCACGCTTCCCTTTCTGATGCCATGCATGGACTTTAAAAATCAGTGTTGGGAAGGAGGGCACACTAGATGTATCTCAAGTTGGTGGCTACTCAGTGGTCCTTCACTATTTTTCTCATTATTGGGTTGTCTTGTGTCTTGTATCTTTTGTTAGTTAATTCATTTATTTTTTTGGGTTGTGCAGCAAAGACTTTCTCCCTTCCCTCCCATTCCCCTCATCTCCTCCCCTCCCCAAGCCCTCCTCCTCCTCCTCTTCCCAGTTGCTTTACCTTCAAGGATGATTTGTTTTATTAAACTGACTGTCCCCAGCCTCTGCAGTACATAATAAAAGCCTGACATAGCAGCCTGCCTGCCTTCTGTGTCCTGCAGATACTCATCATAAGTGTCAGGACATACCAAGGTTAGCGGTCACTGGAAGTGCGCTCACTGGCTCAAGCCTTGCCAAACATGCTTGGCAGCTGAATGAATGTCACAGAGAATAGAAGGGGAATTACAAAGGTTAGAAAGAAGACAGCCTTTCTCTCTCTCTCTCTCTCTCTCTTTTTTTTTTTTTTTCTGGAGATATATAAGCTGATTTTTCACACTTCTGAAATAAACATCAGCTCATTCACAGTCCCTTTCCAGCACTTAAATCTCTCCCATTGTCAAGCAAACCTTTAATTTCTACCCAAGCCTTATTTCTTCATTAGCAAAATAAGATGCTTAATTCTCTCTTAATAGAAAAGGGGAAAACCACCAAAACCAAATTACAAAACAAGCCACTGGTCTGCTCAAAGATTTATATGTGTATTTCATGTTGTTAATCCTATTAAGGGTGGGCTTCTTCACAGTTAATCTTTTAAACTTTCAAAAATTCTTGCTCAAGTGGTAAATCTAGATGATAGGAAAAAGCAACACAGATGTAAGGAACACAGAATTGTGAAAGTCAAGTTAAAACCGATATTCCAGAGAACTGTATTTTGGTTTTTTACTATAAAAGGGCAATAAAATGCTGACTGTAAGAAGACAATGTCAAGGAGAAAAGGGTATTGGTATTTTGGATACTCTTGACTGCTCGCCTTGGAGAGAGAGTTATTCTTGTCACAAACCCTTTTGTCTGCATCTGCTGACTGCTTGCCTGTAGCCAGCAGCATACTTTAACTGTTTTGTCACCTCCTAACATCACATGCATCAGCTGTTGTGCTTTTGTTACGGGTATTGTAGAGCTAATCCACTGTGGCTGTTCTACTGTGCAGTAAATAAAACAGAAACTGCTTCTCAGACAATTCTGCATGAATATTTCAGATGGCTTTTACAACTCTGATTCACAAAATAAAATACACCCCCCCCCAACTAGACTCAGATGCCTCAAAGCTAATTGCATGCAATGACTCCAGGCATCAGAAAAAAACTGTTTTAGTTGGATAAATGAATAGCAGACCTTTCTAAAGTTATTCTTTGAAAATAATAAGCATAATCCCTGCCTTGAAATTTTACCTGCACGTAATTTCTTTTCTGTAGCACACTTCAGTTTTTGGCAGCAGCAATTTTGAAATATTTTGTGCCAACAAAATGCTTAAAACATCTCTGACATATTTTTCTCCCATAAGTGCACAAGTCTGAGAAGTTCAGTTTATTTTTATTTGAGTGTCAAGGCTTTTTTAACCATAGAAGTAATTTCACAAAGTTCCCAACTTCTCCCTTAAACTTTCCTAGAACAGGGAATAAAATATTTACTTGGAAGTTCATTTTCTGTAGCTGATTGCTAAACTGTCCTTAACCAGGGTGGCTTTTAGCATGATTCACAGGGGCAATGGTAGCAAAGCCCAGCATGAGGCCTGAAGCAGAAAAGATACCCCAGGAAAGGAGACAAACAGGTGAAGTACTTTACCGAGCATTCATTCACCCTTGTGCACACATGATTCCTCTAAACAAACTCTCCTATCCCTGCTGTTTGTTAAGTAAATATTGATCAAGGAGAGACATATCTCCTGACAGCAGTAGCACAAGCTGGGGGACTTGTACTGCAGACAGAGTGGACTTAAATGGATAAACTCAGATGCTTAGGAAGGCCACACAGAGATTACTAGATAAAAAGGAAAGACACAGAGTTGGCTTTTCCCCTCTGTGGGGGGCTGGGAATTAGTTATGTGGAACCTCCATGATAGAAAGTCATCTGCTCCCAGACAGTCTTATAAAGCAAGATGCCTGCGTCTTAGGTGCCCAAATGACTTCATATTTTTATCTCATGCCAGCTGATGCATTAATATTACATGCAATAAATATGGAGTTTAAGTCCCTCTCCTTGAGCTCATGTGGGAGGCTACCAAGCTCCTCAGTGATGCAGATTTGCACCACTCCATTGGTTTCAACAGAGAGCTCACACTCACTGTGGATTGTCCACCTCTGGTTGTGTGTGGCTGGGCCATGCATTTTTCCTCAGGAGCACTTCTTACCAGCTCATACTCCAACTGAGCAGTTCACTCTGATGCCTGTGGGATAAGGCTCATAGCACCTTACACAAGAGTGCCCAGCTCAGTCTGGTGTGTCAGTTCTCATAAGCAAACAGTGCAGATTTATCTGACTGAAGTGTCCAATGGTAGTATAGCTGCAGAAAGCAGTAGCAAAATTGTCAAATAATTAGTGGCTGTGATTTCTTGTAAAGGGCGTTCGTGAACTGCCAAAATTCGGGTGGACGTTAGAAGTAATGCAAGGGCTTCTTGGAGCATATTTTTAATCACTCCTAAGAGATCAGATCAAAAGCCTCCAAACCATGTGCAAAGCAACCACAAAAGCTATTCACCTTGTCTCGTGGGGCAGAGGGAGGGGATTAGACATTGAATTTCAGCATGGGGTGCCATGTTTAGAAGTACCAAGATCAACGCAACCATTCTAATATTGTAACAGCATCAGACAACTGCTTGGCTGTAGTGCGCAAATCTGAAGATCCTTCAGACAGGGACAGCTGGGCTAAGCTCGAAACCTTTTCTCATATGATGTCTAATCTGTGTTAAACTTCAGCTCCATTTATACAATTAGGCTGGCCAGAGTGTATCTACAGACTTTGCCTGTGGTATTGTGCTGGAGTCTGATAGTGTGTTGTATTACTAATGTTCCAAGAGTAAACACACTTGTAGGAAACAGCTATAGTTCAAGGCTGCACTTTAAAAAAAAAAAAATAGATGTTTCATCAGTCTTAGTAAAGGAACAAACGGCAATAACACTCTGTATCATATTTTACAAAGCTTCAAAAGAACAATGTCCCGTTGAGTGAAATTCAGTAGCATTCTGTAAACATTAATTTAAGGAAATCAATAGGCTCTGTGAGCTAAAGCCATATTGCAAGATAAACTGGCTGGAGTGCTACTTTGTCAAACAGATTTTAGTTTTCTCGGCTAGATAAAGACGGTTTCAAAATGGGGCAACGTGTTGCAACCAAGGTTTGAAAACTATGTGGCCTTCAAACAGTCTGCTTGTTCCTACTACAAAGCTGGATAAACATACTTTAAAAATGATAAGATTGGGCCAGGATTGATTTTACTTTCAAATTTTATATAAAGTAGAATTCTTGGTGAGTGTGTATTTGGATTTTTTTCATTCTAATTATAAGCAGAAATAAACAAGTCTAGCACAGACAGCTCAAGATGTCTGGCTGCCAGGAGAGGGTAAATTATCTGGAGGTGGCTTTTTTTTTTTTTTTTTTTTTTTTTTCCCCACCTTCCTGACTTTCTGTGC
>NW_009952796.1:984159-999441 GCF_000747805.2 Chaetura pelagica | reverse complement strand
TTTTTTTTTTTTTTTTTCCCCCCCAAAACCAGGACTTTCTGGACTCAAAAAAAAATCTTTATTCATGTTGACCTGGTGGGCAACAAGTCGCCTTGCCAAACAGGAAAGCCAAAATCTTTAGTGGACTTAGGATCAGAGGTCTTCAGCTGGTGAAGGCTGCCCACATTGCAGAGCACAAGGTCGTGGTAATGGGAGGTAAACAGGTTGGAGGGAGTCAGAGGGGCAAGGCTTGATCATTCTTCTAGTTGGATCATCTAGGCAGTGGCTACAGAGAGAGACTCCACAGGGAGCCTCTTAATCCAATGAAAAGGCTTAAATTAGGCAAGTGATGGAAAATGTCTCCAGGGTGATGAGGGAGTCCAAAAGTGGGGGAGCAGTCTCACCATAGGTAGCTCCAGGACAGACAGTTTTAATGTGTATGCACAGTGGTCTGCACCGCACAGGTACAGCAACAGCAGAAGAGATTCAGGTAAAGTATTTCTGCTGAGAAAACCTCATGCAAAGAATGACCCAGATGTGCACAGGCACATCCTGCCCCCAAAATCAGAGTAAGGTGAGCCTTAAGGGGTACAATGCAACCTTCTTACAGGAGATGCTTGAGAAACTCCATGTGCATCTTCAACATGTAGCCTCAAGTCCTTTCCTCACATGAGGAAAATTCAGGCCTGTGGGCTTTCGGCGCAAGATGGCACCTAAGTGTCTATTCCCATAATCACAGCCTTCAATGCAGGAACCCTTCCGAGGACAAGCCCTACCTGGTCCCTCTCTACTCGTAAGACACTGCATACCAGCAACGCTGGGGTCAAACCAGCAGTATTGCACCAAGGCATCACACTGCTTCTGAGGCCACTTCTCTGTGGCCTTGTGGGGAGGCTGGTGACACTGGGACCAGCCCCTGCATCCCACCTAGCCAGGGACCCCGCCGCTTTAACAAAGAGTTACAGGGCAGCCTACCTATCCACCGGGCTCACCGCAAATTAGGGATTTGTGCAGTTTGCAGGCACAGACGTGCTGGCCTTTCACAGGATGATGCCACCCTCAGTGGCACTGCCCTACCCTCGGTGCTCCTGTGCCCGCAAGGGCAGCGCCTGCAATACCTTGCTGGTGTCCGGGCTCCTGCCACGCTCATGCATTTCATCACCTCCCCTCCTGCACAGGCTCTTTTCTCTGAGCACAGTGAGCTGCTGCGTGGGACCGTGGAAGCGCTGCAAGTTGGTGTGGCAGCATATCAAGCAGGAGGCTTTGGCTTCTGCACAGAAATTGGAGGCAGGTTTTGGAGAAAGTTGCTACACTTTTTGGCGTGGAAGCCATGGCAGCATATGGCCCAATGTTCTCAGTTTAAGTCTGACACTTAACATTATTTAACAGTTTCTGTGTTAGGTGCTTTATAAGGTAAAGGAAATTAACAATTTTCAGTTAATTAGATCACTCAATTGGCTGAACATCCTGGACACCTCTTAGAAAAAAAGCAGGTTGGCTCATGCAATGGAAAGGCTAATGCTTCTTCCATTATCACTTATGAGGAGAGGGAAATAGCTGGAAAGGATGCTTTTATTTTAAAAACACAAATTAAAATACCTCAACTATTGGATACTCCAGTAAACACACTTTTCTCCCAAACACCACCTTTCTAGAAAGCAGGGCATCAATTTGCCCACCACTATGTGTGCCCCAATTCCCCAGGCCACAGCAGCAGCTCTCTGGTGCCACCACAGTCTGCATTTATTGCCTTCCAAGTTTCCTCTCACAGCTCCTGCTGCACAAATCTGTTAAGAAACAGAGGTTTTTTGGAAAGAGAAGAAGATGAACAAGAAACTGGGTGGTCATTCAGGATGGTCTACTCTCTCACTGTGGCACACAAAGAGAAGCCCACTCTTTTGGGAGAGCACTAACAACACAACACTGAGCCTGACATTTGGGAAGGGAAAAGCAGTAGTCCAAGTCTAGCTCAAAAGAGAAAAATTAGGAAAACAACAGAGGTTTCTTATTGCATTTACTGTTACAATGTAGCTTTTTTACTCCTGTATAAAGCTGAAAAACACATACCCCTCAAATGACTTAAGACTGCATTTTAAAAGCATTTGTTTGAAATGAAGCTGAGATCCCTTATCCCTTGAGTAGAGTTTGAGGCACTAGTAATCTACTGCGGGCTTACTGTTATCTCCTCCGCCAAGCTCACAAAGAGGAGAGAGAATAGGCATGGCTCTTACAAGGAAAAAAACTGACAGTGGGGCTGCTGAGATGTCTGATAACACCAGGGAAGTGAAAGTGGTAGTGCAGTGAAAATGGATACTGTGTGATACATTAGATTTAATCACTTGCATTTCAATTAAGCTTTTCCACAAATAAAGATTGGGGAGTACTCGGCAGGCTCCCGGTGGGGCTGCAGCGCCAAGCGCCGCTGGTGCAGCGCGCCCCGGCTGGAGGCGCACGACAGCGCTTCCTCAGCTTGCTCAGGCTGAACCCCCCCTTCTGCCTCCCAGGGTCCTCCCCGTGAGGACTAAGCTTCTGATTTCACAATACGCAAGAGGCATCCCACACACATCAGCACCCCTGGATCTCTGTCTTGAGACCGCTGTGCCCATGGTTCAGGGGATAAGCCTATCCATCATGGAAACACAGCGACTCTCTCGAGCAAACACAACGGCCTCAACATGCTGGTTTTAAAGCACAAAAGTTGGTGAGACTTGCAAACGGAGTGAGCTGAAACAGATTAAGACTTTCCATTTATAATTTATTTAGACTTTTGGAAATTAATTTCTCCCTTTTCCCCATCCTCAAAAATCATCAATAGGGTTTTACTGGGGAGACGATAATAAAATCTCCTTTTTTGCCTTACTGGTGAATTAGAATTGCATGAGATGTAAAGGTTTCTAATGGAAACTCTGATTGCCCTTAACTTACTGCATTGCCAATGACACTGCTGCAGAATGGAAAAATCACTAAGGCTCCTACAGCTTACGACAGTTGAGGGTTTAGTGTGTGTCAGGAAATGTAAGGAAGGACCACAGGGGAGGTTACTGTCACACCCAAGAAGCTGTGTCTTACAAAAACTGGAGAAGAAATAAAACTCGCAAGCACAAGCAGCCTAACTTTAACTCAGTCCCATTGTGGTGAAATGCAATCTGCTGCATGAGGCTGCCTACAATGCCAAGTGGCATAATTCGTACCCCGCAGCCAAATTCTGGCAGGTGCCGCATGCAGGCTCCCACAAAAAACCTGTCCTGCAAAGTGAGTACAGGGATGACCACTCAATTCTGGCTCTGCTGCAGGAACAGCAGAGAGGTTCTTGCGTACTCTCCTGGACACATCAGCCAGATGGGAATGTGATGTGTTACTCAGAAGGACCAGGAGGCACAGCCCAGACTGTGATGAGCACATGTGTCTCTCAACAGCAGTAAGTCCTCTGCTCTCATGGTGTATTTCCATGCAAAAAAAGAGCTGGGCAGGCAGAAACTGCTGGCTAGACCATGGATACAGAGGAAAAGGGATTCACAGAGCTTGTAGTGTGAGGCAATTTTTTTACGTTTAGCAGAATTTGGCTCTGTAGATGAACCATTAACATTGTAGTAGACGGGACAAGGCTTATAAAGGCTTATACATCTAGTGTACATTATATACATATAAAAATGTTGCAGCAGTTAAGAAACATCTGGAATTGGTGTTGCTTGCTCTTGCTCACTCTTCCCACCTTTCTGCATTGCAGTTACCTGTGTCTTCTGTGTCTGGCCCTGAAAAGCTCCAATTGTGCCCTCTCCCTCCTCATTTTGCGCGTGCTGGGGTGGGGAGAATGAGGAGGGAGGTAAGGAAGAGGGACTAGAAGCAGGTGGTGTTTAATCAGTCTGGCAAGGAAACGAGCAGTTACCAGGGGTCCTTTTGAGGGTGGCATGAAGGTGGTAAGCATGTGCTCTGGCAGCAGGGTACCTCCTTTTCTCTTTCCTGTGGCTGAAGATAGGGGCAGGGAAGGAAATCATGCATGGTTATTGGGTGAGAGGTGTTGGGAATGAAGCCGGCTCCACCAGCCCAGGCTCCCCTCAGTTAACTCTGATGAACCTCTTCCCAAAGTAACCATGTTTTTTTGGGCAGCCAGAGCCCATCATGATGGGATATAGTGCTCCATCTGTTCCACCCCCAGCCACGAGGCTGGCCAAACTGTGCTGCGAACCCTATGTTACAAGCCGCACTACAGGACCTGCTGGGAACAGGTGAGCCTCACAAGCCTGTGAGGTCTGAACATGAAGTCCTATGACCTAATGGACTGAGCTCCCTCTCGTTTGACTCGTCTTTATCCCTTGCGGAAGGAAATGGTGCGACTCCAGACAGAGCTGGATTAGATAACCTTGAGGCTGGGCCTCATCTGATGGAGCCAGCCCTCTATGAAATTGCACGAGATAAGCCACTTCAGCTTCCCCCTGAACACTGATACTCGTCAGTTAAAGGGCTTTTATTTGCAACGTTGATTTCCCCTCTCTCCTCTGAAAACTTTCTGAAGTTGTAGACTAGTGCTGCAAATGCATTTATGTGTCTATGCCACCGCTCTCCCCTAAGTCCCAATCAATGCAGCTGCCTTTTTGCTTAATGACAGAGATCACACCCCCCCTGGTCTGCTGCTCTCTATAAAGCCTCTCTATTAAGTACAGAAACAAGTCAAGGCCACATCTTTGAGCACTCTGGACCACCATCCGGACACAGCTTCTTCTGATGGCCTTGAAACCACCCCCCTGCAGAGGACAGTTCATGAGTCCCTCTGGCGGCACACAAAACAGAGGCAGAGCCCGGCTGCGTACCTTCCCCCTCTGCAAATAAGAAAGATGAACCTTGCCCCTTCCAAATCTACAGGGAGAAATCATCTCCAATATGCTGATTACCTTTGGACAGCCCTTCTGGCTGTCCCTTGCCCACCTAGACTCACACATCAGGAAGACGTCAGGCTCTTTTTCTGCACCCTGGGCTCTGCATAACTAAAGAAAGTGATCTGGTACTGAAGAGTCACTCCCTCTTGGACTGAACAGTATTTCTTCACTTCCTGTGTTATTATTGTCACTTCAACAGGATACTGAACCATAGCTACTGCACCTCCCAGATTATCCCTCTCTCACGCAGATGAAGGACACAGTCCTCATGGGCCCCTGCAATATTCTGCTGTTCCTTCCTCACAGCGTCACCATTTCACCTTTATAGATTTAAGTATCTTTGAAAACAACATGCCCATTGAACTCCACACCAATGTTGGAAGGCATTTCTGCAAGCAAATCTGCGCTGCCGCTGCTCTTTCAGCCCAGGCATACCTGCTTTGAGAAAGGGCAGGATCCCAGAGAGCTGGGCCAGAAACCAGCAGAGGTCACGATGCTCCCATGGCCTGATTCCCTGATTTGCTAATTCACAGTATGACAGCCTGATTCCCGTCCATTTTAAAACATGTTAAAGATATTGAGCAAACAGTGTTCTGCGTGAAGGTGACCTATGTGAAGTCCTGTAGGACGCACAATCCTATCTGTAAGACTTCTGCTAAAGTCAGTCGCACAGCCTGACCCCACGCTGTGAGGCAGGATCGGCTGGGACCTCCTCTTCTGGCAAGTACACCTTACAAAAATAAAAACAACGCCCCCCATCACCCCAGATCCATAAACAGCATGGCTCTGTGACTCCAAATCCAGGTCTGCATTTAAGTTTGAGTTTTGAAATAAAGAAATCAAACTTCTTTCCAATTAACTTTTAGCATATATTCACACACTTGACTATATACTAACACAACAAAAGACAGCTATTCAGCTGGTACAGATTAATTATCTCCAGTGTTTGCTGGATGTGATTTACATCAGAAACTGAGAATCCAGCCCAGAATTTAGTTCAGTGTTATGGAGAAAAAGCAAGGGGTGGGTGGGATGTGGAAAGAAAAATCTTACAAAGCTAGTGAGCTAACAAACTATTTCACATCTCTCTGGTACTACATTTTGCATAGAACAGCCTAGATAAAGTTTAGAGGATCAAAATATTTTCCTCAGTTTTCTCAGCACAAAGTATTCTAGGTCCTTTTAATGTGCCACAGTAAAAGAGGATCTAAGAAATTTCAGTCCCTAATGTCTGTGAACAACCTCCTCCTTTACTGGACAGTGCTGCTTTTCTAGAAGTTCTGAGTGAGAAATTTAGCTATATCATCTAAAATAAATCTAAAAAGTCTGGGAGAAACATGAGCAACTTGCATGTCACCCATTACCACAACTAGTATTTATTAAATAGTAAGAGAAATCAGTGATTCTGTTTTTTGTCTCTCTTTTTTTTTTTTTTTTAATTTGTTAACAAGTTTTAAAATTGAGCTGCCTCTCAGTCTTTCTATATGCAGAATGAATGAAAAAGCATTTCAGCTTGTGAGGGATAAGACTTTCTGTGAGTGAGGGACAACATGGGTTAAAATTCACCTTGCTTCTCACTCCTCATCTACAATGGATTTGTGGAGAGTGATGGACATCTGGAAATCAGTTTTACATAGAAAAACAGAAAACAGGGAAGAACTAGGAAGATGAATAAAGGCTCATCACACACACAAAAGACCAGAGCAAAAAGAAGCTTGGATTTGGGTATTCTTGTCTGGCAAGGAGGCAGGCAGTAAGGCTAATGAAGCATTTGCGATATGGGACGTATGCCAGCGTAACAAAGAAGATGTGCATCAGCTCTGCAGATGTGCCAAAGCCCCCAGAGCAAAATAATGACATAATCACCATCAGTGTCACAGACCAGACTGTACACAAGGTGACATGGGAGAGAATAAATAAGAGTCTTTAGAGGCCTGTAGTACACACACGGGAAGGAATAGCCATTCCTCACAACTGCCACAAGAGAGTGGCGAGATGTTGGGCATAATGTGTGCAGCTAGCAGAGGAAATCTTGAATTGTGCAAGGCTAACACACTATAAATTGGTGCTTTTCTCGATCTCCAGATGATGTTTCAATTCCCACTACTCCTTGTTGAATGCAAAATGAAATGGCAGTAGGAGTCAGAAGAGTTTGCCTAGTTTTATTTTGTTTTGGTTTTGTTGGTTTCTTTTTTTTTTTTTTTCCTTTTTTTTTTTTTTTTTTTTGGAAGGGGATTGTTCTGTTGTTTGAGAAGAGGATGGGGCAATAAGGATGAGTACCAGTAAACACTGTATTAAATATTGTAAGAAAAAAACCCACAACAAAAAACAAGGCAAAAACCCCCAAACAAAAAACCACAGCACACCACTACTACACGCACACGCATGCAGAGTCACAGAAATCATGCACCATTCAGCTGGAACAGTCCTAGGATTCTCCCAAAGCAAAATTAGAAACAAACGAGTACGGGTTTTGCTTTTTTTGGGTGGGTTATTCTTTCTGGTTTACGGCTATCTGTGAACTAAACCAGGAAAAATCCCACTAAAATATTTTTCCATGCTTAAAGATTACTATTTTATTGATCAGTAATAAAACACCGCTTAGGGCAATTTAGTACTTAACATGTTATTTGCGGTGGGGACTAATCTGAAAAGCTCTGAGTAGCCTTAAATCATTTCACAACAGCTCTTCCTGCATAAAAGCAAGTGTTCGCCTCCATACAGCTGTGTGATTCCATGGTACTTTTTTTTTTTTTTTTTTTTTTGCAGGACTTTTGTCAATTTTTAAAGGGAACATCTGTTTGATAAGGTAGAACAACACTGGTAGTAATCCACAGGCCTAAGTGGGCAAACTGTGAAAGAGCAGGAGAGGCTGAAGGCGCCACCAGGACTCTCACAGAAGGAACGCTCAAGTACGTAATTGTTTGCAGGATCTGGCCCTACAAGAGGAGCTCAGAAGAACAAAGCACTTGGCTTCACCAGTGTCCCTTTTCATTGCTTCTAATGAAAGATTCATAAGAATAACTTTAATTTTTTATGATCTTTTTTTTGCATTACTGTATTAGCTGCATCTACTTTGTATGCAATTTCTTCTTAAATACAGAAAACCTGTTTCAAAATGCCAAGCATAATAACTTAATCAGTACAATAATTGATCTTGATTGTTCTGTGTTGCTTCTTAACAGTAAGGAAGTCAGATGGAGCCCAGCAAATGTTTTATATGATAATTCCTTTTCTTTGCAAAGTGATGTATTTATAAAGAATGCAGGTGAAGGTTCGGAGTGGGGTTTCATGTTTGTTTTGGTTTTTTTTTTCTTTCTTTCTTTTTTTCTAAGACCAAAAAAATATATTAAAACCTCCCTAATTTGCTAGTTAAACTGTTCAGTGGAAGAATGATTGTATTTGTCCTTTTTGGCTTCGCCCAATTAATTGAAGCAGTAACATAACGATTGTTAATAAACAGTCCTAATGTGACTATACTTCTTGCCTATCTGCTAGAACTGCACCGTATCTTTGTTTATCATATCATTGGGAAAAACAAGGAAGCATGTATATGATTTTGTGTTCTGTTGTGTATGAAGTTTAATAATTATGCCACAGAGGATTCTAAATTAATTGTAGAAGGGACAACAGTATTAATCTGTTTAGCAAACTCCAGCTTCTTTGCACTTTGATGTTATGAGCAGAAGCAGTATGAACTGTGGCAGTTTTTTGAATTGGGCATTTGTTTCTGTTACAGTTTATACCAATGTTTTCTTTTATGCTTTTTCTGCTCTGCACCTTTCTACCCTCT
Source organism: Chaetura pelagica (assembly GCF_000747805.2). NCBI lineage: Eukaryota > Metazoa > Chordata > Aves > Apodiformes > Apodidae > Chaetura > Chaetura pelagica. Next base: position 990,795 of record NW_009952796.1, on the reverse strand, counting down.
AAGAAAAAAAAAAACACAACAACAAAACTAACGCAGAAAGCAAAACCACATAACAACTCAGCAAACAAGGCTGTGCTTATTTGGGTGCATTTTGATCAAAGCTGACAGATCAAATTTTTCATTTATTTACCTAAGTTTCACTGCAGCCATTCTTCATAATTACAACAGCATTTTAATTTTTTTTCTTCCCATGAATATGAGAGAAGGGGTTCTGAGAAAGTTTTTAATTAGCTAAATAGGTCTGTGTAATCTAGATGAAATAAACACGCCCGTTTGAAAGGCTTATTAGAACTTTTCCAGCCATTTAATCCATAGATGGCTGAACACAATGATACCTTCCACAGAAAGCTACAGCCACCACCAGCAGCTGTTAGAAGAGAGCTTGCTCCCTGCTCCTATTGATAACCCTTTGTGGAATGAAGAAAAAGAGCTGAGGGAAGGAGAACTGAATGTCAGACAATAGACATCGCTACACACACTGTCTCTGAACTTTCCTCATCTCTGAAGGACAATTAATTATGAAGGCCTTTGGGGTAGGTCGAAGCAAGGGAAAACCTACTGCTGGCCCAGCACTCCAGCCGCTATCTCTGTGTTTGTTAAATGGTTGTGCCTGTTGGGGAACCAGAGTAGCAGCCACCAAAATAGCCAATAGATCATTTAGGAAAAAAAGAGCAAAAGATTTTTTTATGTGTGTCTGTCCTTGTATAATTCTATTCTCACTGTGAAATCATCCATACACAAAACACAAGGACAATTTTTTTTATTATTTTTTTTTAGAAGAGCCACAGGGTAGGTTACAGTCAGAAACGGCCTCTCAGTGGTGTGTTAAAAAGGATGGTCTTTTCACCAAATCATTTCACAGAGGCAAAACAGACAAACACAAAGAGTTGAGACTTTTTCTCCTACATTAAATAGAGTAACTGATAAGGTCAGACATATGATACCTAAAGACATGAATCTGTGAACTCTTGAAGTCAAAGGACTTCTCTGTGCAAAGGAACAATCTTTCAAAGGAAATAGATCATAGAACTCCACTGAATCCCCTTTAAACTTTATGAAGCAGGAGGAGAAAAAGCTCTAAGTAGGGAAGCTTGACAGAAGAGCCTTGAACTATTTTCTGAAGGAAAGATGAGACCCTCCCTAGGCTGCCACAAAACATCTTTTTTTTTCTAAAGGCTCTTCTGAACTTTGATATGTGCCAAGACACCGCTATTGAAAGCTGTATAATTATGTGCTATAGCCACTGTAGAAAATGCTTTGTTCACCACAACAAAGAACAATAAGCAAAGTAAAGTGACATTACACTGTATCTTTTTCTTTAAGAATGTTGAGAAAGGTCACGGTACGTTATAACTAATAAAGCTGTTGAGTAAGGAAGTTTAAAGTTGATCTTGCTGTGCTTAAATGTAACCCAATGACAAAAAGGCAGAGGGAACTAAAATTGTAATGACATTAAAAAATAGATCATATATCAACGTGCCAACTTCATTATACAAACACCTTGAATCCAAAGGACGCAAACAGGAAAACTGAGTGTAGTCATGCCACAGTATTCCTCTCCCGATTCTCTCCCTAATAGCTTCCAACTACAATCTGCTAAACTGCAAAAACTGATTAATAAGCATTAATTGATACATGCAACACACAGACCTTGTACTGCAACCCATGGATTTTGTTACTTGATTAAAAAACGGGTTCATTTCCCAGGCAGTTTCAAGGAAAGCTCTGCTGTTTCACAAGAGAGCCTCTTCACATTTTTTAAAAATACAAAAGGAAAGAGGCCTGAGGGCATCAATTAAATTTCCTGAGACTAAGATTTTTAAGTGAAAAAGATGTTCCATCTAGGCACCTATGTTCCTTTTTTTCTTGAGAGGAATCAGGACAGTTATGTTTGCTTTTCTCAAACTGCCAAAGCAGCTTTACTCTCCTTGCTGCAGATCACCAGAGAGCAGCCTCCTGACTTTGTCTTTAAGAAGGCTGAGAACGATGTTGAAACACTACAACAATAAAGCCCTTGAAGGAGGAAGTATACAGCTGAGGGGAAAAACCACGAGGAGTTTAATTCTGAAACAAACAACTGTCCGTTAGGCTGTCCCCACTGCTGGTACCACCAGAAGTGCAGAGGCTGCCAAGACAGAGCAGTTTGCATGGAAAGAGCAAGCTCTGTGATGGAAGTTAGCAAGTTATGGACTTGATTTTCACTTCTCTTGAGGCCACTTTGCACTGCTCCTGTTGTGGAAAGGAGTATTAGGGTGGTTATACTTTGTACTTTACAGTGCTTATGTATTGCAGAACCACTCGTAAGTGGCCTTAGTTTAGATAAGAATCAGGTTCAAAGGCTTTAATTCTCCTTTTGATGAACATCAATTCAGTTCAAGATGAACCCTACAGAGGAAACTGGGGAAGAATACAGGTTCCTAAAATAAGCACAAGTGACCAGTATTTTTGACAATTTAGGACGTCTCAACTTGTGTGCTGGGCACACTTCATTTTCAGGGAATGGACCATTGAGGACCTCCTCATTAACAGATATCCAGTTGAGCATCCCAAAATGGAACTGGCCTAAAACCATCATCGCTCCTGAAAATCTTGGCAGCGAGAGTTATTCTCAAGGGCTCACAGGCTGCTTACGTGACTGGGTTATTACTTAGATTTTATAGGTGGTGTTGTCTGAATTGTTTTACATCATCCCATTGATTTTTATGGGACTAACTCAGAGTGAGCTAAGTTAAACATTCTGCTAAGACTTGAGTGCAACTGGTCTTAATTAGGATTTTCCCACCAGAATGGCTTTCCCCTGCCAAAAGCAGAGCAAACTTCATAAAAATGGTTTTCTCCCCCTTTGAAACGATGACACGTGCCGTAACTAGCACTATGAAAAGAGGCAATCACTGCGTCGAGCCTCGCTGTACCAAAACTGCATACAGTGTATTTGTGCAAATAACGCAGCTTGGCAGACGTTTCACCATTGTGATCAATCTCAATAACTACGTCTGCAAAATCGGGCACGTTCCCGTGAAGCAGCAGGCAGGCTGAGCTCAGAAAGATGGCGTGTGCGGGCGCTTGCTTTGGTGCTCGTTTGCTCGCTACACACTGGAGTGTGGCAAGTGCAAGGAGTAGGCAGGAGGGCATAGAGAGAAATTGCTAGCATGGAGAGACCCTGAGACTTCAGAACTAAGACCGAGTCATTAAATGCCCACAAGGAAAAGGGACGGGCATCGTGCAGAGAGACATTAATACACGGGCAATGATGGTAGCTACAAAAAAAAATAAAAAAATGCCAGTGAGCAAGGATGACGGAGGAGGAGTGGGAGATAAAGCAAGGCTAAAATCCAGGTATTGTCCTCAGGCCAATTTCTTCTGCTTGCTGTAAGTAAATATATCAGAAAAAAAATATAAAAATGTGGCCTTTAACCATATTTTTATTTTAACTCACAGCATGCTGTCCCCCTTGCTTGAAGTCATTCAGCCACAGTCACAACTGTGAGCTCTGATGATCTGTGTTAGGATGAATTTTGAAAGAGCTACAAAATTATTTTGGATTTTAAGGTGTTTTTTTTCTTGTAACACATAGCAAAAATACCTGACTTTAATTATTGCAGGTGGCACTCAAAAGCCCATGGCAACACCACAGATGAGACAGATATCAAGTGGCACAGCAAGCTGTCTTCTCTTTCTGACCAAGTTCAGCATTTGTGCTGGGACACTGACATTTGCAGCTTTCATTCACCAGAACAACCCACTTTCTCCTTCCCTGGTAGAATGACCCCAGAGCAGAGAAGCTTCTTCACCTTCCACTAAAGAAATACTGGGGGTTTTTTTCTGCCTTTCAAAACTGTTTCAAATTGTTCTGTGCAACTCAACACTGGTTTCTCCAGCTAACCCTGCTGTGAGGGAAAGAAATACGGAACTGGCTACACACAGACACACACGTGTGCACAAAACACAGGCAAAGTTGCACTGCACTGGAGGAGGCATTGTATCTATCTCTGGCTCACAGCCACAGGGATACAATGGTAAAGCTAAAAACGATAGGACATGTGGTTTGTTAAACATCTTATTTGACTTTGCTACAAGCTGTCAGTCGCAATGCACAGGGAAAGGAACACAGTATCACAGATTCCTAAGCAAATCAATGGCACAGCCCGATACGGACCAAACGCACACTTTAGCTTTATCATTTTTTCCTAATAGCCAATTAGGAGTACATGCACAAATTTCACCCAAGAAAAGATAAAGGGGGAGGGGCTTAGGAATAGTTGTGTAGGTGATTTAAGAGAAACAGCATATCAGACTAATCAGAAGATCAGCAAAGCATCATTGAAATATGAGAGGAAGGAACTTTGATGATGCTAAATACGGCAAATGCTCAGTTTGCTAAATCCTTTTAGATCCAATTTCAACATTACAGTACTTGTCATTTTTGCTTTGCAGCTTGTGGAGGAGGGGCTGGGCACTTATCAGGAAAAGTTACATTGGCTACATTAAAAATGCCACCGTACAGTTTAATGATCTCATAACTGCTGGATCTTCAGTGCAAAACCAAGATTTCAAACTCTACGATATTCTCATCATACGAGACAACACCAGAAAGATTGAGTAAAAGAATCTGCAAACCATTGCCATTTATAACATACCTTTCCTTCCATGATGGGGGGAAAAAACCCAAGGGCCTCCTTTCCTACCAGCTGCTAGGCCCCCTTGGCCAAGGAGACTGCAATCACTAGCTGTGCTAAACACACGAGATTTATATTTTCTTATCTACCTGAAAACACCTATACACTCCCCCCTATTCTTCATAGAAGTTATCCATCTACATTAACACTGCAACTAGTGTTCTGAAAAGGAGTAATAAGTGCCTGAAATAATTGAGGATATGAGAGCTTTTGAGGGCAAAGAACATTTCAACCTATGTTCTGCAAACAAAACAAAACAAAAGTGTGTTAAAAAGAAAAAAGCTTGAGGGAATTTAAGCACATTTTGACAGAAATAAGTTGCTCACGCTGATCTCCTTAAGAGTTTCCTTTTCTTTTCCTGGATTTAGGTATTATGCCTTGGCATACAGGCAGACATACATCCCACATACAGGTGGGAGTCTCCTGTCTCATGTGTGTGTGAGTAGCTAACAGGGCCAGAGCCCTCAGAAGGGCCTGGTGGGGCCACAGAATGCCAAACATGAAGTCTGGATGTTGTCATCTGCTGCAATGAATGGTAAACCCCTCAAGGAACATCTTTTTCCTGCCTCTTCCTTCGTCTGCCCCTTCCATGCAAAAACAGAAAACTGCGTGCCCAGAAGAGGGGGAAGAAGCTGAGAGAGACGAGAAGGTCTTTGCTTAGAGACTTTTTTTCATCATCTGAACTTACATGCTGCGAGAACAAGCACTGCTAGAAATCCCTCAGATTAGTCAGGAAATCACCATGTCTATGCCTAGAAATGTCACTTTTGCTACAGGAGGGGGCTCATTATGCAGCTTGACCCAGAGTGAAAGATGCAGACAGAAAAAAATAAATTAATAATTACTACCACCATCACTTTCCCACTCCACCAAGAGATGGGATTACTCGAGCCTCCCCCTCATGCACACCCTGTTCAAATGCATCATTACATCTGACTACCTGAACAATGCAAACTGCCATCCTCAGCAGGGAGAAACACTCTCCCGTGGTATCGCCGAGGGTCAGCATGTTAATGATAACAATAGTCTGCTGAGCTACCAGGCTGGCCTGTAAACAGGAATCTTCATCAAAGCCACAAACCCGTTACAGCAGAAAACAGACAGCATTTACTTCGAGTAGTCATTTTATCCTGCAGCTTGACAAAGCAAATGCATTTTAGTTCTATAAATCAAATGATGGAAAGCAGAGGAAGGTAACTGCAAGTGTTTGATCACACAATTACAGAGCTTTAGAAGAGCTGTGAGGTGACTTCTTTCACTACTGTTCCTCTAAAAGGAAACTTCAAAAAGTCAAAACTAAGAAACTTATCAAAAAAAGGCAAAAACTTTTATCTCTTGTCAAGTGCCTACTGAGGCCTGAGTCTCCACCTACCAGGGCTAAAAAGATTAATTAGCATCATTCAGAGATGTGGAATGCCCAGATTCCACCGGTCATGGCCACAACAAAAAGGTACGTTATTTTGAAGGCAGCCTGGACCACGGAGTGACTCACAAACACAAAGAAACAAAGATCAGTGCCTACCTCAAAATCATTTGCTTTATTGTAGTGCATGTTCAGGGCCCTGTACAGCTCACAGTCTCTGGTTATAGACAGCTCCTCAGTGCTCGTGACCCCGTCGTTGATGGCTTGCCGCGCATACTTCTCCATCTGAATGTAGTAAAACTCACGGAAATTGCTAAACCACTTGATGAGCTGAGAGGTAATGCATCTGTTGAACTGTTAAATTTAAACAGTAAGAGGGATAAGAGCACTGACATTCCTCCCCCCCACAGCCCCATTTCTTTTAAAAAGCATTCTTTCCTCCCTTTCCCCAGCACCTTTTAAACCCACCTCTCTGTGTTTCTACTGCGGAGGGGTGGGGGAAGCTGCTGACAAATTCTGTTAGTGTATCAGATGAGGGGAAACATATACGGCTCAAAAGTTCCACGACAAGTAACAGAAGATGTATAGCAATACTGT